>NC_050444.1:146234773-146534773 GCF_903995425.1 Onychomys torridus
TTTTCCAAGTTGTCCTCTGACCTCCACATGTGCACCCTTACACAAGCTCAATTGTGCACACACACACACACACACAATAAATCTAATTTTTTTAAGAGACAGGTTCTTACTGTGCAGCTCTCGCTTGTCCTGGAACTTGTTTTGTAGACCGGGCTGGCCTCGAACTTACAAGAGATCCGCCTGCCTCTGCCTCTGGAGTACTGCGATTAAAGGCATGCTTAAGTACTGCAATTGTAATTCCTTCTCTATAAACTAAGACTTAAGGGTCCTCTGCTAAAACTAACATTTCCTGTTCCTGTTCTAACTCCACAACCACCCTTCCAAACAGCTCCCCAGTTAGGTGTACCCATCCTGTCTTACAGGCAAGAAAGCTGCCATGCTCCCTGGCCAGTCCTAACCGGTCCTTCTGCTCCCTCAGCCTTGATGCAGCCTTCAGGGAGGTCCCCCGACTTGCTGACTCTCACTGGGGAGACTTGCCCTTCTCTGTGCCGTATGATGCAGGGGAATGAGTGGAGTATTGCACAGCTTCATGGGAGGAAAAGGATCTTCATTCTGATGTCCTGACAGACAGCACCCCAGCTCTTGGCTAAGAATCGTAGAACCCACAGCTCCATGCAAAGTGGAGACGGGCTGCCGTGTGATAGGTGGCTTGTCACTCTGCACATCAGGAAGGCCTGAAAACACTCGCAGGTGCCACAGGATTCTTTTTTTTCCCCCCAAGACAGGGTTTTTCTATGTCGCTCCAGAACTCCCTCTGTAGACTAAGCTGGCCTCGAACTCACAAAGATCCGCCTGCCTCTGCCTTCCTAGTGCTGGGATTAAAGGCGTGCACCACCACTGTCCAGCGCTTTCTTTTTGTTATTTTTCATTCTGTGTATGTGAGAGTGTGTGTACACTTATGAGTTCAGGTGCCTTTCTGTATGCTGTGAATATGTGTTGCTATGGTTGCTATAATAAAGAAGCTGCTCTGGCCTATAGCAAGTCAGGTTATGGGCAGGCAGGAAATCCAAGAGAGGGACAGGAGAAAGAAAGGCAGAGGTAGAGGAGATGCCAGCCTGCCACCCAAGGAGCAACATGCCAGGAGACCGGTAACGCCACAGCCATGTGGCAAAACACAGATGGATAGAAATGGGTTAATTTAAGATGATAGCAGGGGCTGGAGAGATGGCTCAGAAGTTAAGAGCACTGACTGCTCTTCCAGAGGTCCTGAGTTCAATTCCTAGCAACCACATGGTGACTCACAACCATCTGTAATGAGATCTGGCGCCCTCTTCTGTATGCATAATAAATAAATAAATTTTTTTTTTAAAAAAGATGATAGCACTAGCTAGCAAGAAACCTAAGCCATTGGCCATACACTTTGTAATTAACGTAAGCCTCTGTGTGTTTACTTGGGACCAAGAGGCTGCAGGACATGGGTGGGAGAGATTTGTCCCCACCACGGGGCTGCAGGATCGGAGAAACTACCGCTCCAGGTGCCTGTGGAGCCCAGAGGTGTGGGATCCCCTGGAGCTGGAGTTACAGGCAATTATGAGCCTCCCACATGGGTCCTGGGAACAGGTCCTCTGTAAGAGCAGCCCATACTCTTAACTGCTGAGCCACCTCTCCAGCTCCTAAATTCTTTTTTTAGTTTGTTATTTTCTTTTTTGGTGTTTCGAGACAGGGTTTCTCTGTGTAGTTTTGGTGCCTGTCCTGGCTCTCACTCTGTAGACCAGGCTGACCTCGAACTCACAGAGATCCGCCTGGCTCTGCCTCCTGAGTGCTGGGAAGTGCTGAGATTAAAGGCATGCACCACCACTTTTATTTTCAACTAAGTCTTAAAGGGACAATTTTCCAAGAACCTAATACCACTGAAAATGCTCAACAGCCGTTAAGTCTCCCAGCTCTTTCCCCTTAGTGGGCTATTTCTGCAGCACTTTACATTCATTATAAACAGAACACAGCTGGACAGCCTGGGTTCATGTCCAGACTCACTAGCTGTGTCATCTTGGGCTAGTTGCTTCTCTGAAGTCATTTTTCTGTGTAAAATGGGAATGAAAACACTTCATGAGCTAAGTTGTTGTGAAGGTATTACACACACACACACACACACACACACACACACACACACACACACATCATGTGTGCAGGGGCTGGAGAGATGGCTCAGTGGTTAAGAGCAGCACTGGCTGCTCTCACAGAGGACCCTGGTTCAATTCCCAGCACTAACAAGGTAGCTCGCAACTGTCTTTAACTCCAGTATCAGGTCATCTGATGCCCTCTTCTGGCCTCCATGGGGGTACCAGGCACACATGTGGTACATAGGCATGCGTGCAAGCAAAACAGCCATACTCGTAAAACAATATTTCCTCAGCAGTGGCTTCTTGCAGATCCTCCCTATGAAGCCTTTTCTGAGTTGTAACTCAAAAGTTACATACTTTAATCCCAACACTTAAGAGACAGAGGCAGGTAGGTCTCTGTGAGTACAAAGCCAGGCTGTTCTACCTAGCAAGTCCCAGGCCAGCCAGGGATACACAGTGAGACCATGTACGTACACAGCAGAAAAAAACATGGACATCGTGAAATTTGCAGGAAAATGGATGGAACTAGAAAATATCATCCTGAGTGAGGTAACCCAGACTCAGAAGGACAAACATGGTATGTACTCACTCATAAGTGGATACTAGATATAAAGCAAAGGACAATCAGACTGCAGCCCAAAGATCCAGGGAAGCTACCTAGCAGGGAGGACCCTAGGATGACTGTGGTTTATAATAAGTTTTGGTTTTGCCCAACCACTGGGCATGCTTTAGTAAAACATTTCACTATTAGGATAAGAAATTTGTACCATATCAAGCTGATGAAAGAAAATGCTGGCTGTACTTTGGTGGGGGGGGGGGGCTAAAATATTTTTAGATTATGGATTAGCCTATAGAAAAATGTCTGTCTGCTGTAAATCCAACAGCGAAGGGGAAGATGAATAGGAGTCTCACTTACACAACTTAAGTAAAACATAGATCTCTGAACAGATGAAGATAGGCTTCTTCTGTATCCCAGAATCTAATCAATACTCATATGTATAATTCAGCTATTATTTGGCTTAAAAGGGCTTATTGGGAAATGTTATCATTTATACTATTTTCTACAGAGAAAATATTTTCCAGTTTCAAATAACCCTGGACTTTTGAATTATAACCTGTTTTTAATGTTCAAAATACCTGTGTATAATTTCTCCTGCAGTTGTACATAAAATGGTTTTACATTCAAAAAAAGGACAAATATTATAGAATGTATTACATGAAATATATAGAATATACAAATTCATAGAGACAGAAAGATTAGATGTTATCTCAAGATGGAGAAGAAAGAAATACAGAGCAATGGTTTCCTAAGTACAGAATCTCTGTTTTGTGTGATGGAAAAGTCCCATAAATGGACAGTAGTATCAGGACATAATATCATGAATGTAATACATCAGCACAATTAATGTAATTAATGAATATCATAAATATAGTTACTGAATGACTACTGCAAATGTAATCAATGAATACCACAAATGTAATTAGTATCATGAGTGTAATTAATGAATATCATGAGTGTAATTAAATAAATAAATAAATAAATAAGCCACCTTCAAGGTCACTTTGGAAAACTGTGCTTATGCATTTTTCTTGCCCTTGCTGGGTTTTCTCCTTGGCTGATGTTTCTTCCCAGCTAAGGGGATGTTTGTTCCTGGAAGACCTGAATTTCTTTCCCTGCCTTCTTCCTGGTTCCTACATCCACCCAGGTTCAGAGACTGGCTTTCCACTAATGTTTTTATGTTCTACTTTTATTTACGTTTATCTATTGGGCCGGCATACACCACAACGCTTGTGTGGAGGTCAGAAGACAACTTTTGGGAATAGGTTCTCTCCTCGCCCATGTGGGTTTGGGGAACTGAACTCCCTTTGTCAGTCTCGGTGGCAAACACCTTTGTCCGCTGAACCATCTCGCCAGCCCTTAGCCACTATTTTATTGTTTCTTGTTCGAGTCTCAGGGGTGGAATACACTGCCTTGTGCATTCAGACAATCACTGTGCCATAGAGCTACACCTGACCTTCAACCAGAAGTGTCCTGATTGAATTCACAAATCTGCTTCCTCTCAGTAGCTGGCTCATGTAACTAGACCCTAAGCCAAATCAGCGCGTTCCACTGGCCAAGTCGGTGTCCTGCCCCTGACAGGCTGCGGCTCTGACTCAAGGAGTCTTTTCATGTATCCTAAGTCGCCCTTGACCTCTATCTACCAACTAAGCTACACCACACAATAAATAGCTTTGATGGCTGTCTAAGTCTCTCCACTTGAACCTCTCAGCTCCTTTACCATTTTCCGCCTTGTTCTAGGAGCCATTCCCAGCAGCCCAGTTCCCAGAAGGAAACAAAGACCGAGCAGGTGTCCCCCCCCCCCCCCCCCGTTCCCCGCTGCCCTACCTAGTTCAGCCCCTGCCACTCCCCAGGGGGCCAGGAGTATCAGCCACCGCAGCAGCGCCATCCTCAGGGTTACTCCACGGCGGCCGCAGCCCCTCCAGGTGTGCATGCAGGCTCCCTCCAACCTGTGGCCAGCCACGTGTCTGAGCAGAACTTCCCGTCTGGCAGTTACCTGAGTTCCAACTTATCCCTGCCGGCTGGCTGCTCTTGCTTTTCCTCTTTTGTCCAGCAGGGCGTGAGCTTGATTGGAGGAGAGATGTACCAGTCAGCACTGGAGGCAGGGCTTGCACATCTCTGTGGAAACCACATCTATGTTGCAAGATGCTGGCTGCCTTAGAATCCCTGACTTTGGGAGAGAAATACAGAAGTACTGGGAGCAAAATGATGCGATTTTTGCAGTTTGCTCTAAAATTATCTTGTAGAAGTGAAGGCATTTCAGTTCAGCCAGCCTCCTTAGTCTCCAGAAAGCACATGGCAAGCACCATCCACTCTCTGACTCATTATCTTCTTGCAGAACAGCAACATGAATGAATGAATTCATTGGCTGGCCTTGGCCACCAAAGGACCTTAAATGCTAGTTGGAGATATGTGAATACAACAATCTAAATTTAAGCTGGGCGGTGGTGGTGTAATCCTTTAATCCCAGCACTCCAGAGGCAGAGGCAGGTGGATCTCTGTGAGTTCGAGGCCAGCCTGGTCTACAAAGTTGAGTTCCAGGACAGCCAGGGCTGTTACACAGAGAAATCTTGTCTCATAAAACAAGACAGACAAACAAAAAAGACCCTAAACTTAAACCAGATGTGGTAGTGTTCACCTGTGATCCCAGCACTCTTGATGTGGAGGCAGGAGGATTAGCAGCTCAAGGCCATCTTTGGCTAACTGATGACTCTGAGGCCAGTCTGACTTTATTACAAACAACACTTAGAGTTCCTCGCTGATCGTGCCAGGAGCTGGGGGCTACCAGACATTGGACAACAAGAAAGAGCGTCGGAGACCAAGGGCGGGTCACCTGAGTAGGTGACCTGAGAGGCCTGAGGGAGGATGTGACTCAGCCTGGGGAAGGTGACAGGAGGTTTCTGGGAGGGGATGCACAGGCTTAACCCTCTTTGGGTTTTTTGTTTTGATTTTTTTTTCTTGTTATTAGGGATGGTTTGGGTTTTATCTTTCTGTGGTTTATGTATTTATCATTCTTTTTGTTTTCTTCCTGTTGTGGTTTGCACCAGGATGAAACCCAGATCTTCCCGCAAGCAAGATAAACTCAAGCCCCACAGCCTCCCAGCCACACCTCCACACTGAAGCACCTTGAACTTTAGGAACAATGGAGAAAACAGGTTGTATTGGGGGGGGAGGTCGGCAGGAGCAGCAGAGGGGAAGGGACTGTGTGGCAAGCGAGCCCCAATGGCTGGGGAATAACAGCCTAGGGCCTGAGGCTGGGAAAGCAGGCAGGGCCAGCCTGTGCTCAGATGTTTGAGCTGAGAGCTTTGGGGAGTCAGGAAGAGAGGCAGAGGCAAAAGAGGGGCTGGAGACGTAGCTCAGTAGTTAGGAGCCCTTGCTGCTTTTGCAGAAGACTCAGGTTTGGTTCCCATCAACCACATGGACACTCATGGCTGGCTATAACTCCAGCTCTGGAGGATCCAGTGCCTCTTCTGACCTCCAAAGGTACCAAATACACACAAAGTGTACACACATACAAGAAGAAAAACACTCAAGACACATAAAATAGATAAAAAGAAATCTTTGAAAAGAAAAAAGTCCCATCTGCATCTCAGAAAGATGAATATGGGGTGAGACTAGCAAAGAGTCTGAGGCAGAAATGCTGTCTTAGCCCATTTCCTGTTGCTATACCAGATCTGTGATGGGGAACGTGTGAAGAACAGAAATGCATTGGCTCACATTCCGAGAAGCTAGGAAGCCTAAAGTCAAGGCCGCCCTGTGCTGTGAGGTCCCTGCAGGCATCACGGCCTGCGAGGAAATGAACTGTGAAGAGGATGAAAAACCGTACAGCTGGACTTGGTGAGTCGGACTGGATCCAAACCTCTTGTGGTTTAATTTTCTCACGCATTTAAATGCAGTAAAACTTAGTGGGGAAAGTGTCCACATGACAATTCTCATAACAAAGCTTCAGGGATGGCTACATCAAAATTCCCTTCCAAAATATCTGTTATAGCAAAGTACCTGAGACCTTTACCATGAGAATGAGTTTGGCGCTGGTGCCAGCGGCGCATGCCTGTAATCCCAGCACTCAGGAGGCAGAGGCAGGTGGATCTCTGTGAGTTCGAGGCCAGCCTGGGCTACAAAGCAAGTTCCAGGACAGCCAGGGCTACACAGAGAAACCCTGTGTAGAAAAAGAAACAAACCAAAGAATGACTCCTATTTCCTGGGAAACAGTGCTCAGGGCTAGAGTCTGGAGAGGAAGAGTTTATAATGAGCCAAGGATGGATTCTATTGATGGAGGACAGAGTACATGGGGTCTCTTTCATAAGGATGAGTTCTACACACTGAGAGACAAAGCCCAGGATTGGGCCCTAAACATTCTCAGAATTTGGGGGAATCCAGGTGGATGCTGGCTCCTAATAGAATAGCAACCAGGATGTTTGACCTTTTCACTCTGGCATTCCAAGTGACCAGGCATCATTCTTCCTTCCTTTGAAGAAAGCAGACCCTCATGTTTAACAATTCTGGTTTCTCCAATGCCTGCTCTAGGCTGTGCTTCTAATACCTGTGTCTACTGTACAAGACGGTGCTTTGCATGCCGGGTCCTCATAGAGTGAAGGATCTGATCTGCAGATGGAGAAGGGCAAAGCCCTCACTTGGCCTCTTCCAAAAAGTCCAGGTTTTCTCTAGGTGGTAGCAAACTCTCAAACTGGAAGCCCTTGGACATTTACCTGGGTTCAAAAAATACTGGATGATGAGCCAGGCGCGGTGGCACAATGAAAGGATAAAGACTAGGAAAGGGGGACCTTCAGCAAGCCCTGCTGTGGGGGTCTGCGGGGTTCCAGCTCCAACCTGCTCTCATCATTAGAAGGGTTGTTGGGTGGAGGAGAGGGGAACGAGAAAATATGAGATAGAAAGATAAATCCAGATGAAAAGGAGAAAGCTAGACACAGGATAGCTTCAGGAGGGCCTGGGTCAATACACAAAAGCCCTGAGGTTTATTTAAAAGGGCTTTTATAATATGCCAAGGGGAGAGGCAAAAGACCTCCCCCAGTCAAGATCAAAGCACACTGTACAGACAAGTGTAGACCCTTCCAACACCTGATAACCACACCTGTGGTCAAATCATCCCATTATGCAGCCCTGCTGGATAAGGCAAGCCCATATTCTCTGACCCTGAATAATTTGGGGCTCACACCCCCTGCTAAGGTATGCCCCTAAGAGAACACACCGAGAGCAACAAAGTTAGTATAAGATATTTGGGGGAGGGATGTGAAAGAACAAAAGGCCATCTTGGAATGGGGACGTGAATGAGACAGACAGACAGTAAAGCAAAAGGAACAAGAGCAAAAGAAGAGGACTGAGGCCGGGCAGTGGTGGTGCACGCCTTTAATCTCAGCACTCGGGAGGCAGAGCCAGGCGGAACTCTGTGAGTTCGAGGCCAACCTGGTCTACAGAGTGAGATCCAGGACAGGCACCAAAACTGCACGGAGAATCCCTGTCTTGAAAGAAGAAGAAGAAAGAGGAGAGGAGGAGGAGGAGGAGGAGGAGGAGGAGGAGGAGGAGGAGGAGAGGAAGAGGAAGAGGAAGAGGAAGAGGAAGAGGAAGAGGAAGAAGAAGAAGAGACTGTGACAGTTGGGCATGTTGCACAGCTGACAGTGAAAGGCCCCTGGGGGCAGGTGATGATGATGTAGCTAACTGTTTGAGGTGATGATAACATGGCCAAGGCAGGCTGGCCACTGTGGTGGGAACTAACACACTCAGCACTCAGGAGGCAAATGGATCTCTTAGATCCAGGCCTGCCTAGTCTATAGAGTGGAATCCAGGACAGCCAGGGCTCCTGTCTCAAAAAACCACAAAAAACAAACCAAAACCAAACCTATATATAAATAGTTATTATATATTTATTGATTATATAATATTATAGATACTATACACACAGAATATGATATGAATATTATATATTATATTAATAATGATATATATTTTTTGAACCAACAACCCCCGGGGAGTTCAAGGCTAGTTTCTTCAACAGAAAGAGTTTGAAGCCAGCCTGGGCTACAAGAGATCCTGTGAAAACAAAACAAGGCAAGCTCAGCTTGCCTGCTCAGCTTGCACAAGGCCCTGGGTACCATCCTTGGCACTGCACACGCAACAAAGAAAGGAGGTGGGGAGAGAGGAACATTCTTTGTCCCTCGAAATGTTACAACTTGTCCTGTGGGCGGAGGACCAGCAGGGTTAAGTTTTGTCCCCATTCAGACTCCTGAGTCACCCCGAGGAAGCTGGTATTACAATAACCACCAAATCTGAATTTTCTGCTAGCAGGAAGAATGCAGCACAGAGACTGAGTGCTGTTGACTCGCTCTCATTAAAGCAGGGTGACTGTCCCTTGCATCAGACGTGATAGAGGTGTCTAATGCATGCTGAGGTCAGTGACCCATGGGACCAGGGACCAAGGAGCCAAGGGCTGCTACTGCCTCAGGAATGAACAGGGAGATAGCAACCACTAACCTGGAGTTGGAATGAGCATTAGGGGTAGGGAGGGCTCCTCCTAAACCTCCAGCAGCACCCCCCCATCCTGCACCCCCCAGGCAGGTGCAGGACCTTCTCTTAAAATATCTCAAGCTTTTTATTAGTGTCCCCACAGGGCCCTATTACTGTCCCCATTGCTAACACATAAGACGTCATAAGCACACAGAAGAGGCTCTTTTTGTTTAAGAGTGCTCTTAAGCCAGGTGGTGGTGCACGCCTTTAATCTCAGTGCTCAGGAGCAGAGGCAGGTGGAGATCTGTGAGTCCTAGGCCAGCCTGGTCTACAAAGCAAGTTCCAGGACAACCAGGGCTGTTACACAGAGAAACCCTGTCTCAAAAAACAAGCAAAAAAAAAGAGTGCTCTGAGAGGCCAGAGGTGTGAGACAGACAGGTTGTGAGCTGCCCAACACGGGTGCTGGTAACCAAACTCACGTCCTCTGCACAAGCAGGAAACTCTCTTTACCACTGAGCCACCTTCCCTGAGTTTTTATGTGAATAAAGCAGGGATGTCTCCGCCCCAAACAGACACAGGTGGGGCTCAGAGTGCATCTAGGGGAGTAGGGTTTCTGCCTCAACTCAGTCCTTGGGCAGTCTGTTACCTGAGTGGTAATGGTTTTTCCTGGGCTGGACCCAGCTGGCTATCTCTATGCTGGGTTGACTGGAAAGGTAAGTGTATAAAAAATAAGTAGATAGACTTTGCTCAGCCTTCCATTAGAACCCCGGCCCGGACCTTTAGGCCTGGTCCCGTAGCCCAGGGCAGCTCTCTTTGGGACAGAGAGTTAGGAGGCAGTCTGTGCTGTGAGTTCACAGCTCTCCTCCATGCTCCCTGTCACATCAGCTATTCTGAGCTAAATGACATGATGTGAAACATCCCGACGAGGTTTTTAAAAATCAGACCTTTCTTTTGTTCTAGGGTCGGTCTGAGACTTTTCACAAAGTTTTGGTCTAAAGATGAGTGTTCCCTCTAAAGAGCCTCCTCTGCCCCCACATCTGTCATAGTGCCCTCTCTCTTTCATTCTCATCCTTTTTTCCTTCTTTCTTTCTATTATTATTATTGTTATTGTTGTTGTTGTTGTTATTATTATTATTATTATTATTATTATTTATTTTGAGACTTGGTTTTTTTGTGTAGCCCTGACTGTCCTGGATCTCGCTTTGTAGCCCAGGCTGGCCTTGAACTCACAGAGATCCACCTGCCTCTGCCTCCTGAGTGCTGGGATCAAAGGTGTGCGCTGCCGCCCCTCCCCCGACACACACTCATTCTCACTCTTAACAGTGCTCCCCTCCAGGCTTTAGAGGGAAGCCTGTCCTTCCGTAAGGTCCCACCATGCTTAGATCTCCAGACCTCATATCGTTTCTGTCTAGGGCTTCTATCCCACCTCACAGCATCACAACCTTGAGGCCCTTTCATCAATGAAGTTCGTCCTGAAGCGGACTCTGCCAGCTTTCCTTTGAGGATCAAGCTCTTGCTGCTATCTTGCCCCCCTTTTTAGCATCCCTTCTTCAAATGACCCCCAAGTGTGTGCATGACTCCCAGCAACTGTGATTTCCACAATCTCCATCACTCTATAGGGGAAAATCATATTGGGGCAAACTGACGGAAGCGTCAGATATGGCGGCTCATGCCTATAATCCCAGCGTCTGGGAGTCTACACAGCAAGAGGATGGCCGTGAGTTTACAGAGAGCCTAGGCTAAAACGTTGAGTTCCAGACTGACCTGTGCTACAGTGTGAGCCTGTCTCAAAAAAGGAAGCAGCGGCAGCCAAGAGTCATTTCTCTCCAGGGTCATTTCCCAGCTTCGTTTTCAGCCCCAGAACCTTAACTACACACAGAAAGCAAACATGGCAACGTCCTTGTGGGAGTGGGCACAAGGTAGCCCTCTGGTGCCAGTGACCTTTGCCCACACATGGCCTCTGAGCCTCTGGGAGAGCCGCCTGCAATTGTGGTAGATCTGGGGTTCAAGTCCACTGAGAGCTTAGTCCAAGAAGGTGAGGAAGGATGCCATTGGGCGTGAATCTACAAGAGCTGATATCTGGCCCAGGCTCTCAAATGCCCTTCTGCACTCATTCCTGAAGCTCCTCCTTCTTTTGCTCATTATCAAGTATTCAGTCAGCCGCCTCTGTGAGCCTGACACACGGGTTGCAGGTGCAGGGAAACAGCAAGGACCAGCTGTTAGTGTAGGGAGAGGAGCAGGCTTTGGACAGGTTCACACGGCTACATATACAGTTCCCAACTGGTATGCCACTCTTGGGATCATGAATTTCTTCCTCTACATCATAGGGAAGGGATACTAAAGGCCTTGGAGCACAGAAGTGAAAGGGTCATAAAAGAATTGTTGGGGAGACTGCAGAGGTGGCCCCACAGTTGAGAGCATTGGCTGCTCTTCCACAGGACTTGGCTTCAATCCCCACACCCACAGGATAGTTTACAACGGTCTGTAACCCCCAAACCCAGGAATCTGATGCCTTCTTCTGGCCTCCATGGGTACCAGGCACACATGTGGCAAAATAAGATTTTTTTTTTTTTTTTTTTTGAGACAGGGTCTCTCTCTACAGAACCCTGGCAGTCCTGAAACTGAGCTCACAGAGATCCACCTGCCTTTGCCTCCAAACACTGAGATTAAAGGTGTGCGCCACTATGCCTGACTTAAAATACGTTTGGTTGCTCTTAAAGAATAAATATATTTTTTCCGCAGTGGCTTACTGATCTTCCCTGCTGTTGACCTACTTTTTTTTTTTTTTGGAGCTGAGGATGGAACCCAGGGCCTTGCGCTTGCTAGGCAAGTGCTCTACCTCTGAGCTAAATCCCCAACCCTACTTTTTTTATTTGTATCTCAGAAAGTGTAACATTTACCAGGGCATACTGATGCATGCTTTCATCTCAGAACTTGGGGCCAACCTGGTCTAAATGGGGAGTTCCAACCCAGCCAGAACTACATACTGAAACCCTGTCTTCTAAAGTGTGTGTGTGTGTGTGTGTGTGTGTGTGTGTGTGTGTGTGTGTGTGTGTTTCCTTTTCTCTTTTTTATATCTTCTTTGGCCATTGGCCAGACCCTAAGAATCCTTCCTTGCCCTGAGACTTTGGACATTCCCATTCTTTCTCTGAAGACCTTGCCCCATCCAACTGTTCACCAATCTTCCTTGCTGAACCTTTCTTAAAACCTACCTCCAAAGGGACGGCTGTCTTCCTCTTACCCATCCTCCTCCTCCTCCTCCTCCTCCTCCTCCTCCTCTTCCTCCTCCCTGAAACTATCAAGATTTTTAGCTTGTTTGCCTTGTTACTATCCTTTTCTCTCAAATTACAATAAAATGATCCTTGAAGGAAAAACAACAAATCTTTTTATTGGGAGATACCCTAAGATGACCTCAAACTCATGAGTCTCCAGCCTCAGCAAGTGCTGCCATTATAGGTCTGCACCACCACACCCCACTAAAAATAACTGTCCAATGGTTACATTTAGGAGGCTCAACTTACACCAGGCAAGATATGTGTGCATGCCCTCTAAGCAGGGCTTTAGAAGACGGCTTTAAAGACTCCACAGTGGGAGAGGTTGGAGTGTAAACAGTGGTGGTACAGGTTTGTAATCTCAGCTACCAAGGAAGATGAAAGCAGGGGCCAGAGAATGGCTGTTTAAGAACACTTGATTTTCCACAGGACCCAAGTTCAGTTCCCGATGCCCATGTCAGGTGGTTCACAACTGCCTGGGACTCCACCATCTTCTGGAAAGCACACACCCATATGGACACGTGGATAAAAAATAAATAAAAGGAAGTTAGGAGCCAGCCTGGGCAATACAGGGTGCCTGACACAAAAAGAAAAAGAAGAGAAAAGGAGAAGGAAACCTCAGAAATTCTGAAGGTGGCCCAAGACCTTGCCAATGCCAGGCATATGTTCTTCCACTAAGCTATAGCTGCAATGTACATACATACATACACATATACATGGACACATACACATACATATACATGGACACATACATACACATATACATGGACACATACATACACATATACATGGACACATACATGCACATATACATGGACACATACACACATATACATGGACACATACAAACACATATACATGGACACATACACACATACATACACATATACATGGACACATACACACACATATACATGGACACATACATACACATATACATGGACACATACATACACATATACATGGACACATACACATACATATACATGGACACATACATACACATATACATGGACACATACATACACATATACATGGACACATACATGCACATATACATATAATTTTTTTGTTTATTTTAGAGACAAGGTTTCTCTGTGTAGCTCTGGCTGTCCTGAGAACTTGCTCGGTAGACCCAAGCTGGCCTGGAGCTCAAAGATCCGCCTGCCTCTGCCTCCCAAGTGCTGGGATTAAAGGCATGCGCCACCACTTCCCAGCTACATATGTTTTTAAATTACATTCGTTTGTCAAATGTGTGTGACATGGTGTGCATGTGGAAGACAAGACAATGTTCAGGCCTCTTACTGTTTCTGTGGTTCAGTGTGCTGCAGGCTAGCAGGCACAAAAGCTTCTATTTCAGCCTATCTCGCTGCAGGAATTCTGGGATTACAGATGTGCCTTTGCATCTGGCTTTGTGTGTATTCAGGGTTTAGAACTCAGGTTGTCAGGCTTGCTCTCAAGCATTCGTTATATCTCCTCTGTCCAATGAATGTTTGTTTGTTTTTTGTTTTGGTTTTTTGAGACAAGGTTTCTCTGTGTACCTCTGGCTGTTCCGGAACTCACTCTGTAGACCAGGCTGACCTTGAACTCAGAAATCAGCCTGCCTCTGCCTCTTGTGTGCTAGGATCAAAGGCAAATGCTACCACAAAATTTCTTTCTTTTAAAACACTCATGTATGTGTATACCCCTGGCTACAAGTGTGTGTGTGTGTGTGTGTGTGTGTGTGTGTGTGTGTGTGCACAAAGGGTAACTTTTGGGAGTTGTGAGGGACCAGCCTGACTTCATTTTAAGATTAGAAAGTGTCTTATTACAAGGTTAAAATACATTTATTCCTGTTTTCTGTAAAACTTAGATTTTACCAGGTCTTGACCCATTTTCTGGAATTTGATGTGTTCCACACTCCCATCTCTACCCTGATAAGATGTTCTGCTAAATAATTTTGGAATGTACAGCCAAGTTCCTACATAATCAAAATTCCTAGGTGGTGGCGAATGCCTGTAATCCCAGCACTCGGGAGGCAGAGTCAGGCAGATCTCTATGAGTTCGAGGCAAGCCTGGTCTACAAAGTGAGTTCCAGGAAAGGTGCAAAGCTACAGAGAAACCCTGTCTTGAAAAAACAAAAAAACAAAACAAACAAACAAAAAATTCTTCTGAAAATCCCCCAACCCTTGAAAGCAGCCTATTCTTGGAGTTTTTCGGGCTATATAAATCTCACTTTCTCCTGTGTTCGATGCTATTTTCTCAAACCCCTCTTTAGGGAGATAGCCCTGTCTGACAGAAAATAAAGCTTGCTTAATTTGACCAAAGAATTTGGGTAATGGTCTTTATTCTCATTTGGTGAGATTAACTGCCAAGCATTTCCTTCCATCATGAAGGTCTCAGGGATTGACCTCAGATAGTCTAGCTTGCTAAGCCATCTTGCTAGACTCCATGAGGTTTCTTACAGGCTCAATAGAGACGACCATACGGTTCTACAGAAAATTACTTTATTTAAAAAAAAATTATTTTTTTGGTTTTTTTGAGAGTTTCTCTGTGTAGCTTTGGTGCCTGTCCTGTATCTCGCTCTGTAGACCAGGCTGGCCTCGAACTCACAGAGATCCACCTGGCTCTGCTTCCTGAGTGCTGGGGTTAAAGGCCTGCGCCACCACCACCTGGCTTTATTTAAATAATAATAATAATTAATATTATTTTTTAAAGATTTATTTATTTATTATGTATACATCAGAGGGCACCAGATCTCATTACAGATGGTTGTGAGCCACCATGTGGTTGGTGGGAATTGAACTCAGGACCTCTGGAAGAGCAGCCAGTGCTCTTAACCTCTGAGCCATCTCTTCAGCCCTTATTTAAATTTTTGAGGCAGGGTTTTACTATGTAGTCCTGGCTGGCCTGGAATTCGCTATGCAGGCCAGGCTGGACTCGAACTCACAGAGATCCTCCTGCCTCAGCCTCCTGAGAACTGAGATTTAATCGCCACATCTGGCGATTTTCATATTTTATAGAAAATAAATAACCCCACGAGGTCCTGTGAGGCTAGTACCGTGAGTCTCTGAGGTGTGCAAATGGCGTGTCACAACGGAGCGCCAACGTCGAAAGCGTGACTTGCACCACAGCATCTAAAACTCAGCATCGCCTGCAAACTAGCAGTTTGGCGGGCATAGGCTAACAAACATAGGAAGTGGTGTGAGCAGTCCCGCACTTGACAAGGCTGATTTTATACGCCCCGGAAATATTGCTTTGATTGGTTGACTTCTTGAAATACCGTCCTATCAGGGTTTTGCCCTCAGTAAAGGTGGCCACTGAGGCTTCGGTCCCTTCTTGGGGCAGTGCGTTCCTCTGACACCGGGAAGGGTCGTGAGTCCTGATTGGCTGAAACTAGAAGTGTCTTGGGCGCTGATTGGTTCGCCCTTCGCGGGAAAGGAGCTTGTGGCGCCAGTGTAAAGTAGATACCAGGCGCCACGCCGGAGCGGCACTAAGTTGTGAAGTGTCCGCAGAGCCCTCCGGACCTCGTTTCCCGCGGCCTCGTTCTCAGCAAAGACCAGGATGTGGAATAGTAATGGCGGGCGTGCGGGGGAGGAGGCGGAGAGTGGCGCGCGGGGGTGGCGAGTGGGCGAGTCTGGCGGGCATGGGGAGGTGGCGGGGCGGCAGCGAGGGGCCCCGGGGCCGCAGCGGCGACGTGTGAAGGCCGGGGCGGGGGACACCGAGGGAGCCCGCGGGGCGCCGCGCGGACGCTGAGAACTGTCGTTCGCGTCCAGGCGGATTCGAGAGCTTCGGCGGCTCCAGCTATGGCGGAGCGGGCGGCTACACGCAGTCGCCCGGCGGCTTCGTCTCGCCCACCCCGTCGCAGGCCGAGAAGAAATCGGTAGGTAGAGCGCCGGCTCCGCGCGCGTCCGTGTCCTGCGGTGCCTGCCTCGTCCGTGGGAGGACGAGCGGGAGGACGGCACACTCGCTCTCGGTCCAGAGCTGCCCGTTATCTCCCTGGTAGATAGATGGTGAAGTGTGTAAAAAGAAAACCCTTTTTTTTCTTTTTTCTAAAACTTGGTGTGGCCGGTGTGCCGGGGTGGGCTGGCCGGGCCTCCGCTCCTGGTCCTTGCACTCCAAAGTATGCTTTACCAGTTCCATGGCTGCGCCGCCAGCCCCCGGGCCACAGCTGGGACTCCCAAATCCTTGGACGGCAAGAGTCCATTGTGTTCAGAACAGGTTTTGAGTTGTTTGCTGTTGAGGTCTAACAGGAAGAACATTGTCATCTTTAATCTGCTCAGCTTTCCCTGCCTTGTGCGTATCCCATGTATGAGACAGAGTTTGGGGGTTGGTTTTTGAGACAGGCTCACAATACAGCCCTGGATGACCTTGATCTCGGAGATCCACCTGCCTCTGTTGCTGGGAGTAAAGGCGTGCGCCACCAGGCTCATCCTAACCGGACAGGAGCGGCAGGTAGTCCTTGGATGAGGCTGACTGAATATTTGCCCTTTACCTGTTCTTTATCCTTTACCTGTTCTCTTTTGAGGTGCGGTGTACCCCTGTTACCCAGGTTGGCTTTGAACCTGGAGTGGTCTTCCTGCCTTTCTGCCTCAGCTTCCCAGATAGCTGGGAACCATCCTGTCTGTATGTTTCTGATGGTTGAAATTACTGGTAAATGTTTTTGTTTTAGATTCCCAAATAGGACATTTCATTCTGTAATGTAGCAGGATGAGGTTTGTTGTTTACATTAGTGCTTCTGCAAAGTCAGAAATAGTGTTGAGTTGAAAGCTTGTCTTTTGTGATGTGTTTTTTTGTTTGTTTGTTTGTTTTTGTTTTTGAGACAAGCTTTCACTAGCCATGGGTAGCCTGGAACTTACTATGTGTAGACCATGAATTTGTGGTGATCGAGCCTATTACCTGTCTCCTGAGTGCTGGATTACAGGTGTATGCCACTTTGCTCATCAACTCTTTATTATTTTTTTTAAATTTGCTTATATATTTATTTCTGTGTTGTGCAGTTCAAGCTGGCTTTCAACTCCCTAGGTAGCTGATGATCTGCCTCCTCTTCCCAAGTGCTGAGATTATGGGCATACACCATTGTAGTTCTGTGGGTTCTCAGGGCTTCTGCGTGCTGAAGCATTCTACTGCCTCAGCCGCATCTCCAGTACAGTCCCTCCATCTCCAGTAACCGTCCCTCCTTCTCCAGTAACCGTCCCTCCTTCCGTGTACCTATCTTCTTCTGTTTTTCTCCTGGTAGTACTAGACAAGCATTGAAGGTCTGGACTCATTAAGCAAATGGTACACCACTGGGCTGCATTTTCCTTCCTCCCCCTTTTAATTACTTGCTTGATTTCTTTTTTGTTTTTTTATTTTGGAGGGCTGCTCTTCCAGGAGACCTGGGTTTGATTCTGGCAACCATCTGTAATGACAATCCCAGGGGATCTGACATTCTTTTAGCTTCCTCAGACACCAGACATGTACATGGTGTACAGCCCCATACATTGTATTAGCCTTCTAAGTAATTGCACCTGTAGGCACGTGATACCTACCATTCCTGGCTTCTTTACTCACCTGTACCTCACAACAGTGATAGGCAAAATAAAAGTTACGTTGCTGTGTGGAAGGGATGGTGCACACCTTTCTTTAGTCTCAGAACTTGGGAGACAGAGGTAGGTGGATCTCTGAGTTTGAGGCCAGCCTAGTCTACACAGAAACCCTGTTTCAAAAAACCAAAAACAGAGCCCAGCTCTGAGAGGTGATTTGTATGTCTTCATTAAATGCTCCTTTGCCCACTCTATCTTACTCTGCTCTTGTAAGATGGCCTGCAGGCTAAACTCACCCCATTTTTTCTACAGAGACTGCCATCTGTTTTACCAGGCAACCTGAGCATCTCCTAAGTTCTTTTTTTTGCTTGTCCTTTCTTAGGCCTTTACATGAGACTCTGTCACCTCAGTGGTGTCTTGAACAGCTTGCTCTTGCTATATCTGATATGTGTTCTTTCTGCCCCCAACCCCAAGACAGGGTTTCTCTGTATAGCCTGGAACTCACGCTGTAGGCCAGGCTGACCTTGAACTCTTAAAGGTTTGTTCAGAAGGCGGGCTAACCTGTGTTGTCCTGCTCTAGTTTGACCTTTTCTTTGTGAACCCACAGTATATTGCAAACATCTCTTCACCTGGAGTTCTAGCATCAGATCAGTAGGGATTTGAATTTTAAAATGTGGCATTTGCCATGTGTGGTGGCACACACTTTGAATCTTAGCACTTTGGATGGCAGAGGCAGGGGAATCAAATGCAGTATGTGTTAATTTTCTGACCTTGTTTTCTATCTTTGAAGTCAAGAGATTGTGGTTTTGAACATTCAAAGTGTTTGGCACATAGCAAATATTAAATGAACAGTGTTATCTCTAGGGTTACTTTATGCATACTTTTCCTTTTCAGAGAGTCCGAGCCCAGCACATTGTGCCCTGTACCATATCTCAGCTGCTTTCTGCTACTCTGACTGATGAAGTGTTCAAAATTGGAAATGTTGAGATTTCACAGGTATTTAAAATTGTGTGGAAGAAACACTTAGTGATAAGAAATAAGGGGTTGGAAAGATGGCTGTCCAAGCATGAGGACCAGAGATAAGATCCCAATATCCTTCAAGGCCAGCCTGATCTACAGAGTGAGTTCCAGGATAACAAGAGAAATCCTGTCTTGAAACTCCTCCCCCACAAAAAAACAATCAACAACAACAAAAAAAACCACACACACACACAAAAAAAAAGGGGGAAAGAAAGAAAAAAGACTTGCTAAGTTTAAAAGTGTATAGCCAATAACATGCTCTGGCTAAAAGGTCTTGGGCTGTTTGCACAGTCCAATGCTCTCAGTTCAGGTCCTACATGGGAAGAAGGACTAGTGTCCTAACATAGCCCTGACATCTGCATCATGACACATGTAACCCAGTAGTAATAACTATAGTTTTCTAAAAAGTATTTTTTGTTTTTTGGTTTTTTGAGACAGGGTTTCATCTGTGTAACAGCCCTGGCTCTCCTGGAACTCGCTTTGTAGACCAGGCTGGCTTTCAACTCTGTCTACCTCCCTAGTGCTGGAATTAAAGGTGTGAACTACCATGCTTGGCTTTTTTGGTTTGTTTGTTTGCTTTTTGTTTTTGTTGTTGGTTATTTTTTACTCTGTTGACTCTTTGCTCTTTGTGGGGCCCTCCACCCAGCTCCCAAAATAACTACACACAGAAACTTGTTCCTGGCCTTAGCTTGGCTTGTTTCTAGCCAGCTTTTCTTTCTTTTTTCTTTTTGATTTTTCGAAACAGGGTTTCTCTGTGTAGCTTTGCGCCTTTCCTGGAACTTGCTTTGGAGACCAGGGTGGCCTTGAACTCACAGAGATCCACCTTTCTCTGCCTCCTGAGTGCTGGGATTAAAGACATGAGCCACCACTGCCCAGCCAGCTTTTTAAGATTTATTTATTTATTATATATGCCAGAAGAGGGCACCAGATCTTATTACAGATGGTTGTGAACCACCATGTGGTTGCTGGGAATTGAACTTAGGACCTCTGGAAGGGAGCCAGTGAGCCATCTCTTCAGGCACCTAGCCAGCTTTTCTTTTCTTTCTTTTTTTTTTTAATTAAAAATTTTAATATATTTTACATACCAACCACAGTTTCCCCTCCCTCCTTTCATCCTGTTCCCTCCCCTCTACCTCCTTTCTACACCACACCCTCACGAGCACACACACCGGTCACTCTTCAGAAAGGGTAAGGCCTCCTGTGAGAGTCAACAAAGTGTTGCATACCAAGTTGAGGCAGGACCAAGCTTCCCCCTGCATCAAGGCTGAGCAAGGCATCCCACCATAGGGAATAGGTTCCAAAAAGCCAGCTCATGTGTCAGGGACAGATCTTGGTCCCACTGCTAGGGGCCCCACAAACAAACCAAGCTACACAACTTCCACTCATATGCAGAGGGCTTAGGTCGATTCCATGCAGGCTCCCTAGCCATCAGTCTGGAGTCTGTGAGCTTGGGTCAGCTGGCTCTGTGAGTCCCATTGTGGTCTTGACCCTCCCTTACTCTTATAATCCCTTCTCCCTTTCTTCAGCTTGACTCCCGGACCTTAGCCCAGTGCTGTGGATCTCTGCATTTGCTTCCATCAGTTACTGGATGAAGGTTCTGTGATGACAGTTAGGGTAGTCACCAATCTGTTTACAGTAGATGGCCAGTTCAAGCACCCTCTACACTATTGCTAGGAATCTTAGCTGGGGTCATCCTTGTGAATTCCTGGCACCAGGTTTCTCCCTAACCCCATAATGGCCCCCTCTATCAAAATACCATTTTCATTGCTCTCCTCCGAACCTCCCCCAACTCAGCCATCCTGACCCTCATGTACCCATCCTCCATTCCCTCCCCTCAACCCCCCCCCCCCAGCTCTTCTTAAATTATCCCATCTATCTTTTGCCTCTGGTTTTTTACCTTTCTCTATTTCTGTTTTCTTTTCTTTCCTTTTTATTACATGTCTGGTTGGGTGGCTGGCCCCTTGTTTTCTCACTCCTTGATCTTTTCTTCCCACATTTCTCTTCCTGTTTATTCTCTCTGCCTGCCACCCCGCCTATCCTTTCTATTGTGTGGCAGTATATTGTGTACCCTAATAAATTTGTCTGAGGATCAGAGGACAGAGCCAGCCACTAGATCAGACACAGAACCAGGCAGTGGTGGCACACACCTTTAATCCCAGCACTTGAGAGCTCATGCCTTTGCTTGGGAAGCACACATGCCTTTAATCCCAGGAAGTAATGGCAGGGCAGAGGAAGGTATATAAGGCGTGAACAGGAACTCATTCTCTTTAGGCTGAGGATTTTGTAGAAGTAAGAACTAGTCGCTGGCTGCTCTGCTTCTCTGATCTTTCAGCTTTCACCCTGATTTTTTTGTTTGTTTGTTTTTTTCCAAGACAGGGTTTCTCTGTGTAGCTTTGTAGCCTGTCCTGGAACTCGATCTGTAGCCCAGGCTAGCCTCAAACTCACAGAGATCAGCCTGCCTCTGTCTCCCCTCACCCCCCCCCCCCCCCCCCAGTGCTGGGATTAAAGGCATGCACCACCACTGCCCGCCTCATTCTGGTTTTTTTATTAAAAGACCATCTGAGATTCCAGCAACACTCTTGCCTAGATATTGGCTCAGCTCTTTATTAGACTAGTCAGGTGTTTTAGACAGGCAAAGTAACACAACTTCACAGAGTTAAACAAATGCAACATAAAAGAATGTAACACATCTTTGCATCATTGAATAAATGTTCCACAGCATAAACAAATGTAATATATTTTAAAATAATATTCTACAACAAGCCTTGTTCACTCAGATAAATAAATAAAAATAGGTAAGTTTTTAGACTGGGCATGGTACCTCACACCTGTAATCTGTGCATTCAAGAGGCAGGCAGGCAGAATTACCACAATTGTGAGGCCAGTCAGGTCCTTAAAACAAGCTTTAGGCCCAGCAGGGCTGCATAGTGAGACTGTCTCAAGAAATTTTTTTTTCTAATTGATTGTGTTTATATGTATACATCTTGCTTTGGTTTTCAGGAAAATCAGACCGTTTCCTTTGTTTTCTTTTTCTAATCAGGTCACTATTGTGGGGATAATCAGACATGCAGAGAAGGCTCCAACCAATATTGTTTATAAAATAGATGATATGACTGCTGCACCCATGGATGTTCGCCAGTGGGTTGACACAGATGTAAGTGTCTTGTATCAAGGTGCAACTACTTTGGGACTTTGGATGTTCAGCTTTTCAATTTAATCTTTTGAAGTGTTTTCTTAGTGTAAAAATACATGAGCAAAATACCAATGGTAAGAACCCCAAAAATGAGAACACAATAGATTTGACCACATAAAAATTTAAAACCACCTAAAATACTGTGTTAAGATTTACAGGCAAGTGACAAAAGACAGTTAAAAAGTAAATTCTCTGAGAAAACCATTTTCTTTTGGTCATCACTGTCCCCAACACCTAGAATAGTGCCTATCACACAGTGGGCCTTGAATAAGTACTACTTAAATGAATGGGAAGCATACTGGGACATATTGAAAGAGTTTAATAAAAAGCTCTGCAGGGATGGGGATTTGGCTCAGTGCTAGAGTGCTTGCCTAGCAAGCACATGGCCCTGGGTTTGATCCTCAGCTCCACAAAATAAATAAATAAATAAATAAATAAATAAATAAATAAATAAATAAATAGCTCTGCAAAGTAAAGACAAGTACTACGCCTTAGACAATGAGCAGAGACAGATACACAGGTCATTTATAAAGGACCAGATAAAAATGGCAGTAATGATACAGGTCAGACTTAGTAAGCATTGGAAATGAATGCTTTGTTCACCTGTCGTTTGGTTTCTTCTTTTTTTTTTAAATAAGGAAATGGCTACTATACAACCTTGATAGTATGAATATAAACTGGTGTACTGTACCAAAGCTCACCCTGTACTGAAACCCCTCAGTTAAAAAAATTGACTTTGCTGGGCATGGTGATGCAAGCCTTTAATTCCAGCACTTGGGAGACAGAGGCAGGTGAATCTCTGAGTTCGAGGCCAGGCAGATCCTACAGAACAAGTTCCAGAACAGCCAAGGCTACACACACCAAAAACAAAAAACAAAAAAAAAAAACCCTGTCTTGAAACACAAATACAAAAAAAAGTTGACCTACAAATCCACTTCCAGGAATTTACATTAAGGAGACAAAGATGTGTACTAAGATTTAGTTTAAGGATGTTGACCAGGCAGGCTGCAGGAATGACTCAGCAGTTAAGAACATTGGTTGCTCTTCCAGAGGACCTGAGTTCAATTCTCGGCATCCACGTAAAAAAATAAATAAATTTAAGACTGTTGACCTGTCTGGTGTGGTGACTCATGCCTATTATACTCCATTAAGTAAGCTAAATCTGAAGGATTACTGTAAGTCTAGACCATTCTGAGTTAATAGTTCCAGAATACCTGGACTACATTTAGAGGACCCAGTCACATTCACCTTAAAACAGTAACAAAAGAACTGGGAGTTCTGTTTCCCGTACCAAATAAGCTGGGTATGGCAGCACAGGCCTGTGCTCTAGTACTTGAGAGATAGAGGCAAGAAGATCAGAAGTTCACAGTCAGTCAGCCTTGGCTATGTATTAAGTTTGAAGTTGAGCCTGTATTACATAAGACCTTATCAAAAAATTAAAAGTAAATAAAAAACAGTGATGTGTTTATTTATTTAGTTAGTTTTTTGTTTTTTTATTATTTTTTTAATGTGTTTATATTTTATCTGTTAGGATGCCAGTGGTGAAAACACTGTGGTTCCTCCGGAAACATACGTGAAAGTGGCTGGCCACCTCAGGTCTTTCCAGGTAAAGTCAAATAAATTGTAGCTTCAAAGGTTGGGTATGGCTAGATGAAGACCTGAGTTTGTATCCTCCTAACCAAAGTAAACCAGAGTCACCAGACTTGGAAATGCATACCTGTAACCTCAACACTCTTGTGGAGAAACAGGAGGTGGAGAAAGGTCCTGGAAAGCTCATAGGCAGGCTGGCTTGACGTACACATTGGTGAACAAGAGGAGGACCTGTCTCAAGGTAGAAGGCTAGACCAACACTCAAGATTGTCCTTTGAGTTATACATGTGAGCTGTGGCGTGCAAATGCCCGTAGTTACGTACACGAATATACTCCTTTAAATTTCAAAAGATGGTTGCTTTAAGATTTGCACAAAGCAGACATTGTGCCACAGACCTGTAACCCCAGCTCTTGGGACTTGGCAAAGGCAAGCAGATCTGAGTTCAAGGCCAGCCTGGCCCTAGATAGTGAGTTCCAGTGTTTTTGTTTTGTTTTGTTGATTTTTCCAGGCAGTTTCTCCGTGTAACAAATAGTCTTAGTTGTCCTGGAACTCACTCTGTAGACCAGGCTGGCCTCAAACTCACTGAGATCCGCCTGCCTCTGCCTCTCGAGTGCTGGGATTAAAGGGGTGTGCCACCACTGCCCAGCTCGAATTCCAGTGTTGATAGTAAGACCTGGCCTCGAAAACAACAAAAAAGTTTCCTGCAGATGGTGGTGATGCATGTCTTTAATCCCAGCACTCAGGAGGCAGAGGCAGTCAGAGCTCTGAGTTCGAGGCCAGCCTGGTCTACAGAGTAAGTTCTAGGACAGCCAGGGCTACACAGAGAAACCCTGTCTCAAAACAAAAACATTTTTTTTACATGAAGCATTTCTGAATTTATGTCATTAGGAAAATACATTAAATGGGAAGATATTTTGTTCTCTTCATTGCGAGGAAGTAGCTAGGTTTTCATCTTTAAACAGACATTGAAGCCACACGTGGTGGCACATACCATTATTCTCAGTACCCAGGAGGCAGAGGCAGATAAATTTTTCAAGTGTGAGGGACCTGAGTTCTTGAGTTAAAATCACCAGGAGCTGTGTAAAAGCCAGGTGCATATCAGGAGCCTCTGTAATGCACCCATAGGCAGTTGGGAGACAGACAGAATCCCCAGGAGCTGTGGGCCTACCTAGTCAGGTGAATATAGTAGAAAAACCACCTCTGTCTTCTTTTTTTTTTTTTAATTTTTATTTTTATTTGTTTGTTTATTCTATTACCAGCTTAATGCAGTACAAATTCTTATCCTAATAGTGAAATGTTTTACTGAGGCTTGCCCAGTGATTGAGTAATACCAAAACTTATTAGAAGCCACAGTCATCCTAGGGTCCCCCCTGCTAGGTAGCCTCCCTGGTTCTGTGGGTTGTGGTCTGATTGTTATATCTAGTATCTACTTATGAGTGAGTACATACCACGTTTGTCCTTCTGGATTTGAGTTACCTCACTCAGGATATTTTCTAGTTCCATTCATTTGCCTGCAAATTTCATGCTGTCGTTGTTTTTCTCTGCTGAGTAGTACTCCATTATGTACATGTACCACATTTTCTTAATCCATTCTTCAGTTGACGGGCATCTAGGTGGTTTCCAGGTTCTGGCTATTACGAATAGTGCTGCTGTGAACATAGTTGAGCATATATCTTTGTGGTATGGTTGAGCATTCCTTGGGTATATGCCCAAGAGTGGTATGGCTGGGTCTTGAGGTAGTTAGATTCCCAATTTTCTGAGAAACCGCCACACTGACTTCCACAGTGGTTGTACAAGTTTGCACTCCCACCAACAATGGAGGAGTGTTCCCTTTGCTCCACATCCTCTCCAACATAGACTGTCATTAGTGGAAAAACCACCTCTATCTTGAGGTGGGAGGTGAAGACCAATACCCAAGTCTATCTTCTGACCTCCCTCATATACATGTTTTTTAAAAGTAACATTTTCCCCAAATTGAAAAAATACAACTAAAGGAAAAGCCAGTGGTTTGTCCAGAAAATGACTTGAATATTTTTGTCTTTTGCTTGCATGTTCTTCTTTAATAGAACAAGAAGAGCTTGGTAGCCTTTAAGATCATTCCCCTGGAAGATATGAATGAGCTCACTGCACATATTCTGGAGGTGGTCAATTCACACATGATGCTTAGCAAATCCAACAACCAGGTGAGCTGCAATCAGCTTTTTCCCTTTTCTGGGAAAACAAACATTAATATTTGTATTTATTTACATGTGTTTATGTAAATGTATGTGATTGTGTGAGGGTACCTTCAGAGGCCAGAAGAGAGCATGGGATCCCCTGGAAGTAGGGTTATAAGCAGTTGTTTAAAACAGCGTGCATGCTGTTTTAAAAATGATAAACGGTCCTGGTTACCATGCAGAAACACGAGCCACACAAAGCCCCGTATCAGAGCTTGGGGGGGAGGGGGGGCGAAGACACAAAAGAACCAGGCCTGGGGAAGAAGCATTTGCAGAGAGAGGCGTGGGAAAGAGGAGGAGTCTGTCCGGCTTTTTAAGGCGCCGGTGGGCTTGTGGAGCTATGCCACGCATCGCAGATTGCGTGGCTATGCAGCTGCACTGATGACATAAGACCCCTTGCACATGTGTGACCATGCAGCTGGAGGACCGGTGGTATCCTAACACATGCTGGGAACCAAATTCGGGTCCTCTGGAAGTGCTCAAAGGGCTCTAGGTACTCAGAACATTGTCTCCCTGAGCTTTGCCTTTTTTTTTTTTTAAGTCTAAATGAGACACTCATTGTTAGAGTTTTGTGTTCTTTCTCACCCAGTACTTCCAAGAAAGCTGAGCAAAAATTCTCAAACTAGATAGCTTTTGCTTCTAGGCTCTCCATTATAAAAGCATCTCAACCGTGGATATTCAATGAACGTTTGTTGACTGGATAGTGTACTGATGCTTTAACTTTACAGGATAGATTTATTGTTCTGTCATTCAGTGCCGTAGAGACAACACTTACAGAATGAACTCTAAAGATGACGGACATGTATTGGAAATAGCAGTTGCTGTTACAGTTGGGGATGGGTCAAAAGCTGAAGCCAAATGATTGGCTAGTTGGTTCATTTGATATAGTCCTTAAGGACATGAATTTGACCTCAAGAACCTTTGGGGGAAAGCAGAACATGGACTAATGAAATGGCTTGGCGGGCAAATGCAAATGGCCAACCTAACTATCTTGAGTTTGATCCTGCACTCCACATGATCAAAGGAGAAAACTGTTCTCTGTGTTCCACATATGTGCCATGGCATGCATGTGTCTCTGTCCCCCCCCCCCCCACACACACACACACAACACACACATAAATGTTTTTTATTAAAGGTTTTTTGTTGTTGTTTTAAGCAGGACATGGTGGCATATGCTTGTAATCCCAATGCTGAGAGGCAAAAACAGGAGAGTGTCTGGGAGTTTACTGGCCAACCAGCTTAGCCTACTTGTCAAGTTCTAGCCAGTGAGAGGCCTTATGTCCAAAAAGGAAGAAGGGACAAAATGGGTGACACTTGAGGAATTGACAGTCGAGGTTGTCCTGGCCTCCGCACACAGGCTAAAGCCAAGAAGGAAGTAGAGACTAGCTCAGTGAATAAAGTACATGTAACACAGCCTGTAGTCCTAGCACCTGAGAACTGATGTGGGTGGATCCCAAATGAGAGAGGTCAGCCTGGGCTGAGTAGACTGGGGGAGAAACAGCTGGAGAAGTAGAGCTTTTGACTAGTTGTAAGTCATGCATTCTTGGTCTGAGTGTTTCATATCCTTTTACAGCAGAGAGAACCACTTAATGAGTTTTTAGGTAAGGAGGACATGCAGACCAGAACTTAGGAGTTGTTCTGATGGGAGGAATGATTAGGGTTCAAAAGGCTAGGTTGAGCTGAAGTGTTAGTCAGGAGACTGGGGTGAGGAGAGTCAGTCTGATTCATAGATGGTAGAAATTAATAGCTATGAAAAGTGAAAGAATGGACACTCAAAGATGGATTAGTTCTGCTAATGGGTCTGCTAATTGAGGTAAATTATATCGACAAGCAGCCTTAGAGAGGAAAGGAAGAATTTAATTCATAAGTCTCTGATTCCTGGGGTGGCTACCAGTAGTGAAGATTTGTGGCCTAGAAAGAGGTCTGGGATGGGATCCTGATGGGGAACTTGTTAGCCTTTGGAGACAGGGCAAATGAATGGTACTGAGAAGGCACAGTTTGAGTAAGTAGGAAACCAGAGAATTCGGTGTGAAGAAGTCTCGGGGGTAATGGTCAGCAGTGTCTGCTGCTGAGAGGTCAGATGTTGTGAAGACTGAAAGACTTGAGCTGCTGCTTGAGAAGCCGTGGATGACTTTGGCAGAATTCGATTCAGAGGAGTATTTGAGGTAATCCTGATAGTGGTAGGCAACGAAAGGAGTTACTAAAAAGAGGATGGAGCAACTGTGCCCCCTTTCTTCATAGTGTTGTGAATTGAACCCACAGCCTTATTGCACCTGCAGGCAAGCCTAAGTTCTTTTGTCTCCCAGTGATGTTTCATAATAAATGCTTGCTTGAGTGGTTCTCAGTGAAATCATAACTTGCACATGAAATCGCAAAGCCAGAAGTATCCTTTTCAGGGGAGAGGGAATATGTGCTTCAGGAGGTTATTTTACTTTCCTCTCTGAAATTTTATTTTATTTTTTTAATTGATTTAGTATACAGAAGAGGCTGCCAGATCTCATTACAGATGGTTGTGAGCCACCATGTGATTGCTGGGAATTGAACTCAGGATCCCTAGAAGAGCAGCCGGTGCTCTTAACCTCTGAGCCATCTCTCCAGCCCTCTGAAATTTTTATTGTTATAGCTTTCCTATATAAACAGTTACTAGGAAAACATTAAATTGTGTCTTGCTGTTTATTAGCAAGTTATTTGAAGTAGGCTTGACTTGATGGCTTTTCTAATGTTCTGAACTTGTTCTTAATTCAGCTTTCAGCAGGGAAACCATCTATCAGCAACCCAGGAATGAGTGAGCCAGGAAACTTCAGTGGGAATAATTTCATGCCAGCAAATGGCCTCACTATGGTCCAAAACCAGGTAAGATGCCTGTTTCCCCTGTGAAGCATAAGCGGGCCTATATCCCTCCCACCCCCTTTGGTGTGTGTCTGTGTCCGTGTCCGTCCATCCTTTCTTTTTTTTTTTGCCAGAGCTGAGTACCGAACCCAGGGCCTTGTGTTTGCTAGGCAAGCGCTCTACCACTGAGCTAAATCCCCAACACCCCCCCCCCCCCCCCCCCCACCCCCCCGTCCATCCTTTCTTGTCCATGTGTCCAAACCAAATGGCCTGATACCAGTGGAAGCTAGAGAGAACACAAACCCAGGCTCTCTGCAAGTGCTCCTCCTGAGCCCTCTCTCCAGCCCTTCTTTTTGCTTATGTAGGACTCGGGTTTACAAGTAAACTGATTCAGAGTAGTTGCTAAAGTCTTTATTTGAACTGTCAGGTGCTGAATTTGATCAAGGCTTGCCCAAGACCAGAAGGACTGAACTTTCAGGATCTCAGGAACCAGCTCCAACACATGCCTATACCCTCAATCAAGTGAGTGTTGCTGTCCATGACCTAGATTCTAGTCCAGAATTGTACTAGTCTGTTTGCTGACAATAAGAAGTGAGTGTAGCCGGGCAGTGGTGGCGCACGCCTTTAATCCAGCACTCGGAGGCAGAGCCAGGTGGATCTCTATGAGTTCAAGGCCAGCCTGGGCTACCAAGTGAGTTCCAGGAAAAGGCGCAAAGCTACACAGAGAAACCCTGTCTCGAAAAACCAAAAAAAAAAAAAAAAAAAAAAAAAGAAGTGAGTGTAAAAGGTAAAGCTGGAGCTGGGTTTGGTGTTCCTCACCTGTGGTCTCAGCACTTGAAAGGTAGAAATGAGAGGATCAGGACTTCAAAGCCAACCTGGACTGCATGAGACCCGCACCAAAAGAGAAAAGGGAAGTTGTCAGCTGCAGCCTGTTGAGAGGGAAATTGACAAAATCAAAAGGACTCATGGGGGCACTGTTGCACCACTTCCTGATGTGTTCTGGGTCTGAAGGCGTTAGGCAGTCCTGCTTTGACCTAATTTCTGTTTTAGGCAGCAGGCTCCTGGTTCCATTGCACTGAGCTGAGATGACTATATAAGTAGATGGTGTTCATGGTTCTTGAGTTCGAGGCCAGCCTGATCTATATAGCAAGTTCCAGGACAGCCATGACTTCTTAAAGAGACCCTGTCTCAAAACAAAACAAAACAAAAGCCCATTCAATAATTGCAGGCCTAGCTGGTGCATGCCTTTAATCTCAGCACTTGGGAGTCATGGGAAGGTGGATCTCTGAGTTTGAGGCCAGCCTGGTCTACAAAGCAAGTACCAGGACAGCTAGGACTGTTTGTTACACAGAGAAACCCTGTCTTGGGGGAAAAAATTGTAGGTCTAGATAGAAAAGAAATGCCCGAGTCAGTTTCCTATTCCTGTGCTGTAAAGTAGTGATAGATAATGCCCATCTCAGAGTCTGGTGATGAGTTAAGAATGACTGGGTAAATCCTGGCTGCCACTAAACATGTCACTGTCTGAGGACCTGAGGATCTGAAGGAGTCACTCTTTCTGAATGACCTTTCCTGTTTCTCTGCTGCCTACAGGCAGAGCGTTTCAGTGTGATTCTGGGGCCTGAATCCAGGGAGGGCAGACTTAGACCCCTGTGTACAGTAGGGATTTCATGTGCAAGCTGACTATGGCTTCAGGTCCTTGTATCAGCCACATTGGCATTTTAAGTGGGGCCCTATTCCTTTTGGATTTGAGGCTGGGATCTTGAGGCAGCCCTGGTAGCTCTTGTCTGCGTGGATAATCTCAACCCTGAGGTTTAATTGGCTTTTCTCTGCAAGAGGCTTCTATGAACAAAATCACTGAGTAATTCTTAGTTAGGATAGGAAGTGAAGAACAAGTGATGTTTCCTTTTTAGCTATATTCAAAAGGCACTGGTTTTAATATGTGCCCCCCCCCCTTTTTTTTTCCTTCTAGGCAAGCAGTGGATTTTCTGTGCAACGAGGGGCACATTTATTCTACTGTGGATGATGATCACTTTAAATCCACAGATGCAGAGTAACTAGGCTCATTAGGTACCTGAACTATTTCCTGTTTTTCCGTCATCTGTTGTCTCCAGCTCTGTAGGTTTTGGCCAGTGGCTTCTAGGACAGAAGTTTCATTGAGGAGGTCTCATCTTATGTCCTCTTGAAACTCACTGCTGTTCTGTTTTGTTGTTTGTTGTTTAGAGGTTCAAAAGGAAATAGACAGTTGAGAAGGAAGTAAACCAGGGTGGGATTCCTTAACAGAAATTCCAGATAAGCTAGGCAGGATTCCAGGCTGGATGGACGGGATTGGAGAGGAACACAACCCAGCAGCTAGGCAGAACTGCGTCATGCTTGGGAGCTTCTGTTCTTGAAAGGCTTCCTGTTGAGGTGATGAATAATAATAAGGCCATGGGCCACAAAAAGAACCCACTACCTTTTGCCTATTTTTGTTTCCCACTCTGGTCTGTGGTGTTACTTTCAAAATTGCACTTTCCTTCCCCTTGTCTTGCCCACGGCTGAAAGTGGTTTAAGTGAGGTTCTGGTGTGGGCCTCACAGGGCAGAGGGGAAGAAATGTTACTGCCTTGTTTGTAACATAAATGTCCATATGTTCAATAAAACAGTTTGGTGTAATAGCTTTTGAGATGTTACTGGTTTTTCACATTTACTTATTGTGTGGAAGTTAGAGCACAACTGACTGGGGTATGTTTTCCTTTCTGTGGTGGACAGACTCACTCATCTTCACTGTGCATTTCAGGGATCCGACTCGATCGTCAGGCTTAGTTCCTCACAGGTTTGTTGTACATGTGCAACGCATGTGGCATTGCCATGAAGGATTATGAATAGACCTTGGGCTAGGGTTATTCAGCCCCTGGCAGCACTGAAGAATGGGGCCTTTAATGTTGGTGCTGACAGTATGTGATCATGTAACTGAGTTGGCTGTCTGCTGAGAGACTTCACAGAGACTGCTCTTGTGGTAGAGGAAATGAGTTCACAGAAGTCAAAGGTAAATGATGTCTTGGATGAAAACTAACTTGGGGATGGAGTTTATAATGTGGAACCTGCAAATAACTGCTCACTTCTAAATGAGCTCTCACCCTGATTGCTGATGGTGAACATCTGGTGGTTTGCTAGAGAGCGTAGTTAGAGCCACACCATAGGTAAGGGCAGCTAACCAGTTGTATTATTAGTTATGGATGCATTCTTAGACAAAGGGGATTGCTGAGAACAAGAAAAAAACAAAACATAGCCGGGTGTGGTGGGGTACACATAATCCCAGCACTTGGGAGACAGAGACAGGAGGATCTCTGAGTTCAAGGCCAGCCTGGTCTACAAAGTGAATTCCAAGATAGGCTCCAAAGCTACACGGAGAAACCCTGTCTCAACCCCCCCCCCCCCCCCCGCAAAAAAAAAAACCAAAAAACAAACCCATGTTCCAGTCTGGGGTGTATGATGGTATGTTAGTTATTTGGCGCGAGAAACACGTCCCGAACACGACAAGACCACGGAAGAGTTTTATTAAAGTGGATAGAGGTGACAGGCCTGGGTGAAACACACATGGGTGGGGAGAGAAAGGGGAGGGAGGAGGAGGAGGAGGAGAGAGACTGAGCGCCTGAGAGGGTCATGTAAGGTGGCGCCAGCTTTTTAAAGGTTGGGCCGCGCATGCGTACAGGGACTCCTGTGTGTACTCCACGCATGCGCGTAGATTACATGGCTGCGTGCGCGCTTTACGCAACCACGTTAGGCCAGAGTCCCAGTCCCGCGAGATGTCTGACCCGGAGATGGCTATTCTACACTGGAAATAGGCGGTCCCCCGGGCAAGCCCAACCGTGTAATAAGCATGTAATTGTCTATCAGGGTACTTTCACAGATTTCCAATTTCTTCTGTTACCAGGTTAAAAAAAGCTTTGGTTCTAGGTGGGTCTTCCATGGATGATAACTTAGCAATTAAGTGGCTTGTTTCAGGAGACAGGTGGATCTCTTGAGTTCTGAGCCAGCCTGATCTACATCACCAGATTCTAGGCAGCCAGGACTACATAGTGAAATCTTGTCTCACAAAAAGGGGGTGGAGGGTAGGGAGACCTAGCAGGTTATGAGCACCTGCTATTTTTCCGAGGGGGCCTGAGTTCATTTCCAAGCATGCATGTCAGGCAGCTCACAACTATAGTAATTCTAGTTCTGGGGAGCTAATGCCTCCTGGCATTTGCTTGCACACACACATAAGTTGTTCAGTGTCTTTATTATATCCCAAGCTGTTAGTTAGGAACTAGCAATAGGAGATAAGCACCAGGAAGCTTGTAGTGGACTAGCCTGACTCCTGGTCACTTGATGGCTCTCAGTGATCACATGATTGCTGAGCACTAGTAGTCGGAAACAGAGCATAGACAGGAGAGTGGTGTGGAATTCCAGCCCCTAGAACTGCTGCACTGCACAGGTAGAAGAGCTTGTGTTTGGGAGTCCAATACAAGGTGTTCAGTACATTGAAACACCAATATGATCCATGTTCTTAGAAATTACCAGTGTCGGGGCTGGAGAGATAACTCAGAGGTTAAGAGCACTGGCTAAGTTCAATTCCCAGCAACCACATGGTGGCTCACAGCTATCTATAATGAGATATGGCATACAGACATACATGCAGGCAGAACACTGTATACATAATAAATATATAAGTCTTAAAAAAAACAAAAACAGGGTCTGGAGAGATGGCTCAGAGGTTAAGAGCACCATCTGCTCTTCCAGAGGTCCTGAGTTCAATTCCCAGCACCCACATGTTGGCTCACTACCATCTGTAATGAGATCCTGGCACACTCTCCTGTATACATAATAAACCAGACACCAAAGACTAAAAACAAAACAAACAAACAAAAAACTACCGGTGTCACCTCTCATGTGTTCTGCCTTCTCTTGGGAAAATTTTTAGGACTGCAGTGGGAAATGGAACGTGGTGAAATATAACATTTACTAAGCTTACCCAGAGAAAGGCCAGAGTAAGAATTAATATTTAGTGTGGATTAATGGTTTTAGTACAGTTGATTTCACAAGCCTAAAAGAAAAAAGATAATGTAGCTGGGAGAAACTTCACATTGGTAAAATGGACGTGTACCCTATTTTTAGCAACTTTTACATAAGTTTACCCTATTAATATACCTATCATTAGAAAGCAATCATAAGTAGAAATGAGCCAGGTGTAGTGACCAACACCTTTAATCCCAGCACTTGGGAGGCAGAGGCAGGCAGATCTCTTGAATTTGGAGCCAACCTGGTCTAACATAGCTAGTTCTAAGTCAACCAAGGCTACACAATGAGACCCTGTCTCAAAACAAAAAGTGCTGATACTTATTTTCTGTTCCCAAGGGAACTCACTAGTGTTAAGTCATCACTTGGAAGGCCACTGCTCAAGGGGCATCCCCACCCCCATTGTAATATCCTTCCCACTTGTCCAGCTTGTTGAGGGAAAGAAAACAAGTCCTCTGACCAACAGCCATTAGTCTGAAAAATCAGCTTGTGTTGAGGTGCATTCTGACACTGGCTGAGGACATCTACCCATGGAGGCATGTACACAAGGCTAGAGGTTGACACCAGGCATCTCCCTCAACCATGTATTTCTGAGCCCTTAGAACTTGATGTTTCAGCTAGACCAGCTGCCCAGTGAGCCCCTGGGATCTGCCTGTCTCTGGCCCCCACCTCCTAATGTTAGGGTTACAAATACATGCCACTAGGCCCAGCTTACCTCTAGGTGCTATGGATCCAAACAGGCCATCCTCAATAAAGGGAACACCTTACCCACTAGGCCACCTCCCCAGTCCTTGTAATTCCTTTAAGCATAGTTTCCAAGCTAAGAAATTACTGCCTTTCTCTACACTGAAGCATTTGATTACTCAGAAATCCTTTTTTTTTTTTTTTAATGTGTTTAAGTATTTTGCCTCCATGTATATGCACCATGTTCATCTAGAGCCCACATAAGCCAGAAGAGAGGGTCAGAATCCCAGGAACTGGATGACAGTTGTGAGCAGCCGAGTGGGTGCCGGGAACTAAACCTGGGCCCTCTACAAGAACACCCAGTCCTCTGGACCACTGAGCTGTCTCTCTAAGCCCTGGAAATCCTATTTCCTAGGAACTGGTAGCCTTCTTTTCTGCCAAGGTTGAACTTGTGCCAAGTTTGAACTTGTATGTGGCACCTTCTATGTTGATCCATCCTCTGGTAGTTCAGAGCCAGGAAGGAACTTCCTGTCAAGATCTTACCGCTTCTCTCCACTGTCTGTCCCTGGATCTTCCAGTACAAGGAACATTGGCTTCTAGGGGAGAGGCAGGTAGAAATTGGTGGATGAGATACCCATAGTTGGGACTGGCCAGCAGCCTGTAGGAATCACCTGGAGAACTCCATTCAAGGGTATAAAGGTCAGAGGACCTGCAATGACAGGTCCAGGCAGCCCAGAGAGGAGCAGACTCAGGAGTAGTGCCTGGGATCCAATCAGAAAATGGACCCCGGCTCACAGCTGTAAATTCAGCATTTGTTTATCTGCTGTCTTCTCTGGTGGCCTAGGGCTAAATTCTGTGACTTCACCAGCTTTCAGCTCCCACATTTCCCTGGATATGACAGATGGCCTCACCCAACATGCCTAAACCAACCTTGGAAGTTACATGGACAAAGGTTTGTATTTGTCCTTTTATCTCTACCTCTGGACATGATGAGACTGCAGCATAGAAACCAGGATGGCAGACAGAGCTGTGTGGCATCGTGCTAGTCTGGCTTGGTTACCAGAAATACAACAGTGCCAAGTACAGGTACCAAATGCCTTGCAAATATATCAGTTGATCCCTAAAACAATCTTTAGATGTCCTGAAACTAAAGCCTAAAGTGAAACAAGTGGCTGAAATTGGCATTTGGTACAGGGTGTGCTGGGAACCTAATCCAGACTGCTTTTTGGAGCCCTCTCCTTAACCACTGTGGTGGTCTACCTCCTGAGACCATCAGTTGCTAAGCCTGTTTCTTAATCTTTAAAATCAGGCTGCTGTTTCTCTTCAAGAGCTCAAGGTTTGGATATGGTTTCTAAAGGGTCTGGTGCTCAGGTAAGACTTAATAAATTATTCATACAGAAGTGGGTGTCATTTTGAGTCTGGGGCTTTAGCCTGAAATGGTCTTGGGTAGTCACCTAGCAGCTTTAACCATGTCACAGCACCACTCAAAGCATGCCTTGGGGCTGGAGAGATGGCTCAGTGGTTAAGCACACTGGCTGTTCTTCCAGAGGACCTGGGTTTAGCTCCCAGCACCCACATGGCAGCTCACAACTGCCTGTAGCTCCAGTTCTAGGGGATCTGGCATCCTCATACATGCAGGCAAAATACCAATGCACATAAAAATAAATTATTTTAAAAAGCATGCCAGTTTCCACAGCTTTGGGTCCCATTAGTTTCTTGTTGGGTTTTTTTTCTGCCCTTAATAAATATGTAGATCAATCTGGCCTTGAACTCAGAGATATCCACTTGCTTCTTCCTCCACCAGAGTGCTGAAATTAAAGGTGTACACCACCAAGCCCAGCTTTAAATTTTTTTAATTGTGTCTTATTTTTGTGGGGGTGGACAGGGATGTGCAGATGAGTATAGTGCCCACAGAGTCCAAAAACAGGTGGTAGATGCCCTGGAGCTGGAGTTACAAGCAGTTGTGAGTAGGTGCTGGGAACTGAACTTGGGTCCTCTGCAAGAGCAGCAAAAGGCTCTTAATCACTGAGCCATCTCTCCAGTCCCTCCATCTTTGTGATTTAGCTCTTTTAGTTCCACAAACAGATTTTGAGACCCAAAGTACTACCTAAAGTTTTGTTCTTGGAGGCAAAATCTCACATTTATTTGTACAAGCCCATTTACCAGGTGCTGATCATGAGCTGGATTCTACCAACATGAGAATACTGTCTGCCCCTGGGCACAGAGCCTGGACTGCAGAATCGTCAGAACAGACAAAGGAGGTGGCAAACATGGTGCTGCAGTGAGAATTGACTTCCCTTTACCAGGAGGCAGGCAGTACTGAAGCTGGTGGCCTTTGATTCTTTTTTGCACCTAGTTGTGGGACAACTGATAAGCGCAGGAGTGAACAGAACTTAAATGGCTTCTCTGGACACTAAAGCTCTAAGGCTGAGAGCATCACATGTAAACTTCTGGGACCAGGCAGAGGCAGGAACCCTCTAGAACCCAAAGGAGGTAGTGTAATTGGACATTTCCTGCCCTATCCCCACTGTTCAGTCCCAAATAAACACACAGAGGCTTATACCAATTATAAATGCTCAGCCAATAGCTCAGGCTCATTACCAACTAGCGCTTACATTTTAAGTTAACCCATATTCCTTATTTACATTCTGCTATGTAGAGACACCTTTATTAGCATGGTGTGTTCATCTGCTGCTCCCTTGGCACCTGCCTGGTGACTCCTGACTCTGCCCTTCTCCTTCCCATCCTTAGTTTGGTCACCCACCCATACCTCCTGCCTGGCTACTGGCCAATCAGCGTTTTATTAACCAATGAGAGCAACACATACTCACAGTATAGAGAAGGATTATTCTACAACTAGGTAGGAATAGTGTCTGTCCCATTTTCAGTTCCATGCCCATCCGAGTCTGAGTCCCTGGAGACTTTGCCCTAGGTCTCAAGAGTGCAGCAGCAGCTGGGAACTGTGGCCTCCCCAGTACCTAGATGATTTTCTGAAAGGGCTCAAATTTCTTCATAGTCATGGTCATCCATATCTGGGTCAGGCAGGGGATATGACTCAGTGATAGAATATTTGCCGAGTGTGCTTGAGGGTTTGGATGTCATGCCCACCACTGAAGAAGAAGAAAAGAAAGTCCAGATTATTCGGAATCTTGTCTTTAGGCAAGTTCCTCCCCTCTTCAGTTTCCTCCCATGAACAGGGAAGGTGGGCTAACTTCCTAGAAGCCACAGTCCATTTTCCTTGACCACTGCAGCCATTTTTCTGTCCTGATTGTCATAAGAGGACATTGTATCTGGGACTGGTCTCATTTCATTGCTAGGGTGTGGGGTCTAGGGAGAAAGACCTCTCTACCTGACCCACTCCATACAAGCTTGGCTCTCTCAAACTAGCACCACAGTAGGGTCTCCCGGGCAGAACTAGCAGAGGTGGGAGAGGAACTTGATGGGCCAAAGGACTCACCTGAATCCTGGGTTTGAGTCTGGGATTTAAGGTCTTTCTTGTGGACAGGAATCTTGCTGTACAGATTTGATTTGTCCTTGGGAAGGTCTTCCAAGGTCGTCTTCGCCTTGGGTTCAGGCTGTGGGTAGGATTCCTGTTGTCTTATAACTTGAGACTGAGCAGGAAAACAAAACAAAAAATCCAAAAGACCAGAAATCAGAAAAGGTACAAGGATCAGCTGTCAAGCCTGTGTGAGACAGAGTTTCCCGACAGTGCCACTTGCTGTCTGCTTTTCTGGGTCAGGCTCCTCAGGGACAGGAGTCCCTCATGAGACTTAAACTCCTCGGGACTCACCTTTTTAACTTCCTCGGGCACATAGGCAGTGCAGTCAGGGCCGAGTTCAAACCCAGCCCTTCCTTCCTCCTAGCTGTATGAGTTCAGGTGACTTGCCTTTGTTATCTCTGCTGTAAAGAGAATGCTGGTATCTCTGTGTGAGTGAGTGAGTGAGTGTGTGTGTGTGTGTTAGTGTGTGTGAGTGTGTCTGTGTTTGTGTGTGTGTCTGTGTGAGTGTGTCTGTGTTAGTGTGTGAGTGTGTTTGTGTGTGTGTCTGTGTGAGTGTGTCTGTGTTAGTGTGTGAGTGTGTCTGTGTTTGTGTGTGTGTCTGTGTGAGTGTGTCTGTGTTAGTGTGTGTGTGTGCGTGCGTGTGCACAGAGGAGGGGCACTGTGAGAATAGGTAGGGTCAGCCACCAAGTAAACATACTATAGACAAATAGGAAGTGGCTAACACAAGGGCTTGTGGGGGAAGTCCTCTTGGGTTTACCACTAAGAAAGATGCTCGGGTAGCTTGAGCCTGTGTCCTCACTCTCCCATCTTTGGTTCCCCTTAGCTCGTTCAGCAGTGTCCACCAGTGTCCTTGGAGATGTGGGATTTCTGCTCTCACTCCCTTACCCTGCCTAACTCTCTTTAGGCAGAGAGACTACAATACAGTGAGCTGAAAATGGCATGTCTCTAAGCTATGCACACAGCAGTAAGATGACAGAGAACAGGGCGACGATGGCCATGGGTCTAGTATAGGTCTAGTATGGGTCACCTGAATTCTGTGACCCATACTAGACCCATGTGCCAACCCAGAGCCCTTCTTCTGTGGCTGGAGTTGGAATACAAAGTTGTAGAAGGTGGCCCAGGAATGCCAGACTGGAATCAAGTCATAAAGGATGCCATGTGGAACCACTGAAGGTTTCAACACTGTCCAGCAGGCAACCAGAGAAAGATTTAGGATCTATTCTGGCTAGTTTTAACTGCCAATTTGATACAACCTAGAATTACCTGGGCAGAGAGTCTAGATGAGGAATTATCTAGATTAGGTTGGTCTGTGGGCATGCCTATGGGGGATTGTCTTGACTGCCAACCAATGTTGGACAACCATTCCCTATGCTGAACTGTATAAAAGGAAAGAAAGAAAGTCAGCAAGAAGGCTAGCAGGCGGTATGCATGCCTCAGATGCTTTCTGCTCTTGACTGGACATGGTATGGCCAGCTGTCTCAAGCCCGTCTGTGACTTCCCTGCAGTGAAAGGCTGGAACCTGGAATTGTGAACTAAAATAAACCTTCCTCCTCTAAGTTGCTTTTGGTTCGGGGCATTTTATCACGGCCACAGAAAACAAACTGGACAGGAGGCCATCCTCAGAGCCACTGTAAGAACAGATGATGCTCCACTGGGAGTGGCAGCCAGGTGGCAGGAAAAGCACCAGGAACTTAGAGTCAGAATGTCCACACTCAAGTCCAGGCCTTCCATTTAGTAATTCTGACTTTGGGGGCATGCCAGCGTCTCAATCCTCATTTTCTCAATACTAAAATACTGATAATTGCACCAACTTCAGGATTATGAGGCCTGAGTGGGAACAGTTGGTACAAAGAACAGAATTTAATGAGCTGCAAGTTCAATACAATTGGAGAGAATCAGGGCAGGCAAAAAGCAAGGAAAGGGCCCAGGGTGAGCCCCACAGGTGAGCCCCTCCCTGCCCGTGGGGTCCCGTGTATACCTTCACACTGTCTTCTTTGCAGCTCTGTATGATCTGCTTCTGCACACTGACACTCTTGCTCTTTGGGGGCCTGGGTGGGGGTGCTTGGCTCTCAGAGGCTGGCAGCTTCCGGAGACTGTAGTAGAAGGCTTCTGACAGTTCCTCTACCCTGGCGACAGAGAGTGGCCTAGCCACCTGACCCGGCTGCCCTTCAACCTCTGCTACAGTCAGGTCCATCCACCGGGGAGGGATTTCAAAGCACATTTCTGGCTGGGAATCCAGGCCTACCACCAAAGAGGGTTCTGCGAGCCTCTCCTCCAGCCGCAGGCCGGGGAAGGAGACCAGAGGGTCAGTGGGGTGCTGGGCATCCTTGGCCACCACCTTGACCTCACAGGGCAGGGGGAACTGGGCAGTGAGATCTGTTAGGCTGTAGCGCCGGCCATCAGTCACCTCCTCCACAAAGCTACCAGAGAGGTAGAGGGGTAGCAGAATCTGTTCTTTGCTCTCCACTTCCTCCTCTTCCTCCTCCAACTCCTCCTCTTCCTCCCCGGCCTGCTCACTCAGACGCTGACATATCACGACATCTATGCCCTGGCCCTGGGTCCCACAGACCTGGCCTTGCCTCAGCACCTCCAGCCGATCACCCACAGCCAGGAAAGAAAACCCAGGGTTCTCCTCTTCATTTCCATCACAGTCTTTTGTGGCCACCACCCTGAGGGGTCGACCTGGCTGGAGAGCACCCAGAAGGTCATAGGCCGTGGGGAACTCCCTTGGCCTCCGCCTCAGCTTGCCCTGGTAGGCCCCAGAGAGAAAAAAGTATCTGGGAACTCTTCGGCTCTTGCTTGAGGCCACGACCCGCCAGGGTGGCGAGGCTGGCCCGTAGATGCAGAGCCTCTGGCCTTTGCGTAGGGAGCCCACCCAGGGGCTGAGGAAGATGGGTGGGCCCTCAGGAACCTCCAGGATCTCAGTGGACATTGGGAAGGGGCCTCCCTGGGCCAGGACCTCACTCAGCAGCAGCGGTTTGATGAAGTGGATGTGCTGGGAGGAGGCGGTGACGTCTTCTACCTCCACCTCCAGGGTGGATGGGATCTTGACAATGGTGCGGCGCACTGTGGGGAGAAGGGCAGTTCAGGAGTGCAGCATAACACCCCGTGGTGGCCCCCGCCCCAGCTCCAACTCCTGTTTCATCTTTTCTTTCCCACAATCATACTATACTAGGTTTTCTAGCCAACCTCTTCAACTTCTTGTTGTTGTTGTTGTTTTTCGAGACAGGGTTTCTCTGTAGCTTTGGAGGCTGTCCTGGAACTCACTTTGTAGACCAGGCTGACCTCGAACTCACAGAGATCTGCCTGGCTCTGCCTCCCGAGTGCTGGGATTAAAGGCATGCGCCACCACTGCCTGGTCCCCTCCCCCTTTATTGATTTTACTATTTTAAAAACTGTTTGTTTTTTATTCATTTATTTGTGTGTGCGTCTATCTGTGTTTCCAGTTGTGTAGGCATGTGTTCATGTTGTGGTATGAATGTGGAGGTCAAAGGACAATGTACAGAAGTCCATTCTCTCCTTCTGCATGTGAGCCCCAGGGATGGAACTTGTGCTTGATGGTGGCAGCACCTATGCTTTCTGAGGCATCTCACTCTCCCACTCCTGCTTTAAAAACACATGTATATATAATTTTATTATTGGAGTGTGTGTGTGTGTGTGTGTGTGTGTGTGTGTGTGTATACAAACGCCAAAGTGAACATGGAGGTCAGAGGACAATTTTCACAGCAAAGGCTTTTATGCACTGAGCTACCTTGCTGTCCCCTCTTTTAATTAATAAATTGTTTTGTTTTTCAGTTTTGAGACAGCATCTGTGTAGCCCTGGCCTTTGTGTAACCCAACCTTGGCCAACTCTGTAAAGCATGTGGGACTTCGGATGTGTTTATCCTATTTTTCTCTCTTTTTATACCACATTTCCCATCGCATTGGGCATCTGTATCCTCCTATGTGGCCGACACTGCGTAAGCAAGCTGGAGCCCCCAGACTATGCACAGAGTTGGTATCTTTGAACTGTGCAGCTTCCAGCCAACTCCACTCCTGCCCAGGTAACTCACTGTGCATCACGGCTTGGAGCATATACTGGGGCTTCAGGATCACGGTGCGCCAGGGTAGGCTGGGGCAGGTGAGCATAAGGCCCGTCATGGCTGGGTCCTGCAGGATTTGGAGCAGAGTTTGTGGGGGACCAGGCTTGCATCTCCAGAAGGGTCCATTCTGGGAAAGGGGCAGATGGAGGATGATCTCCTGGTTCTTTGAGTCCTGGACACAGCGTGCATAGTGGGTCCCATGATGCATCTCTACAGCCTCAAGCCTGAGGGGCTGGTTCACAGGCACCACCCTGGCCTCTGTGACAATTCTTTGAGTTGACTTGAAGTAAATGGGCTGCTGTGTGGCGTTCTGAGGCATGGCAGAGATGAGCTTGTCCAGGGTTCTGTAGCTCTGCAGGCTGGTGAGTGTGCTGAAGAGACCTGTGGGAGTCAGCAGAGGGAGGAAGAAGGGGGGAAGGGCAGGCCTTTGCTGGGGCAGGCTCTGCGGACTACCAGCCAGAGTCTCTGCTAGGGCCTGCATCTGGACATCTAGACCAAAGGTCTATGGATGGAGGCTGGGTGAGAGTGTGTGAACAGACAGTGAAGAACAGGAATGGTGATACAAGGGATGTCGCCAGAGACACAGAGAACAGAATAAGGACACATTCACTCATACACACACACACACACACACACACACACACACACACACACACACACACAAAACCAAACTCCCATGCTTTCCCACTTTTCTGACCTCTGTCTCCAACTTGGCCAACCCATCACTTTTTCCTCCAGATACCTCCCCTACAGCTCCAAGCCCACACATCCAAATTCTGCCTCCATTGTCTCTCCTAAATTAGAGCCCCAGTAGCTCCTGGCCCAGGTGCCCTCTGACACCCACCCCTCAGCTGATCTGCCAGGACCACCCGACTGCTCTCCCACCACATCTGCAGTCCCTAGACGTTTCACCACCAGGCCGGTCCATCGCCCAACTTCCGGAAACAGTAATTTTCTGTCCCAAACTCACAACCCACATCTAATCAAGGAAATATCACAAAGCCTGGACTTAAGGAAATCTTACAGAAATACTGGAACTAGATATGGTACAGTGATAGAGTGCTCACTTAGCATGAGAGAGGCCCTGAGCTAGACCTTCAGTGCAAAAGAAATGTATTAATCTGGATTCTTTTCTTTTTTTAAAAAGATTTATTTATTTATTATGTGTATAGAAGAAGGTGCCAGATCTCATTACAGATGGTTGTGAGCCACCATGTGGTTGCTGGGATTGAACTCAGGACCTTTGGAAGAGCAGTCAGTGCTTTTAACCTCTGAGCCATCTCTCCAGCCCTAATCTGGATACTTAAAAAATGTCCATATGGCCTAGTGTGGTGGTGCATGCCTTAAATGCCAGCACTGAGGAGGCAGAGGCAGCCAGATTTCTTTGGACTTCAAGGGCAGCCTGAAATCTGTGAGACCCTGTTTCAAAAACAAGCAAGCCAGCCAAGCAAGCAGAAAAAGTAACCCCTAAAGGGTTCATTACTACAGAACAGGAGGTGTGTTGTTTGTGCTGGGAGCAGCCTGGGTGGAAAACATGATGCACTGGCCTCAGCTTCCTCCTCTATTATGAGGCCTGGACTTGGTGTTAGATTTGAAGAAGTAACATGTGTAAATAGAGAGGGGAGGAGAGGCTGGCACAGAGCAGGTGCATCCTGAATGCACATACATGTACATATGCTCACTTGTGTACATGCTTACAGCGGGTGGCGGGAGGTGAGCAGAGGTTGATCCTCTAGGTTGGACTGACACACTTTCTCTTGTGACAGTGCTGAGGAGCCCGGGGCTATTCAGATATTCAAATGATGTGTTTCTCCTGTGTTTTGAGGGCTCACTCTTTCTTTTTTTTTGAGACAGGGTTTCTCTGTGTAGCCCTGGCTGTCCTGAAACTCACTCTGTAGACCAGGCTGGCCTTGAACTCAGAGATCTGGCTGCCTCTGCCTCCTGAGTGCTGGCATTTAAGGCATGTGCCGCCACACTAGACCATATGGACATTTTTTAAGAATCCAGATTAATATTAAATTAAGTTAAAAAAAATCACATTTGTGTGCACGTGTGTGTACATGTGCATGCATATACTGTCATAGAGGACAGATGTGCTGGTTTAGTTCTTTCTTTTTATCATGTGGGTCTTAGGAACTGAATTAAAATCATTTGGCAGAAAGATTAGATGTTATCTCAAGATGGAGAAGAAAGAAATACAGAGCAGTGGTTTCCTAAGTACAGAATCTCTGTTTTTGTGTGATGGAAAAGTCCCATAAATGGACAGTAGTATCAGGACATAATATCATGAATGTAATAAATCAATAAAATTAATATACTTAATGAATATCATATAGTTATTGAATGAATACTGTGAATGTAATCAATGAACACCACAAATGTAATTAATATCATGAATGTAATAAAAATAAATAAATAAATAAATAAATAATCACATTTAAGCCAGGCATGGTGGTACACACCTTTAGTCCCAGCACTCAGGAGACAGAGGGAGGCGGATCACTATGAGTTTGAGGCCAGCCTGCTCTACATGGTGAGTTCCAGGCCAACCAAGGCTATATAGTAAGACTTCGTCTCAAAAAAATGAAATGTATGTATGTATGTATGTGCATACTACAGCATTGTATGGAGGTCAGATCTATGTATGCATGTACATGCTACAGCATTGTGTGGAGGTCAGATCTATGTATGCTACAGTACATGTGTGGAGGTCAGATGTATGTATGCGTGTGCACGCCACAGCACATGTGTGGAGGTCAGATCTATGCATGCCACAGCACATGTGTGGAGGTCAGATCTATGTATGCGAGTGCATGCCACAGCACATGTGTGGAGGTCAGATCTATGTATGCGTGTGTACGCCACAGCACATGTGTGGAGGTCAGATCTATGCATACAGCACATGTGTGGAGGTCAGATCTATGTATGCATGTGCACGCCACAGCACATGTGTGGAGGTCAGATCTATGTATGTGTGTGCATGCCACAGCATATGTGTGGAGGTCAGATCTATGTATGCCACAGCACATGTGCGGAGGGAGGTCAGATGTATGTATGCGTGTGCATGCCACAGCACATGTGTGGAGGTCAGATGAGGACCACTTGTAGGCGTCACCCTCTGCTTCTACCACGTAGGTTCTAGGAATTGAACTGGAATCATCAGGCTTGGCAGCATCTTCATGCTCCTACCACCTAAATTTGGGGATTACAGGCATGTGCCACTACACCACAGCTGGTTTATGCGGTGCTGGGATAGGACCCAGGACTTTGTGTACACAGCGAAGCATCCTACCAACTGAGCCTCATCTTCAGATCCTGACCCTTTTTGAGACGGTGTCTCATGCATCCTAGACCGACTAGATATGTAGCTAAAGCTGGCCTTGAAGTCCAGATCTCTAGCCTCTACCTCCCTGTGCTAGAATCCAGGCATGTGCCACCACACCTCTTTCCCTTGGGATTTCTTAGGCACGGAATGGGCACATGCCACACTCCCTTATCTGGGGACCACCTCTTGCTCCTGGATCTGAAGACCCTGGAGGACAGGCCACCCCATCCTGAGCTGGTGCCTGCTTCATGGACCCTGGCCGTCTCTCACTGCCACTCCAGAAGGGACTAGTTCATCCTGAATCCACACACCCAGCTCCCCATAGGGACTGGCACACATGGGCGTCAGGAGATGTTTGATGGATGAATGTCGAGCAAACAGAGACCAAAACCTGAAGACCTGGAGGCAGATGTGATTAGAAGAGGTCAGGGACATGCCAGGCTCAGGGCAGCCTAAAACCAGAGGGACGGAGTAATGTGGGGAGTGGCAACCCCACCCATGAGAGGCTGAAGATATGCCGCCGATGGGATGCCAGGGCAGGCGGGGAGGCAGAGGTGCACACCTTACCTGAGAAGTTGGGGTTGAGCTCCAAGGTCTGACCTGTCTCTGGGTTTTCACAGACCACCTTGTGGAGGTGAACATGGGTGACCTTGATCAGGTCCCCTGTGGAGAGGCAACACTCATTCCCAAAAAGCTCATAGATGGAACCTGTGGAGACACAGACTCAGTTTCTATTTTTGGCAAAGGCGGAGCCCTGGGTGGCCTGTGCCCTGTTCCTTACAAACTCTGCTGCCTTGAGTATCTTTCTCTCTCTTTCAAAATGCTGAGGACAGAATCTGGGGTTCCAAGCGTACATCTAAGTACTCTGTCCCAAGCCGCAGCCTCGGGGCTGGAGAGATAGCTCAGCGGTTAAGAGCACTGGCTACTCTTCCAGAGGACCCAGGTTCAATTCCCAGCTCCCACATGGCAGCTGACAACTGTCTGTAACTCCAGTTCCCTGGGACCTGACATCTTCACACCAATGCACATTAAATAAAGTTAAATAAATTTTAAAAAGCACTGCGTTGGTGGTATAGTGGTGAGCATAGCTGCCTTCCAAGCCACAGCCTCAGCTTTCCTCCTTTTTTTCTGCTAAAAGGCAGCTGGCACCGGGTGGTGGTGGCAGCACACACCTGTAATCTCAGCACTTGGGAGGTAGAAGCAGGTGGATCTCTGTGAGTTCGAGGCCAGTCTGGTCTACAGAGCTAGTCCAGGATAGGCTCCAAAGCAACAGAGAAACCCTGTCTCAAAAAACCAAAAAAAAAAAAAAAAAAAAAAGGCAGCTGGCTCGGCCGGCCATCCCCAGCCCATGGGAGGCAGCCCTGGTCAGGCCCATTCTTGCCTTTCTCCCAATTAGTGATTCCTAGAGTGACTGTACAGTCAGGGTTGGTCCATTTTCCACATCACTGCAGCCTCTGAGGGGGTGGGTGTTCTACCCACGGAGTAATAAATAGCCCATTGAACCCCAACTCCCCTTTACAGTTACAAAATCAGGCTCCGAATACGTAGTCTCCATGTAGATACAGAGGGCCAGGTGGGTACCTAATTCTTCTCACACACTGCTTTCTACCTCAGATGAGGGATTTGCACACTTGTTTGCTCTATCTATCTATCTATCTATCTATCTATCTATCTATCATTAAAACAGGCTCTCTTATAGTTCAGTTTGGCCTGGAACTCTATATCGAGGATGACCTTGAACTTGTGATCCTCCGGAGTGCTAGAATGACAGACAGGAGGTGTGCCTCCATGCCAAGTTCTCTGCAGTACTGGGAATCAAATCCAGGGTTTCACACATGATAGGTGAGCACTCTACCAATTGACCCACATTCCCAGCCCGGATGAGTTGCTTTTAGCTGTTTGTTGTTGTTGTTGTTGTTTTTAAGCTGAGGAAAGGGTTTGAGCTTGCCAGTCAAGCGCTCTATCTACCACTGAGCTAAATCCCCAACCCTGCTGTTCTTTTTTAACCCTGTTTATCTTGAGTACTTTCCACAGCACTCAAGATAAACTGACTCTTGGGAGCCAGTTCTCTCCGTGTGAGACCCACAGATTGAATTCAGGTTGTCAGGGTTGGCAGCGACCACCCTGTCTACCAGCCAGCTCACCAGCCCAGTGACCTCCTCTTAAAGGAAATAGAGGAGGTTGAGGGTCTGAGCCCCACCTCCAAGTTTGACAGCCCACTTACCTGATGCAAAGTACTAAAGCCATGGAGACCATCAGAAGACACACAGTAAGGATCTCACAACGCTGTGTGCGCAGGGTCCCCATCCAGCTGGCAGAGGATGGGGATCTGCAGGCAGCAGTGTCTTGAGGCCACCTAAGAGCCCCTCCCCCAGCACAGCCCTAGTAGGCCTGCACACACGGCCATGGGAAACTGGTGTAAACCTCACTCTAAGCCCTCCGAGAAGTGCACACAGGGTGTGGACCTTCCGGCAGAGGAGATTATATATACCTAGGCCCCGGTTAGCCACAGAGTTATATATACCTGGCCCTGCATTGCTAACTGCTGCTGATGCTCCACTGCCCTGAAGATGCATGACTGCCCTATGGGGAACAGGGGCCCACAATTTCCCTTTCTAAATAACTAGTGACAGCAGTTTCTCTTTCCTATAAAAGACAACCCCGAGAAGTGCTGTCAGTGCCTCCAAATGACCAGTTAAAAAAGGAAGATCAGGAACTCAGGATCATCCTTGGCTAAATAGGGAGTTGTAGGCCAGCCTGGGCTACATGAAACCCTGCCTCAAAAATACCAAAAAGGGGTCAGCAAGATATTGGCAGGTAAAGATTCTTTCATCCCCAAGTCCCACACAGTGGAAGAAAATTGATTCCCAAATGAGATCTCTGACCTCCACATGCACACTGTGGCACATGCATACTCCCCTGACACAATAAATAAATGTAAACAAATGTTCATAAGGCCAGCTGTGGCAAAACACATCTGTAACCACACCTTCAGGAAACAGGCAGGAGGAAGAAGTCTGCGTTACACAGGAAGAGCTTGTCTTAAACCAAAAAAAGGATTAAGGATGCTAGCTCAAGGTTTTACGAAGCCCTGGGTTCCATCACCAGCATGGCAGGAATGTGGAGGTGGGAAGGGGAGAGGGTAGCAGGAGGCTGAACTAGGGGTGTCAAGTCCAGGGTATTTACCTTCAAAACTGGAATTCCTAACCATATGGCCAGCTACTTCACCACACTCTGCCCAACCCTGCCCCCTGGTCACCTACCTTCCATGTGACCTTATCTGCACACCCACACCCCAACTTCGACCACTTCCCACCACCCCAGGTCAGACCAAATGAGGAAACTCAAGTATTGTGACAGAGGTGAGCAAAAGATGCTGGGAGGATGTTCTGGGCTGGAGACAGACAGACAGATGGCTGCTTCAGGGACCCATCAGATTCCAGGGGACTGGAGACACCCACTGGAAAGTGGAGACCCTCCTTAGTCTAGAGTCCACTTGGCCATCAGAACACGTTGCTGGCAGCTGCTGTGGCAGAGCTAGGTTCCCTCACTCTGGAGAGCAGGAAGAAGCAGGCACCCACGACAGACAGGCTGTTCTCTGAGGAAGGAGCCTGCATCCCAGGATCTCCCTCCACTCTCCTCTCTGCCTCCCTCTTTTCCGAGGGGGCTGTGGTTCCTCCCTCCACAGAGCAGCCAAGCGGGTCTCTCATCCACTACATCCCCTTCTTCCCCAACCCCCACCCCCAGCCAGTCAGTCCTCGGCCACTTGCTGTTTTGAGCCATAACTGGTGACTGTGTCCCTGATATGCCCATCTCTTCTCTGCTACGAACCAGAAAAGCTGTAGGCAAGGGGCAGGTGTGCAAGGCAAAGAGCGGGAAGGTTTCCTGGAGGAAGGACCACTCAAGCTGAAGAAAGCAAGACATGATCTGACCATCTAGCAAGAGGGCCAGGGAGACAGAAGGCAAGGAGCATAGAGCCCAGTCGGAAGGCTGATCTGGTCCTTAAATAACGCACGCCTTTAATCCCAGCACTGGGGAGGCAGCGCCAGGTGGATCTCTGTGAGTTCGAGGCCAGCCTGGTCTACAGAGCCAGGACAGGCACCAAAGCTACACAGAGAAACTCTGTCTCGAAAAGCAAAAAAAAAAAAAAACAACAACAACAAAATGAACTGGGGTGTATCTCAGTGGTTGGAGCTCAGGGCCCCAGAAAGGGAGAGCTGAGAAAAGTGGGGGAGAGGGAGGAGAGAGACAGAAAAAGGAGCAACAGCAAGCCAGTCAAGGCAATTTCAGGCAGAGTCAAAAGGATCACTGCAAGTCTGAGGCCAGCCTGGGCTACAAAACAAGATCCCCTCTCATGTAAGGAAAAAAAAAAAAGGCAACAATAACTGTAGCAAGCGCCCTAAAGCCCGCCTCACACAGAGGACCAGTGATCTCCGTTTACTTATTTATCCACTTACGGTTTTAACTGTTCTTGTTACTTGAGACAGGACTCCCTAGGTTGTTCAGGTTGTCCTTGCCTCCCCGCCGCCCGGTGCTACCTCACCGACTTCTCATCACCCACGGGACGAAAGCCGAGGAGCGGGGAGGTGGGTTTGGTGCGAACTCATAAAGCTCGGGCAAGAGGCAGGGTCCGATTTCAAACCCCAACATCCTCAGGGTCTCACTCAGTACTAGACTGACTAGCCTCCAGCTTGTGCCAGTCCTCCTGCCTGGGCTCCTCATTGTTGGGATTACAGGCATGATCCACCATGCCTGGCTGCTTCCCCCAGGGCCCGCTTACCCTCGAAGTAGACTCCGGAGCAGACCCGCAGCACGCGCGGAAGGGAGGCGGGGTCCAGGAAGCTAGCGAAGTCCTGCAGCGGCATGGGCTCCATGGTCCTCGGCCCCGAGCGCTCAGACCAGTCTGCAGCTCGAAGAGGAGAGCCCGGAGCCACGCCCACCCGAGAGGCCACGCCCCGACCACGCCCCTCGAGCTTGTCCATAGGAGCTCAGTTGGTTGACTAACATCCCCAAATCTTACTGAATCCTTTCTCAGTTAAAGTTTCTACTGTTGTGATAAAACGCCAAGACCAAAAGCAACTTGGGAGGAGAGAGTTCATTTCACCTACAGCTCTGGAATCACAATCCATCACAAAGGGACCTGAACCTGGAGGCTGGCATTGATACAAGCCATTAAGGAGCGCAGCTTAATGGCTCTCAGCCTTCTCTCTCTCTCTCTCTCTCTCTCTCTCTCTCTCTCTCTCTCTCTCTCTCTCCTCTTCCTTTCTTTTCTTTTTTTTAAATTTGAGACAGGCTCTCGCTGTGTAGTTTTGGTGCCTGTCTTGGATCTCACGCTGTAGACCAGGCCCAGGCTGACCTCGAACTCACAGAGATCCATCTGCTTCTGCCTCCCAAGTGCTGGGATTAAAAGCATGCACCACCATCGACTCAGCTTGCTTCTTACAGAGCTCAGGACCACCTGCCCAGGGTGGGCACTACCCCCACCCCATGACCTGGACCCACCCACATCAATCATAAATCAAAACTATGCACTGTAATCTTGTCTACCGTCAATCCGATGGAGGCATTTCCTCAAGTGAGGTTTTTAGGTATCTCTAGCGTGGGTCAAATTGACAAAAACCACCCAGGAGAATTCCTACACCTTCCTTGACTTTGGCCGGATGGTGCAGATCTAAGTTCAAGACTTGATAATTTGATACCCAGAAGATTGATGTGTGTGTGTGTGTGTAGTGTGTGTGATGTATGTGGTGTGGTATGTGTATGTGTAATGTGGTATGTATGTGTATGTGGGGTATGTGTGTGTGTGTTATGATATGTGTGTACTTATGTGGTATGGTGTGGTGTGGTGTGTGTGGTGTGTGCATATATGGTGTGTGTGTGTGTGTGTGTGTTTGTGTGATGTGTGTCTGGTGTGGTGTGAGTGTGTGGTGTGTGTGTAGTGTATGTGTGTGTGTGATAGTGTCTCCAGTAACACAAATTGTACTCAAACTTACTATGTAGCTGAGGATGACCTTGAACTTTTGATCTTCCTGCCTGCACATCCATGTGTGGCCACCACACTCTATTAGGTACCGAGGATCGAATCCCAGGCTTTGTGCATTTGAGGCAATCGGTCTACCGAGTGCTCCGCATCTTCTGCCCTGTTTTGGTTTTCAGGTGCTCACTGTGGAGCTAAGGATGGCTCCTTGAGCACCTGACCCTCTTGCTGCTTCCTCCCAGCTTCTGGGGTAACAGGCATGTACCACTACTTCAGGCCAGGAAGATGTTGAATGGATAAAAACTGTCCCACTCCCCCAGCTGTGATGTGGCCAGACGACCGCCCTGACAGAGCTCCAAGTCCAGACAGGTGCCACAGCCACCTGTGTAGTTTGGGGTCCCCTGGGAGATACACACCCTCTGGGTCTGAGGAAGAACATATATTGCCCTGCCCACCCCAGATGCACCGTGGACCTCTGCCTGGACTCCTCTAGTGATGTAGAGCTGACTTCTTCTTTAGGACGCCCACAGCCTCTGAGCAAGGCAGGTAAAACGCCTCCTCAGGTGCCCCAGGCCGTGACCCCAGCCCTTGGGAGGGTCAGGACTTCAGGTCATCCCTGGGTTACAAAGCTCAGAGCCAGTGCAGACAACGCGAGACCCTACGTCCAAAACAAAACAAGACAGACTTTCTCCTAACACCCCGCCTCCTGTTTTAGGAAATAAGATGGCACGGGTACTGACTTCCTTGTGGTTGAGAAATGTGCAGAAGGAGAAACAAGTGCTGGCAGCTTCCGGCAACTGTGGTGGAGAGACTGTCTCTTAACTGTCTTCTGGAGTTTTCCATAGTGGCTTGAGTATTTTCATATCAACAGATTCTGTGAATAGTCAGTCAACAAGGATCATGGGACACAGAGGTGTGTGGGGTCATCAGAAAGAACTCCATCTTCACAGCATTAGTGCAGGATGATGTAAGGGTCCAGGAGGAGAGGAGGAGAGGACAGGAAAAGAGGGAAGGGAAGGAGGAGAGGAGGGAGGAGTGGAGGAGGGAGGAGAGGAGGAGGGAGCCAGGGAAGACAAAGACAGCAGAGAGGAAGGAGATTCCTGCATACTCAGGGATGCTGACAGACATGAAACTGGGAACCTCGGGACTCCCAGATCCTGCCTCTCCTGATTGTAGATTCTTTTATTTTTTTATTTCTTATTTTCATCATTTTCTATTTTATTTTATTATTTTTGAGATGGATTTTGTAGCTCAAGGTCATCTGAAACTCTTGATTCTCCGGCCCCAGGCTTCTAAGTGCTAGGATTACAGTCATGTGACTACCATATTCAGCTTCCAGCTTTACTTAAAAAACAAATCCAGGGTCTAGAGAGCTGCCCCAGAGGTCCAGAGGACCCAGGTTCAATTCCCAGCACCCACATGGCAGCTCACAACTGTCTGTAACTCCAGTTCCAGGGAATCTGGCACCCTCTCACATACATGCAGGCAAAACAGCAATGCACATAAAATAAAAATAAATAAAGTTTAAAAGTCACTGACATGTCTTATTATTCTTAGAGCTAGAGGGATGACCCAGTGGAACATTGGCTGCTATTCAGAGGGCCTGATTGCACCACCCAAGGCAGTCAGCTCATGTCTCTCTGTAACTCCAGCTCCAGAAGATACTCTTCTGGCCTCTGTATACACACACACACACACACACACACACACACACACTACCACCACCACCACCACCACTTAAATCTTTAAAAAGCCAGGCATGGTGGTGCACACCTTTAATCTTTAATTCCAGCCCTTGAGAACAGAGAAAGGCAGATCTCTGTGAGTTCAAGGCCACCCTGGTCTACATGGAGTTCCAAGACAGCCAAGGCTACATAATGAGACCCTGTCTCAAAACAAACAAACAAAACTTTAAAAAATACTTCTTGTGGTGGTGCACACCTTTAATCCCAGCACTCGGGAGACATAAGCAGGCAGATCTCTGTGAGTCCCAGGACAGCCAGGGCTACACAAAGAAACCCTGCCTCAACAAAACAAAACAAAAATAATAAATTAAATAACTAAATAATACTTCTTGTGGCTGGGGCTGTAGCTCAGTTAGTGGAATTCTTTCCTTCCCAGCTTGCAGGAAGCCCTGGGTTCCATCCCCAGCACTGTAGACACCAAGCACTGAGCCAGGAGATAAGGATTCTAAGTGTCCTTCTCAGCTACACAGTAAGTTCAAGATTCAGAAAGCCTGAGACACGTAAGGCCTGTTTGAAAATATTTATGGTATGTGTTGCTTATTTTATGGCAAGGCTGGTGATGGATCCATGCTGTTAATCCCAGCACTTGAGAGGCAGAGGAAGGCAGATCTCTGAGTTCCACCCCAGCCTTGTCTACAAAGTGAATTCAAGGCCAGCCTGGACTACACAGTGAGACACTGTCTCTCTGTCTTTTTTCTTTCTTTCTTTCTTTCTTTCTTTCTTTCTTTCTTTCTTTCTTTCTTTCTTTCCTTCTTTCTTTCTTCTTCTTCTTCTTCTTCTTCTTCTTCTTCTTCTTCTTCTTCTTCTTCTTCTTCTTCTTTTTTGGTTTATTGTTTTGTTCTGTTTTTCGAGACAGGGTTTCTCTGTGTATCTTTGCAGCCTGTCCTGGAACTCACTTTATAGACCAGGCTGGCCTCAAACTCAGAAATCTGCCTACTGAGTGCTGGGATTAAAGTCATGGGCCACCACTGCCAGGCTGAGACACTGTCTCCTAAAAGAAACCCCAACAAGTTTTTTTTGAGGTTCTTGGAATGAAACTCAGAGCCTCGTGCTTGGCAAGCAAAGGTGGCATGTGGCTCAGAGGTGGGGTGCTTGCTTAGCAGGAATGAGATCCTGGGTCTGCTCCCTAGGACTCCAAAAGAAACAGTGAAAACCATGGGTAAAGCACCAGCCAGTCTGATATGAAGTCACAACATGCCCACAAGGTTGGGCTTGCCTGGCCGACCGCCTAGTTCTTATCGGTTCAAAACAGCCATTTCCGGGTCAGAACATCTCGCGTGACTAGGACTCCGTGGCTTTGCATGGTTGCGTAAAGCGCGCGGCCATGTAATCTAAGCGCATTTGTGGAGTTGCCACATGCGGTCCTGTACGCATGCGCAGCCCACTCTTTTAAAAAGCCGGCGCCATTTTGCACAGGTCTCTTCTCCTCTCTTGTCCTCTTAATCACGTGTGTTTCACACAGGCCTGTCACATCTTCTATCCTCTCTCAATAAAAACTCTTCTGTGGTCTTGTTGTGTTCGGGACGTTTTCTCGCAGGGTAAGAGCGCCGCCAAATAACTAACACAGTCTACTTGCTTTTAGTTGATTTTTAAAAACCACCATGTTTAAGGACTAGGGAGACGGCTCAGCAGCTAAGTGTGTAAACTGTTCTTGGACAGAAGACCTGATTTCTGTTTCCGCACCCATGCTGTGACTCTAGCTCCAGGGGACCTGACACCCTCTTCTAGCCAATGAGGGCACCTGCACTTATGTGTGAATGCATGTGTACATGTACACGTACAGACACACACACGCACACACACACTCATATACAGATGTATAATTTAAAAATAAATCAGTCTTGCTCAGGGGACCTTGAGAACAGATAATAAATCATGAGCATGCATACTTACACTGATGGATTACTTCCTGTCCACCAACCGCTGTTCCCACCACTGTCCAGGAAGAATCTGTGACTCTGTCTTCACACCTTAATAAACTCTGCTGTTTTGCAAAATATGCTTTTTTGAATCCAGCATACTAAAATACCCATCAGGTATTTGAATGGCGAGGGCCCAGCGGCTGTTTCTCAGGACTGGGGGCAGGGCCTGGACCAGGGCAAGGGCAGAACTGAAACTCAAAGCGAAACCCATGTTTCTGGACCTGAGAAAGTGGGGAAGAGTGCAGAGGGTTTTTTTTTTTTCCTTCCTTGTTTTGGTGGTGCCTAGATGGAATCCAGAGCACCGTACCCTCACCCAGTCCAGGGGACTTCTTGTAACTGTCACCCCATGACTGCTCACTATGCCAGATGCATCGTCTCTCAGGAAGAGACCACACCCCTGCAGGCTGCCAGCTTCGTTCTGGGAAAGGGGGCAGATTTCATTTCCCTACCACCCCAAACCTTCCTGTCATTTCTGAGGTTCAGGGAGGCAGCTGTGGCTCTTGTCCCCTTAGCAGAGATTAAATAAAATAATAATATTTCTTGTGGTGAAGGGATGGCTGTGTGAGTGAGGCCCTGGCTAGGCAAGCCTGGTGACCTGGGTCCACCCCCTGGGACGCACGGTAGGTGGACGGCAAGAGTGACGCCTGCAAAGTTGTCCCTTGGCCTCCACATGACACCACAGTACTTGTCATGCCTCCACGGCACTAGTGCCTTTTCTTGCCCACACCCTACACTCATGCCGTCATCATAACTAGACATTGCTGTTTGTGTGTAAGGATACCTCTTGAGCCAGGGGCAACACACCTTTTATCTCAGCATCCTGAAGGCTGGGGAAGCAGAGTATGTTCAAGGTCAGTCTGGGCTGCATAGAAAAAGCCTACCTTAAAACAACAGCAGGGGTGTTGGGGTGGGGGTGGGGGTTGTAGAGGGGGGGGGGGTGGCACACATCTTTAATCCCAGCACTCAGGAGGCAGAGGCAGGTAGATCTCTGAGTTGGAGGCCAGCCTGGCCTACAAAGTGAGTTCTGGGACAACTAGGGCTACAGAGAGAAATGTGTCTCGGAAAAAGCACAAAAACAAACAAGAAAAGATTGGCTCAACAACTCCATCTGAGCAGACGCCCAAAAGAACTGACAACAGGGCCTGGGGAGGAAGCTCAGTGGTTAAGAGCGTCTCTGCTCCTGCTGAGTGTAAGGGTCCGAGAATCGCTGTAGGAAGACCCCAGATTCAAGTAGTATGCAAAGACAAAGACTGTTTATTCCAGCATGGGGGGGGGGTCACCACTAATACAAAACAACGACCTGAGACAAAGGCCCACAGGCCCTTTTTAAGCATCGCTAAGGACACAGGAACAGCTATATCAATCACGCAGCAGTTACATTAATACATTTTATTTTTGTTTTTCCATATTTAGGCATACTTGGGTGAGTCCAGGCCTGTTTCAGGGGTTACAGGAACGGTCCTGTTTTGGTCATTGCTCTGAGATACTGTGCAGTTGACTCAGGCCTTGTATACGCTCACTCTCAACATCCGTGTTGGGGTGTTGCTGATTAATAGCCCTTGTTTAAGAAACTGAAACTTAGACCCAGCTTGTAAAACGGAGGAAGTGTAGACCTCTCACAGAGGACGTGGGTTCAGATCCCAGCACCCACATGGTGTTTCACAACCATCTGTAACTCCCGTTCTAGGTGATCTGATGCCCTCTCCTGGACCAGGAACATGTACGGTACAATACATATATACGGTACGATACATACAGGCAAAACTGTCATGCGTATGAAGGATAGACTCAATAAATCTAAAACAAAAGAATTGAAAGAGGCATTTGCACACCATGTTCACAGTGGTCAAAAGAAGAAGCAGTCACATGATGGAGGACGAGCCAATAACAAAATGTAGACTTTACATATAGTGAGAAAAAAATCAAATCTGTCAAGAGGGAGACAGGCTATAGCATGGATGAGTCTTGGGGCCCACAGATAACTAATCATGGTTTTCACTGGTCAAAACCACAGAAACAGAAGGCAGAGTAAGATAAGCAGAGCCTGAGGCGAGAATGGGGTGGAGCACTGCTGCTCAGTGGGGAAGAAATTCAATTGCGAAAGACCAGAAAGTTCTAGAGATGTGTTGCAGAACACTATGAAGACTTTTTGCACTTCCCTGTTGTAGGAAATAGCTTAGCTGGGGTGTTTTGAAGCCCTGGGTTTAATCTTCAGCAGTGAAAAAAATATATAAATTTTGTTGTGTGTATTTTACCATACTTCTTTATTTTTTTATTTTTTGCAACCTAAAAGCTTTTAATAAAACTATATAAAAGTCTGGGAAAACCCTGGTGTGGTGGTGATATCTTTAGTCTCAGCACTCAGGAGACAGAATGGAAGCCAACCCTGTCTACACAGCCAGTTCCAGGTCAGCTAGGGTTACATAGTGAAACAAGAGAGAGAGAGAGAGAGAGAGAGAGAGAGAGAGAGAGAGAGAGAGAGAGGGAGGGAGGGAGGGAGGGAGGGAGGGAGGGAGGGATAGGGTCGGGGTAGGGTAGGGTAGGGTAGAGAGGAGAGGAGAGGAGAGAGGAAAGTGGCCTGTAGGGCTCAGCGGTTAGGCACTTGCTGCCCAACTTTCACAATGGGTGGTTCACAACTGACCAGAACTCCAGCTCCCTCTTTTGGCTCCTGTAGGTACCTAACACGTGTGCACACACACACACTTTTTTTTTCACCTTTGTTTTTATTTTTTGTGTATGGGTCTTTCACCGGTGTGGTGTTTGTGTCTCATGTACATGCAGTACCTTTGGAGACCAGAAGAGGGTGTTGGGAAAGGAGTTACATATGGTTGGTTGGTTGTTTTAAAGATTTATTTATTTATCATATATACAGTGTTCTGTTTGCATGTATCCCTACAGGCCAGAAGAGGGCACCAGATCTCATTACAGATGGTTGTGAGGTGCCATGTGGTTGCTGGGAATTGAACTCAGGACCTCTGGAAGAGCAGCCTTAACCTCCGAGCCATCTCTCCAGCCCGTTTGTTTGCTTTTTTTTTTTTTTTTTTTTTTTTTTTTTTTGAGGCAGGGTTTCTCTGTGGAGCTCTAGCTATTCTGGAACTTGTTCTGTAGAACAAGTTGTTCTTGAACTCCAAGAGATCCACCTGCCTCTGCCTCCTGAGTGCTGGGACTAAAGGTGTGCACCACCATGCCCAGTGTTAATTTTTTTTAATGGGCAGAGATGGGGGTGGGCATTGGAGAGATGACCCTTCAGTTAAGAGCACTTTTGTCTTTTTGCAGAGGTCCTAGGTTTGGTTCCTAGAATATGGTGACTCACAATTACATTTAATCTTGTGTTAACTTGATATTTAACTTTGTGTTTGTTATACTGACTAATGTTAATCTTTTTTTTTTTTTCCGAGACAGGGTTTCTCTGTGTAGCCCTGGCTGTCCTGGAACTCACTCTGTAGACCAGGCTGGCCTCGAACTCACAAAGATCCGCCTGCCTCTGCCTCCGGAGTGCTGGGATTAAAGGCATGCGCCATCTCCGCCCGGCTGACTAATGTTAATCTTGATGTGGAGATTTCTTCATGTAACTTTGTCACTTACTATTCCCCGCAAAGTTGTAGTTACTACCTCCTGACTTACCTTCTGGATTTTTGCCAACTGTTAAGTTTTCTCATGGCCCCTTGGATGGACCGTCTTCTGAGGCACTCTGACTGTTGCTCCCCTCCCTTCTGTCAGCCTTGGAACAGTTACTGAGCGACTACCACCACTAAACACCTGAAAGCATTTCGGGTGAGCTCCAGAAGGGGACTAAAGGGCCACTGGACTGTCCCACTCTTGCTGCTTCTTGCCTCTCTGGACATGGTTTGGGGACTAGATCTGAAACTACTGAAGCCTCTGTGTCTCAACAGCAGTCCAAAGAACCTCACAGGGCTCTCAGATCAGCGTCAGCCCCGGGCAGCGCCAGTATGAGATCTGCATCCTTCTCCACAAACAACTCTGCTTCCACACCAACAAACCCCAACTGGTTTGAGAAGGAACCTAGGGACAGGGACCACAAAAAATCCAACCACAAGCCTCCTCCTATGACTGGGCTTCTGGTTCCTCCCCTCTGGCTCTCCCTGGGTCACTCTTTCCTCATTATTATCCTCATACTTAGCTTTATAAATGTCTTACTTATTGGGCTTCATCCTACACCCAAACAAACTGTTCTGTGCAGACTCTCCCGACAGCTCTCATAGTGAGGCCACATTGTTATGACCACTCTGTCGTGACCACCTCATTATGACCACCTCAGGTTTTTTGTTGTTGCTTTTTTGTTTTGTTTTGTTTTTTGTTTTGTTTTCGAGACAGGGTTTCTCTGTGTAGCCCTGGCTGTCCTGGAACTTGCTTTGGAGACCAAGTTGGCTTCAAACTCACAGAGATCCACCTGCCTCTGCCTCCCGAGTGCTGGGATTAAAGGCATGTGCCACCATACCTGGCTCTATGACCACCTTGTTAATGACCACCTTGTTGTGAACACTTTGTTAGAACTATCTTGTTATGATCACCTTGTTATGACCACCTTGAAATGATTGATGCCTTTGTTGGTGACTACCTTGTTGTGACCACCTTGATATGAACACCTTGTTGTGACCACCTTGTTAAGACCACCTTGCAACCATGCCTTTGTTTCAGGAAGTTGTTTTGACCAACTTGCTATACTTATGTTCTGCTTCTGCAGCCCCTGCCTATTTGCCTGCCAAGTCTCCCATTTGGAACAACCCTGCTCCTGAGCTATAGAAATCTTTATCTTATCCTTGTCCAATGCTGATTTCTTGAACCTCACCTTTAGGGAGAGACAGCCCATGTACACAAATTTTAAAAAAATTAATTTAGCCATGATGATTTGGATTGGTGGTCTTTCTTCTCCCATCTGTGCTATTAACAAGGGCCTCACGGGTTCATGCCAGAAGAGGTCCTATCTCTAACCAAGAAGCAATCTCCAATTGACATCTGGATGCAAAGGAAAACTTAGTTTCCTCCAATGGAGTCTCCCTGGGAATATTAACCATGGCCAGCAGTCGATGGGCAATACAAAATGAATCCAGTAGTATTTTAAAAACAAACTAGCCTGAGTTGGATCCCCAGAATCCACATGGTAGATGTGACTGACTCTTGCAAGTTGTCCCCTATTGATGAAATTATTAAGGCCACTCCATATAGTTATAAGGGAGGTTTATTTTGTGGGGTAACTTACAAATGAAGGGATAGGTAGGTTATAGGGTCTGGCAAAGGTATGGCTCAGTCCGGCAGTGTTCTCTGAGAACTCTGCTCAGTCTACCTCCAGCGTCCAGGGTCCAGGCACCAAGAAAGCCCTCGCATCTGGATCCTGTGTCTTCAGCGTCCTCTCTCAGCCCCACCTTGTAGGCATGACCATTACCGAAGCCTCAATGGGGGTTGGAACTTCCAGGCCAAGGCTGGGATGGCTACCCACTACATCTCCTCCTTTTGTCTAAATAAGAAGGTTTGGACCTAATACAAGACTGTATACAAAGAAATGGTTATCAAATATTGTCCAGGAATAATGAGGGGTAATGACCTAGATAAGATGGAACTACAATCAATGCAAAACAATATCAAACAAGAAACACATACTAAAATCCAGAGTCTAGAGCGTGGATAGATGGCATGTTACAAAGATCATTTTAAAAGGTGTCCTATCATAAAGAACCTGAATCTAATACTTAATATAGTTTATTTAAGATATTATATATATACATATATATGTATATATATACATATATATGTGTGTGTATATATATACTAAGTTGTAACTATAACTGTTAGTCTTTAATCTCATCAGAGACCTGAGAAGGAATATAATGGTACCTGAGAAATGGAAGATGGATGCAAGCAACTTTTGAGGATCTTGCAAGAGTAGACAGAGACAGCTGGCAGCCTGAACAGTCACCTAATGTTTTTTAGCATTGTTGGTGCATTTAAATTGGCTACAGCCCTAGAGTATCTGACAGAGCATTTTTAGAAGCAGGAATTTTGAAAGACCATCTTACCCTGTCTTGGTAGAGTTTAGAAGTTATGTTTGTCCAGAAGGACAGCATTTGTACTGTCAGCAGTTGAGGCAAGGGCAGTTCTTTGTCCAATAGGCCATTTTGTGCCAAGAAGACAAACTTCTAAATGGAAATGTCTTAGAAGCCCAACATTCTCTCAGGATCAAATTGGTGTTGCCAGGAGCAATTGTGTCTCACGTTAACAGAATTTTAAGTTATTTAAATGTTATATTTTCTAGGTCTATGAAGTGTTTGAAGATTACCTGTCCATCTGACCTATGTATCTGTAAATCTGGATAACCTAACTAACATAATTATAGAGATGACATGCATAGGTGACTATAAATCTATAAGTCTTATCTACCCAAATAACCTAAGGACTAGTTATTAAGGCCACTCCACATAGTTAAAAAGAAGGTTTATTTTGTAGGGTAACTTACAAATAAAGGGATAGGTAGGTTGTAGGGTCCGGCAAAGGTATGGCACAGTCCGGCAGTGTTCTCTGGAGAACTCTGCTCAGTCTACCTCCAACATCCAGGGTCCAGGCACCAAAAGAGCCCTCACACCTGGATCCTGAGTCTTCAGCATCCTCTCTCAGCCCCACCTTGTAGGTGTGACCATTACAGAAGACGTGAGCATTGAGAATGGGGGTTGAAACTTCCAGGTCAAGGCTAGAATGGCTACCCATTACAGTCCCCTGACTTGCACACATGTGCTGTGGCATGTGCCCCACCCTGCAATAAATAATGCATGAAGAAATATCTTCCTTGGGCTGTCAAGAAGGCTTAGTGGGTAAAGTGTGACAACCTGAGTTTGATCCCTGAGACCTACACTGTAAGAGAGCTGAGTCCTGCGTGTTGTCCTCCACATGAAAGTCATGCCACCCATGTGCACACATGCACAGCATAAATAAATGTCAAAAATGTGTGTATTAGGGTGTTTTCCCTGCATGTAACTTGTGTACCACTTGCATGCCCGGTGCCCGAGGAGTCCAGAAAATCCCTTGGGATTGGAGTTACAGAGGGTTGTAAGCCACCCTGCAGATGCTTTGAATCAAATCCAGGATCTCTGATAGAGTAGCCAATGCTCTTGAACCACCTCCCCAGTCCTTGAAAAAAAAAAAAAAACTTTTTTTTAAAGAAACATCTTCCTTGCCAGATATGTACCTAAGATTACTTGAACCCATTTTTTAAAATTTGATTTATTTTATCAGCGTAGCATTGTGGCAAACACTTTTAGTCCAAACACTCAGGAGGCAGAGGCATGTGGATCTTTTCACTACTTCAAAGTCAGGCTGGTCTACATAGCAAGTTCCAGGACAGCCAGGGCTGTGTAGTGAGACCCCATTTCAAAATAAAACAAAACAAAACAACCAACCAAAGCAACAACAAGAATTGTTTATTTTTAGTGTGTGTGTATTTTTTTTTTCAGAGCTGAGGACCGAACTCAGGTCCTTGCACTTGCTAGGCAAACACTCTACCACTGAACTAAATCCCCAACGTGTGTGTGTGTGTGTGTGTGTGTGTGTGTGTGTGTGTGTGTGTGTGCATGTCAATACAGGTGCCCAAGAAGCAAAAAGGTTTTTTTGTTTGTTTTCCATCTGTAATTGCAAGCTGCTTGATTTAGATGCTGGGAACCAAACTTAGGTCCCCAGCAAAAGCAGTATAGGCTCTTAACATTGAGTCATGGCCCCAGCCCCAAGCTTAGAAGCTTGAGTCCAGCCTGAGCAACACAGTGAGATAATGTCTGAAAATGAAAAACAAAAAAACAGACCCTACATAACAAGACAGAAAGTCTCCCAAGATGAAATATGAAGTTCCTATTTCTTGTTCTCACTTGGTGGTGGGAGTGGAGTGGGTGGGAGGGGAAGGGGGTGATTTTGGAGAGAAAAAAAAGGAAATGGAAATGCTCTCTGAGCTCTGAAAAGGCAAACTTGGGGAGGTCCAGGTGTCCTGTTTCCCACCACAGGACATTTGCTTGTGCATTGTCTCTGCTGGAAGTCACAGCAGCCCTGACTGGTCACCTTTTTATTCTTTCCGTTTCATTTTAAGCATCACACTCTGAGTTCCCTGCCCCCCAAACAGAGAACACCCCCCTTTCAGCCCTCCCCCAGGGTCTCCTCAGTCAGCCTGTCCATTGTGGCTTCTCTTCCCAGACTCTTTCCTTACTCTTAGTCCTGCAGAGCGAGGTGTTTTCGAACAGTGGAGAGAAGATTTTGGAATGTGAGGTCTCCCTCACTCCTCCATTCCACACTCTTTCTCCCCTTGAGGCTCAAGGGCAGGGTGATGATGCTTGGCACATCTAAAGCCTGAGCACCTGTCTTGTCTCCCACCCAACCCCTTCCCAGTCGACCAAACAGGGCTCCATGTGATGCTTAGGTTCAGGACTGACCACTGTTCCTTCTCAGCCTCAATTTCCCCAGCAGCAAACAGAAAGGACTGAGGCTGGAAATCAAAGGTCTCTTTCCCTCTGTCCTTTAGGAATTCCCAGGGTAAGTGAAGGCCACTCCATAGGTGGGGAGGTTTACGTGGGGAAGTGTGGAGCTGCAGGGCCACCTCGCAGGGGCAGGGAGAATAGAAAAAAAAAAAAAAAAAAAGGCAGGGAAAACCTTGCCAGTGAGAAAGTAAAGGGGCTGAGGTGAGAGGAAGCCTGTAAACAGGAACAGCCTGAATGTCAGAGTAGCAATGGGGGAGACTTGCAGGCCACAGGAACCAGGAAGCTGGCGTGGGAACTTTGATGTATTACAGGTAAGTATTAATAGGTATGTGTTCCCCATTTGCCCAACTTAGGGGAAGAGGGGGAAGTGGTGGTTCTGACAGACAGACTTCCAGGAATGGCTGCGTGTAAGGTTTGTCTAGCCACAGTAGTTCATCTGTTTACCCTGCCAGAGTCCATCCTGAGCATATCCAGACTGTCCCATAGGACATTATCAGTGGCACTGACATTTTGAAGGTTTGGGGAGGGCACTTTAGACCTAACACCCAGTACCAGGTTCCATTCCATGGGTAGCACATCAGCTCAGATATCTTCTGTTCCCCACAGCTGGGTCTGTTCCAATTAGCTTAGTCCAGCGTGTCACACACATTTGACTCTTCCCTTGGTGGCTCATTTTGCTCCTTAGAAATCCTGCCTGGACAGGATAGGATTAGTGCAGAGTCCCATAACCTGGGAGAAGCCACACAGGATTCACAGGTTCTGGATGTGTCTTGGAGTACAAAAGCCCCTGGTTAAGTTCCTTTTCCAGGCTGGGGATACCTGCCACAACTCTTTCTCTATTTCCTGATACTCTTACATCCCCCAATAGCTTGAGTTTTGTCAAAATGAACCTTGGTTTGTCTGTATGTCCTCTAGCATATCCTGGGGTGCTGTGGATATCACTCTGTATAAATAAAATGCTGATTGGCCAGTAGCCAGGCAGGAAGTATAGGTGGAACAAGAGAGAAGAGAATTCTGGGAAGTGGAAGGCTGGGGAGGACAGACACTGCCAGCCGTCACCATGAGAAGCAACATGTAAAGACACTGGTAAGCCACAAGCCATGTGGCAAAGTACAGACTAACAGAAATGGGTTAATTTAAGATAGGAGAAGTAGATAACAAGAAGCCTGTCATGGCCATACAGTTTGTAAGCAATGTAAGTTTCTGTGTGTTTACTTGGTTGGGTCTGAGCGACTGTGGGACTGGCAGGTGAGAGAGATTTGTCCTGACTGGGCCAGGCAGGAAAACTCTAACTACAAATGGCACCCAACGTGTTGGCAAGAGTTTCCACCTAAAACCTGAGAAAAAAGATTCTAAAACAGAGCTAAAAACAGCTTCCTAGTTGTCTCTCTCAAGTTAGCAGCAGCCTGCCAGTTTGAGCTACTATGGTGGGTTCCTGGTGTGTGTCTGACTGTGGCGGGAATGAGGAGTCTACAAGCAACACTTTACTCTGCTACATGGTAGATTTAGCCTTTGCTAGTTTAAAAAAAAAAAAGGTTTCTGGGCTATGCGCTGCTTTGATAGAACTGGTTCTGATAGTTGATGGTACACATGGCTCCAGACACAGAGCTGGCTGTAAACTGTACCACCGCCATGTTGGAAAGCTGAGGTGGGCGGAGCCAGCAGCCACAGTGGCATTTCAGTCTTACAAAGATGGATATTACACAGAGAATCTGGTTTGTCTTTGTCTTTGGGATTTTTGACTACAGAAAATGATTTGATCGTAAAAGATGTTGAGTTAAACAAATATGTAAATTTTAAAGGTACCTTGACTTCAAAATTTGGATATAAGGATATGTTGCTTTGGAAAAGAGTCTCTGCTTTTGTTTCCACAGAAAGCCAGAGGCTGTGGATTTGTTCCAGATTAAGATACATCAGGTTTGATCAGCCAAGACCACCTGAAAGGTCTCTGATGACACCATGGCCCAGATGATCCAACATCCAGAATGGTTTCAAGGCAACTGGCTCAGAGGTTCACCCTAATGGACTACTCCATAATCCTAAAATTTTCTTTATGTCCCCATAAGATACAGCGCCCCCCTCCAGCAGGAAGTAGTAAGAGAAACTACGCCCAAATTCCCAACTGGCTTTGGAGATGGAATTGGCTCACTCCTTCTCTAAACCCAAGCACATTGCTAAAAGAAAAAGTTAAGAGATTTTTGTATCCCAAATCAGAAGAGTCCTCTGGTGTGGGACAGAGAAAAATTTTTTTATTTAAAGCAGGTTGATTATAAATGCGATCTCTTTCTAAAGAAGAAAAGGGGATATGATATAGATATAATAGTCTGAAAGGGTAGATTAAGGAACTTACTTCTAAAGAGCAACAACTTGTTTAAAATGTTTTACATTGGTATAGGTTTTAGTCTATTGATACAAACTTAAAGTTAATTTTGTTATACTGTGTGTATATTTCTACTCTTGTTTAAGGTATTATGTTTGTACAGCTCATTTAAAATTGTAATGGATAATTCAAAATAGATTAATAATTAGTCATCTATGATAATCATACTCATAGACATGTTAGTTAAGTCTTCTAGGTATACACAGAGATATTTCAGATAGGTAGGTAATCTTCAAATACTTCAAAGACCTACAGAATATGGCATTTAGAATATTTTTAAAATTTAGACTTTCTGGACAGTGAGACATGTCTGCTCCTGACAGCACCGTTTTACTTCAGAGAGGAGGATGGGCATTAAAGATACTTCATATGGAGTTTATCTTCACCTTGGCAAAAATAGCCATTTGGGCAAGAAACTGTTCTTGCCTGGACTGCTTGATCGACTGGACATGCAGGACCCATAGAAAGGTGATCACTGAACTTTGCTTGACAAAATGGTCCTTCAGGTTCCTGCTTCACAGAGGAAAAAGCCAGACATTCTACAGGACACTGAGAGAAGTGACCGAGAGACTCTAGCCCTGTGGGCTGAAGACAAATGTCCCAACTTTACAAAGGAACATTAGGTGACTGTCTAGGCTGCCAGCTGTCTCTGTCTACCCTGCAAGACTCCCGAAAGTTGCTTGCATCCTTCTCCCAGTTCTCAGGTAATATTATATCCTTCTGAGGTCTTTGATGTGGTTGAAGACTAGATAGTTATAATTTCCTCAGTTATGATAAAAGATGGGTTAGATATAAAACCTTAGACTCACAATTATAAGATAGATAGGATATCCTCTTTAATATTGTAACTGTAATTCTTGCTTGATAATTGTTATCTGTAATTTTACTATGTGAAAGTTAACCTTCCTTTTTTAACAAAAAAGAAAAGGGGAAGTGCTGTGGATATCGCTCTGTACAAATAAAATGCTGATTGGCCAGTGGCCAGGCAGGAAGTATAGGTGGGACAAGAGAGAAGAGAATTCTGGGAAGTAGAAGGCTGGGTGGAGGGAGACACCGCCAGCCATCACCATGAGAAGCAACATGTAAAGATACTGGTAAGCCACAAGCCATGTGGCAAAGTAAAGACTAACAGAAATGGGTTAATTTAAGATAGGAGAAGTAGATAACAAGAAGCCTGCCATGGCCATACAGTTTGTAAGCAATATAAGTTTCTGTGTGTTTACTTGGTTGGGTCTGAGCGACTGTGGGACTGGCGGGTAAGAGAAATTTGTCCTGACTGGGCCAGGCAGGAAAACTCTAACTACACTGGGTCACTGGGATCATGACTGAGACTGTGTGGATAGCACAGGTGAAAAGCCTCCTGTTATCTCCAAAGGAAATTCCAATTCCTTGAACTCCAAAAGGCAGTCCAGTGAGCCCAACCTGGACTATATGATAATTTATGGCAGTTAGATAAAATCCAGCATTTATCAGAAACTTGTAAAACTGGTTCCCATCTACCAAAAGGAGTCATTTCCCTTTACCTCTGGCAGAAGGGACATATGGCTACCTGTGGAGGCTCCCTCAGTATCAGTAGCAAAAGTACCTGTTACACATTTCAAAGTCCACGCTAGCATCCTAGGCCTTCTCACCTCCTTTCATTTGGTGCCCCAGCGAGATCAAGGCCAGAACCCAAATTTAGACATTCAGAAGCTGGACCCTTCTCTCTGGGCCCTCCAGGACTAAAGAACTATGTGTACACTTTGGAGACATTCTAAGACCCTGAGGCATGCCTTTGGTTTAGTGGAAGGGGAACAGCAAGCATCTTTTTTCGTCTTTTTATGGAGGCCTCCTCTGGTAAGCCATAGAAACTTTTAAACTCTTGCTGTGATATCTGATTCTGTGGGATCCCATTCTGGGAATGTGGTGATGGGGGTCCAACATTCCCCTATCCAGGGTAACAAACAAGATGTCTTGAGGCCAATTAGATTATTTCTGGTATTTGGGGATTCAGCCAGAGCCACTGGTACTTTTTCTGACCCACCCTTCGACCCCGGGGATGCCCTGGTGAGACCTGGGACCAGGAAGTCAGAGAAGCCTCGCACTGAGCATGCATTGGCAGAGTTTCGATGCCTGGGCTGTACAACAGGGCCACAAAACCACGAGGACTGGACGGGGTTGTTTGTGATACCAGGGACCAAGGGATAGACCCAGCGCAGAACATTAGGCGTTGCCTGGAGCTGAAATCCAAGAAGCCCAGCCTAACTGAACTGGGGTCACTGGACACTTAGGAAGCCTCTGGTGGGCTCTGAGTACCTGGGCTGTGCCAGGAGGCAGCTGAGGAAAAGCCTCCAACTTGTGGAACAAACAAACTTTGGTCAAACTGGTGAACCTGCGAATGCCCTCGATTGTTGTTGCTGCTGTCCTTGTTTCATGTCCTCCTTTTCAATGTCCCGGTCTCTTGTATGTGCTGTGTGTTGTGTTCTGTCTCTCGGGTTCTGTCTTTATTCCTTTTATGTGTTCCTGCACCCCAGCCAATCTTCTTCAGGTTCAGGTGGATGTGGGAGCCTGACCAAGCTCTAGCTGCCGCACTGGGAGGCTTTGTGCACTCCCCTACCCAGGCCCAATCTGCCCTGCTGCTTGCCATGGCTACTTCTACATTGAAGGCTCAAAAGTTCTTCTAGTCATGGAATTCAGTTTAGCAGGGATTCATGTGTCTTTCTTTGGGTATGGGTAATGTTGAAATATATTTGTGGTGCTCTGCTGTGTTGAAAGGCTGCCTCTGGAGTTGGAAAGTTTCTGACCAATGTCAGGAGATCCACCTGACTTTGTGGGGGGAAAAAGAGCAAGGCAGAGTGTGTTGATATTTTGTGTATGCTCTAACAAATAAAGCTTACCTGGGGTTGGGGATTTAGCTCAGTGGTAGAGCGCTTGCCTAGCAGCCTAGCAAGCGCATGGCCCTGGGTTCGGTCCTCAGTTCCAGGGGGGAAAAAGCTTACCTGAAGATCAGAAGGCAAAGACAGATACTAGTTAGCCATAGAGGTCAGGCAGTGGTGGCACACCTTTAATCCCAACATTTGGGATCTCATGCCTTTGCTCTCAGTACTTGGGAGGCACACGTGCTTTTAATCCCAGCACTAGGTTGGTTGAGACAGGAAGTGATATGGCTGGGCAGAGAAAGGAATATAAGATGGGAGGAGGTCCTGAGTTCAATTCCCAGCAACCACATGGTGGCTCACAACCATCTGTAATGAGATCTGGCACCCTCTTCTGTATACATAATAAATAAATAAATCTAAAAAATAAAAATAAAAAAAAAAAAGACTTGGTCCCACTCCTCTCCTCTGACAAATGCCTTAAATATTCCCAGATACCAGTAAATTCGGCCGTATAATGGCTGCTTGAACCCTGATATTTCATGGGAATCATCTAACTTCTGCCAGCATATGGGCAAATGAAAAGTTACCTTATCCCCATGCTTTTACCTAAGCACTGAACCCTCCCTTTCTGAGTCTTTCTCTCCTGTCCACTTGCATTCCCGAGTGAGAAATCTCTGACTCTAAAGAACCTTCCTCTACTGACCTCCGCTCTGTTCTCTGGTACTAGGCAGGCTGCTAAGCACGAACAGGTCTGGAAACAGGTTAAGATGCATGCTAATAAGTTTATGATCAGGACTCACATTGGGATCAAAATAATCCGGATGGCTCTCTAGCCAGAGATCATTTTACAGCCTGCCTTTTGGTGGGTCTTCCTAAAGCTGTCCTCAAACCAACAAATTATCCACACACACACACACACAAATTTTTTTTCAAGACATGGAATAAAGTCTCCCAGAGCTCCCTGACATTAGGACTAAACTTAAGCATCTGGAGAGCAAAGTTCCTACCCCACGGGTAGAAGTTTCAGCTGTGGCATTTAAGTTGTACCATGGGAGAAATGAGAAAGCCCATGACAGAATTGCCAAAGCTGGCCCACATTATCCAAGTGGCAGCTGCATAAGGCTTCCAGGTCCCTGTTTTAAAAAGCCATTCAGGCAAGTGCGGGCCATGCCAGGCCAGAAACTGAGCCTTGTTCAAAGTGTGACCTACAGAGATAACTGGTCAGCTGACTGCCCTGTGCACTTCGTGGCATGGGGACATCAGACAAAGACCTCCAGCAGACCTCCTAGGCTTGGCCCCGGGCTTACAGGGAACCCAGGATGCAGCATGGGGCGATCCATTTCCTTCATGTTGGACATTGAGCCACTTACTCAGTCCTGAGGGAGTTTTGGAGTCTCACCTCTCCTCTTTTCCCTATTGTTGGGGTAAGGGGACAGGCTTACCCACCTCACCAGACCCCACTTATTCAGGGGTACCCAATGGGAAGAGATTTTCCAACTAAGGTAGGAGCTTTCATTTCATTTGCTCCCTCCATATGCCTCACTCCAGACAGGTCAGTGGTGCTTCTCTTTATGCCCAGTGACATAGACAGGGCCCTGCTCTCTCTCAGATTCCAGAAGACATCAGGATCCACTGCCTTGTCACCAGTTCCAGAAGAATGAGGTCTCACCCACAAGCTTTTCTCTTCTGGTTCCCTTTTCTAATTAACTGCTCAGCTAATTGTTACAGGATCACCATGGAGCCAGAGTCCAAGGACCATCAGATATACCCAGGTGGTAAGGAACACCCCCAGACCCAAAAGTGTCTGGGCTTTGCAAAAATAGACTTTAATATAACCATCTATTACTGTTAAATGCTCTCAACAATTGCTCACCTGTGTCTTCTGGATGCTAAACTAATATAGGAAACAGGTGCCTTAAAATAATCTGTCTCTGATAAAACTTATCTCAGGTAAAAATTAAAAACATGTTCTAAATCTCTCTCTCTCTCTCTCAACGCTAACCAATATAAACAGAATACTAAACACTACAATGGTCACCAGCCCAAGACTTTAATTTTCTCATGGCTTCTCAATATGGTCTTTTTTTTTTTTTTTTTTTTTTGTGGAGCTGAGGATCAAACCCAGGGCCTTGCGCTTGCTAGGCAAGTGCTCTACCATTGAGCTAAATTCCCCACCCACCCCCACCTTTTTTTCTAAGTTCCAGAAAACATCTTAAATCCATCTGGACAGGTTGGATCTACTTCAGTCTTCCAGACACAAGCAGCCAGAATCCCAGGCCAAGAGGGATGATGGACAGGTCCAAGGTAGCAGACAACAGCCCACCATCCCAGGACACTGTCTACATTAGAGGCCCCATTCTCTAACCTCCCCCAAGTCAACTGATGCCCACCAAGTCAGCTGGAAACAGTTTTTCTGGGAGAAATGATGCCCCTATTCCTGTTCACCTGGGTTTTTTTTTTAATAATAATCAAAAAATCTGGAATGAGCCGGGCAGTGGTGGCGCATGCCTTTAATCCTAGCACTTGGGAGGCAGAGCCAGGCGGATCTCTGTGAGTTTGAGGCCAGCCTAGTCTACAGAGTGAGATTTAGGACAGCCTCCAAAGCTACACATAGAAACCCTGTCTCGAAAAACAAAAACAAAAACAAATTCTGGAATGTTAGGGTTCTGCCCCCACTCCAGTTGCATGACCACACATGCACACAGCTAAGCAAGGGTTCTTACACCTTATGTCATCAGTGCACTGCATGATTGTGCAAATGTGTGCAAAGCGGTCATGCAATCAGTGCCTGAGTGGTGTAGCTCCATAAGCCCACCTGCTCTTGTGCAGGGGAACCCTTAAACCGCCAGACACAGGCCCCTCCCCTCCCCTCTCCTCTCCTCTCCTCCCTCTCCCTCTCTCCTTCATGGGTCTCTGCTCCAGGCCTGGCCACACGCTCTTCTGGTCCCCCCACTTCCTCCTATCAAAGCTCTGATACCGGGTTTTGTCCTGCCTCTGGCCTTCCATCCCTTGGTAACCAGCACTGCTTTTTATTTAAAACCCGCAGTTATGGCTAACATGTTGTGCTTATGCTCTGCCTTTATAACCCTGCCTATTTTCCCTGCCAAACCTCCCATTTGGAAACCCCATACCCCTGAGCTATAAAAATCTGGTCTTCTTCGTGTTGAAAACTGACTTCTCGAATCTTGACTTAGGGAGAGGCAGCCTGTGTACATGAATAATTATTGTACATGATGTAATTATTTTGGCCAGTGGTCTTTCTTCTTTCATCCTTGGGATTAACACTCTACCCTAAATGTCTTCCAGCTCCCAGGCTTCCCTCCCCCAGCTGTTCATTCTCCTTATAGCCCTGCTATTCTCCCTACATCCGCTATCTCTATGATCTACCTTCTCTCACCAGGCTTTCTTTATTCTCTGTGCCCTGCTGTTCTCCCCTCTCTCACAGATAGCCCTGGCCCTGTCCAGTCTGCTGGCCCTGTTCAGTCTGTTTCTCTCTCTCTCTGCTCTAGAATCTTCCAGATGCTCTGGCTGTTCTCTCTCATATCTGCATATCTCATATCTCATGGAGTGGTCATGTTGTCAATGTATAAACTGTTAGACACTACCAAGCTGAACTGGAGGGAGGGTAGCTCACAGCTGCCCATTGATGACGTAGACCTAGGGACCAACAGGAGAGAAAGGAGGATTTCCCCCCTCACCAAGGTAGGTCCTATTTAATCCCCAAAGTGTAGTTTCCAGGGAAACAGTCGTCACAATAGACAAGACAGTTTCAGTGTGTAAAGGTTACTGAAGGCTTTTCTGCTACAGTTGGTAAGAGGAAGTGCCAGGCAGCAGGGGGTGAGGGGCACCCAACAGGAGGCAAGGCAAGAGGACAGTGAGGAGACAAAAGAACTTTCTTTCAAGGGGGGCAGCAGATTTGATCTCTGTCTTAGGCTTCTTAAAATACAGTTCTGGATTTGTCAAATCGCTTATAGCTCTTAATGGCCCTGGGGCTCAATTCTGGGCCCCTGGATAATATGGCTTCATGGAAGCTGGGCCTGGTCCATGGCTGCACTATCATCTCATTGCTTACTTCCAGAACATCCTCTTTAGCCACTTTGAAGAGCTTCCCTGCTTTTCTTTTCAGGGTGTGTGTGTGTGTGTGTGTGTGTGTGTGTGTGTGTGTGTGTGTGTGTGTGTGCAGAGGCCAGAAGTGTCAGATCCCCTTAAGCTGTAGTTACAGGCAGTTGTGAACTGCCTGACATGGGTGCTGAAAATCAAATTCAGGCCTTCTGATTGAGCAGTCCACGCTCTTGACTGCTGAACCATATCTCCAGCCCGCTTCATCTCAGTTTCTCACTGGACTAGGGCTGGCTGTTTAAGATAGACTAACTAACCAGTGAGCCCTGAGATCTACCTGTCTACACCACAAGACACTGGGACCATGACTGTGTATTACCACCTCTGGATTTGGGCATGGGCACTGGGAATTTGAACTCAGGCCCTCATACTTACACTACATGAACTTTGCTCACTAATCCACCCCTTCAGCTCAAGGCATGTGCTCTTAATTCCAGAATACTTCCTTGCTTCCCTGGACTACAGGCTCATGGGATACTTGGTATACGTGGGCCCGGATAATCTCTAATTGTCCTTGAGTCCCAGCCTTAGCTGGACACAGCAACATGCCTGGAGTGCCATTTACTCAGGAGACTGAGGAGAAAGGATCGTTTGAATCCAGGGTTTGAAGCCAGCTTAGGAAATATAAAACTGTACAAGCAAAAAGAAAACAAAACCCCCAAGCCATGAATGACAGTCTTTCTCCAAGGAAGCTGTCTTCACACTCAGGTTAGTTGTGGAGTATTCACACGAAGAATGCTGGGACATGGCTTTAACCAATAGAAAAGCCTTTTTCAGCCTGGGTATGGGGTGCAGGCTTTTAATCCAAGCCCTTGGGAGGCAGAGACAGGAAGATACGTATGAGTTCGAGGCCAGCCTGGTCTACATAGTGAGTCCCAGGACCAGGACAGCCAGGGCTACATAGAAACCTTGTCTCAAAAAAAAAAAAAAAAAAACAACAACAACAACAACCAAAAAAAAAACAGCTGGGCAGTGGTGGCGCATGCCTTTAATCCCAGCACTGGGGAGGCAGAACCAAGTGGATCTCTGTGAGTTCGAGGCTAGCCTGGGCTACCAAATGAGTTCCAGGACAGGCGCAAAGCTACACAGAGAAATCCTGTCTCGAAAAAAACAAAAACAAACAAACAAACAAGTCTTTATTATCCATCCACCAACTATGCTGGGTGCTCAGGATCCCAGTGTAACTCTGAGCCTTTCTCAGGGTAAGATTTAAAGCACAAAAAACATGTCCTGGTTGACATACATCAGTTAACAAAAACAGTTAGCTAGAAGCAGAACTAGAGAAGCCATAAAGCAAGGTTAGTACACTTAGAGACTTTCCCAGAACGAGGAACTGTGATAGATTGGGGCTTTGTTTTCATTTTGGCAGATGATGGTCTGTCCACACGCTGAGTTTTACAGCCTGAATGGCACTTCCATCATGGAGTCGGCTGTGCTAAGGTCTCAGGGCCTACTAAGGTCTGAGGCTTCTTACACGGTCAAATGGTTTCTGTTCAGCTGGAGACACCTCATTCCTGGAAATGGGGGCTGCTTCTCTCTTTGTCCCTTGGAGACAGGAGGCCACCTTGACATACTGAAGAGCGTTCTATCCACATGGTATGGGAAGGAGCCTGGCTTTGAGCACTGGAGGGCTAGCTGGATCCAGGTAACCACAGGAGGGTGAACAAAAGGGGGCAGGGAGGCAACAGAAGGTCTGAGAGACACGTGAGACTTGGAGACCACCAGGTCGGCTGTCACTGAGGTAGATGAGAGGCCTTCAGAGCACTCTCAGCAGAGGCCCAACCATGACCCACTGAGGTCATGATGGGCCTAGAGCAGATTCCCCAGGGACACAGTGCCCAGAGGAATGGGCACGAACTGAGGCAGCTGCTAAGGTCATAGTCAAGACATTTTTGCTTTTGTTTCTTACATTGTAAGAATAACAATGTCCCCTGATTTTTTGTTTGTTTGTTTGTTTTTTGAGACAGGGTTTTTGTGTAGCCCTGGCTATCCTGGAACTCACTATGTAGACCGGGCTGGCCTCAAATTCATGGGATCTGCCTGCCTCTGCCTCCCAAGCGCCAGCATTTAAGGCGTGCGCCACCACTGCCCAGCACCATTTTTTTTTTTTTTTTTTTTTTTTTTTTTTTTTTTTTGAGACAGGGTTTCAAGTAACCTAGGCTGGCCTTGAACATGCTTTATAGCCCAGGATGGCTTTGAACTCCTGAGTCTCCTAACCTCACTGCCCACCCCCAAATGCTAGCATTTAAGGTGTATGCTACCATACTGTTTATGTGGTGTTGGGAAATGGATCCTCATACATACTAAGCAATGTCTTTGGCAGCTACATTCCCAGGCTCCCAAGGACAATAATGTTGCTGTGAGTGAGATCCAGAAGAGAGTCCAGCATGGATGACATCAGTTCTGTGAGGTGTCAATAGCAGATAAGAGCAGACAGGCTCCACAGAGCTGCAGCAGGGGGCCTTGTGGCAAAGGAAGCAGGCGAGCCTCTTCTGAGGGTCATTTCTCACACCTCAGCTGCCCTCCTGACAGTAACCTTGTCCCCAGTGGATGACATCCCAAACCTGTGCCTGGTCTAAGTGTGGATTCAGTACTTGAAGCTTCATCTACCACCAATAGGCCCAGAGATGGAGACAGAGGGGCAGGCAATGGGTAAGAGGAAAAATAAAAAAAAAAAAAGGGGGGTTAGAGACATGTGAAGAGCACTCCTGCTCTTTTGAAGGGCATGTGTGGTTCCCAATGTCCACACAGGTCAGCTCACAAAGGAATCAGTTGCCCTCTTCTGGACCCTGCAGGCACTGCACTCATGTACACATAACACTTCACTATACTCATAATTAAAACTCTAATCTCTAAAAATCCAGAGGGGAACAAAATTCTGGGTCTGTCTCCTGTCCTGGGAATAGGGAGGGCAGGAGCAGCAGCCAGGAACTGCCCTGTGCTATGGGATGTAGCTGAAGTTTTCTCCGGTCCTGCCCAGCCCCACAGAACCTGAAGCTGCCCATAAAATAATCACCCAGAAGCCTATATTAATTAAAACTCTTTGGCCATTAGCTCAGACCTACCACTGACTAGCTCTTGCACTTAAACTCAGCCCATTTCTGTTCATCTGTATGTTGCCACGTGTTCCATGGCTTTACCTGTGTGCCATTATGTGCTACTCCCTGGACAGTGGACTGGCGTCTGCTGACTCAACCTTCCTCTTTCCAGAATTCTCCTCTCTGTTTATCCTGCCTATACTTCTTGCCTGGCTACTGGCCAATCAGCATTTTATTTATCAACCAAATCAGCACAATATACATTCACAGCATACAGAACAACATTCCCATCATTTCCCCTTTTCTTTCTATTTAAAATCAAGATTTTTAACTTCAACATAGTAAAATTATATATAACAAAACAGTTGTTAAGCAAGAATTACAGTAACAATATCTAGTCTATTTATATTTGGCAAGATTAAAGAAAATATCTTATCTATCCTATATTTGGGAGTCTAAGGTTTCATATCTATCTTATATCTTATCATAACCAAGGAAAATTATAACTGTCCAGTCTTCAACTCCATCAAAGACCCCAGAAGGACATAATATTATCTAAGTAAACAGGAAGAGCATTGTAAGCAACTTCCAAAAATCTAGAATGACAGAGACAGCTGGCTGCCTGGACAGTCACCCAAAGTTTCTCTGTAATGTTGGGTATCCATCTTCACCCTACAGGCCTAGAGTCTCTCAGTGGCTTCTTCCTGTGTCCTGTAGAATGTCTGGCAGTCTCCTCTGTGAAGCAGGAACCTAAAGGACCATCTCACCTTGCAAAGTTCAGTAGTCACCTTCCTATGGGTCCTAAATGTCCACTTTATACAATATTTTGTCAATCACTCCAGGCAAGAGCAGTTTTTTGCCCAAATGGCTATTTTTGCCAAGAAGAAGATAAACTCCATATGGAGTGTCTTTGATGCCCATCTTTCTCCCTGAAGTAAATTGGTGCTGCCAGGAGCAGATGTGTTTCATTGTCCAGAAAGTCTAAGTTTTTAAAACATTTTAAATGCCATATTCTGTAGGTCTTTGAAGTGTTTGAAGATTACCTACCTAGCTGAATTATATCTATGTATACCTAGAAAACTTAACATGACTATAAGTTTGACTATCATAGAAGACTAATTATTTATCTGTATTTCTTTTTTTAAAAGATTTATTTATTTATTATGTACACAGTGTTCTGCCTGCATGTATACCTGCATGACAGAAGAGGGCGCTAGATCTCATTATAGATGGTTGTGAGCCATCATGTGGTTGCTGGAAATTGAACTGAGGTCCTCTGGAAGAGCAGTCAGTGCTCTTAACCTCTGAGCCATCTCTCCAGCCCTTAATCTGTATTTTTTAATTATTCATTACAATTTAAATGAGCTGCACAAGCATAATACCTTAAACAAGTATAGAAATATATATACAGTATAACAAAATTAACTTTAAATTTGTATCATAAACTAAAATCCATAGCAACGTAAAACATTTTTAAACAAGTTGTTGCTCTTTAAAAGTAAGTTCATGCCAGGCGGTGGTGGTGCACCCCTTGAAAGACCCCCCGGCACCCCTATAGTAATGCTATGTTTGTAAGGCTTATAAGGGAACAAAAGACAGTTCCAGGAAATAGAATGGCCCCACCGCAGCCCAGATAGCCGATAGATAAGCAGGATGTCAGGGGCAGACTGCCTGGCGTCAGTGCGGGAGGGCCAGAGCAGCTGGAATTCTAGATAGGGGTTGAGTCAACACACATATCTGGTTACCAAGGGAAAAACCCACAAACCGCCCTGAGCCTGAGTTCACGCCCCATTTGATTTATGCTCATATATTCGCGCCTCACTTTGACAGAGCTTTGTCCAATTAGAACCCTTTGACTATTCGCGCCTCACTTTGAATTGTCCAATCAGAGCTTTGTAACCATTCGCGCCTTGTTTAAATTATCCAATCAGAACCCTTTGACTAATGCTTTCCCGTGCTTCTTGCTATAAAAACCCATCTTACCAACCCAGAGGCGCGCAAGTTTTCCGAGAGACTTGGTTGCCCCAGGTACCTGTGTTTAAATAAACCTCGTGCTGTTGCATCTGATCCGTGGTCGCTGCGTGCTCCTTGAGCCGGGGGTCTCTCCTGAGGGGAGACCTCTCCGGGGGTCTTTCATTTGGCGAGCCAGCCAGGAGGCAGAGACCCTCTACTCACGGACCACTAACCCACCATCAGGAGGTAAGCCGGCCGGCCTCAGTATTTATGTTTAAGCTCGAGCCGTCCTGTGTCCGTTTTGTCTCTGTGCTGCCTGTTTCTATGTTTGAGCTCTGTTCCTGCGCAGCGTCCGGAGGGACCAGGAAAGGAGGCGGGCAAGGCCTGCCGTGAGGCCGGGCCGCCTGATTGTAGTGCCGGGAGAGGAGGCAGGCAGACTTGCCGTGAGGCCGGGCCGCCTGAGTCCCGCACTAGGGTATCTCCCCTAGTGTTCTGTATCAGGGTGAGGCTGAAGGGGCTGACGAGCCCGGACTTCGCTCACCAACCCTGGAAGACGTTCCATGGGAGTCTGAAGTCCCCTTTGGGGCACGGTTTTTCGGGGCCTCCCAGGTATCCGAGGGATACGTGGTGTTGGCAGGGGACGGGGGGGGGCGCAAACCCTCCCAATCCCCGACCGAGTTCTTGCTTTCGGTTTTGCGCCGAAGCCGCGCAGCGCGATTTGTTGTAACGTCTGTTGTTTGTCTGTTTCTTGTTTGCTGCCTAATTCTTCTTTATCTAGACACCAGAATGGGACAAACCGTCGCTACGCCCCTGAGCCTCACCCTCGACCACTGGTCGGGCGTAAAAGGCCGTGGCAACAAGGAAGGAGTCATCATCAAAAAGAATAAATGGACCACCCTCTGCGAGGCCGAATGGGTTATGATGGGTGTCGGCTGGCCCCGAGAGGGCTCCTTTAACCTCTCTTTGATTTCACAGGTTGAAGGGAAGATTTTTGCCCCCAAACCCCACGGGCACCCAGACCAGGGCCCCTACATAGCCATCTGGAGATCCCTGGTAGAAAACCCATTTCCATGGGTCAAGCCTTTCCTCCTAGGTCCCTCTACAACCCCTTTGGCTTCTCCCCCGCCCTCCGCACCTCCTGCGATTTCTTCCTCCTCTTTATACCCTATACTTCCCCGCAAAGAGGCTCTCAAGCCTTCCGTCCTCCCCTCCGACCTAGACTCTCCCCTCATTGACCTCCTAACAGCTGAGCCGCCGCCTTATCGCGCGGCACCGGCCGCGCCAGCCGCGGGACCGGAAACAGGGATGACGGCCATCGGAGGGGCAGCAGCCCCTGAGAAGATGGCAACTGGCGGGGACACAGGGGGGACCCCGGCTCCCTCACCCATCGCCGGTCGCCTTCGGGCCCGCCGGGATGACACCCCCCTGGAATCCAAGGCCTTTCCCCTCAGAGAAGGGCCCGGCCGCCATCTCCAGTACTGGCCATTCTCGGCCTCTGATCTCTATAACTGGAAACAATTTAACCCCCCGTTTTCCAAAGATCCCGTGGCATTAACCAACTTGATTGAGTCTATCCTAGTGACCCATCGGCCAACCTGGGATGACTGCCAACAGCTTTTGCAGACCCTCCTGACTGTGGAGGAGAAGCAGCGGGTGTTCCTGGAAGCACGGAAGCTGGTCCCCGGCGAAGATGGGAGACCTACCCAGCTCCCCAATCTCATTGACATAGCCTTTCCCCTCACGCGCCCAAATTGGGATTATACCACCAATGAAGGTAGGGGACACCTACGTCTCTATCGCCAGTTGCTTTTAGCGGGTCTCTGTGCCGCTGCTAGGCGGCCCACTAATTTGGCCCAGGTAAGAAGCACTATCCAGGGAAGGGAGGAGACGCCTGCCGCATTCTTAGAAAGGCTAAAAGAGGCTTATAGAATGTACACCCCCTATGATCCAGAGGACCCAGGGCAGGCGCCAGGAGTTATCCTGTCATTTATCTACCAGTCGAGCCCAGATATCAGGACTAAGTTACAGAGGTTAGAAGGACTGTCGACACTGAATCTTTCGGATCTGCTGAAGGAGGCAGAGAAAGTATTTAACAAGAGGGAAACCCCGGAGGAAAGGGAGGAGAGGATGTGGCAGAAGCAGGATGAGAGGGACAAGAGACGACACAAGGAGATCAAGACACTGGCCGCCGTAGTGTTGCAGGGTCAGGACAGAGAGGGAGTTAGGATGGGAGAATGAAGGCGACCCCCCTTGGAAAAGGACCAGTGTGCATACTGCAAGGGAAAAGGACATTGGGCTTGGGAATGCCCACAGAGACCACAGGGACCCCGACGACCCAGACCCAAGGCTGTGGACCTCCTTAATCTGGAAGACTAGGGGGGTCCAGGCCAGGAGCCCCCCCCTGAGCCTCGGATAACCCTCAAGATCGGGGGGCAACCCATAACCTTCCTAGTTGATACGGGGGCCCAACATTCGGTCCTGACCCATACTGGGGGCCCCCTCAGTGACCATTCCGCCTTGGTCCAGGGGGCCACCGGTAGTAGGAGATACCGGTGGACGACTGAAAGAAAAGTCCAGTTGGCGTCGGGGCAAGTAACCCATTCTTTCCTACATATACCCGACTGCCCTCACCCGTTGCTGGGCCGGGACTTACTGACCAAATTAAAAGCACAGATTTACTTTGATGAAAGAGGACCCACGGTCACGGGGCCTGGGGGGACCCCTTTACAAGTCCTCGCCCTAAATCTGGAAGAAGAATACCGCCTTTTCGAGCCTGAGCCCCCTGAAGAACCACCGGGTGAGATGCAGGACTGGCTAGACAGGTTTCCACAGGTATGGGCAGAAACAGGAGGCTTGGGGCTTGCGCACGACCAGCCGCCCCTCGTCATTTCATTGAAGGCCTCCGCAGTCCCAATCTCAATCAGACAGTACCCCATGTCTCGGGAAGCGCAGGAGGGGATTAAACCCCACATCCGGCGGCTAATAGACCAGGGAGTGCTCAAACCCTGCCGATCTCCCTGGAATACTCCCCTCTTACCCGTCAAGAAACCAGGCACGGGGGAATTCAGACCGGTCCAGGACTTAAGGGAGGTCAATAAGCGGGTAGAAGACATACACCCCACAGTACCTAACCCCTACAACCTCCTCAGCACCCTCCCACCGACCCATACTTGGTATACGGTGCTGGATCTAAAAGATGCTTTCTTTTGCTTGAGACTGCATCCTCAGAGCCAGCTACTGTTTGCTTTTGAATGGAGGGACCCAGAAATCGGGCTTTCAGGACAGCTGACCTGGACCCGGCTCCCTCAAGGGTTCAAGAATAGCCCAACACTCTTTGATGAGGCCCTCCATGCAGATCTAGCCGGATTCCGGGTAGAGCACCCAACCTTGACTCTGCTCCAGTACGTAGATGACCTCCTCTTGGCCGCCAGGAGCCGGACCGAATGCTTGGAAGGAACTCAGGCTCTGCTGACCAGGCTTGGGGAGAAGGGCTACAGGGCCTCAGTCAAAAAGGCCCAGATATGCCAAAACAAAGTTATCTATTTGGGCTACACCCTGGAGGGAGGGCGAAGATGGCTGACCGAGGCCAGAAAAGAGGCAATTGTCTCAATCCCCCCTCCCAAGGGCCCTCGGCAAGTCCGAGAATTTTTGGGCACGGCCGGCTACTGCCGCCTCTGGATTCCTGGGTTTGCTGAACTGGCTGCCCCCCTGTATCCTCTCACTAAGCCGGGAATTATGTTCCGATGGGAGGAAGAACATCAACAGGCCTTCCAACAAATTAAGAGAGCATTGCTCGAGTCACCAGCCCTGGGCCTACCAGATCTAACTAAGCCCTTCGAACTATTCGTGGATGAGAACTCAGGTTTTGCCAAAGGGGTATTAGTGCAAAAACTGGGGCCCTGGAGGAGGCCGGTGGCCTATCTATCCAAGAAATTGGACCCGGTAGCCACTGGATGGCCCCCTTGCTTACGCATGGTGGCCGCTATTGCAGTCCTGCTCAAGGATGCGGGTAAACTGACTCTGGGTCAGCCAATGACTGTGCTATCCTCCCATGCGGTGGAAGCCCTAGTCCGGCAGCCCCCAGACAGATGGCTCTCCAACTCCAGAATGACTTATTATCAGGCCTTGCTGCTAGATACCGACCGAGTGACTTTCGGCCCCACAGTCTCCCTCAATCCAGCCACCCTACTACCCCTGCCTGCCTCCTCGGGGGAGCATGATTGCCTCCAGATCCTGGCGGAAGCGCACGGTACCCGTCCAGACCTGACCGATCAACCATTAAAGGACTCAGACTATGTCTGGTTCACGGACGGGATGAGAAGAGCAGGAGCAGCTGTCACCACTGAGTCAGAGGTGGTCTGGGCCTCGCCGTTGCCGGCTGGAACATCGGCCCAGAGAGCGGAGCTGATCGCACTCGCCCAGGCCCTCCGGATGGCAGAAGGTAAGAGACTCACAGTCTATACTGACAGCAGATATGCCTTCGCCACTGCTCATATGCATGGAGAAATCTACAGACGAAGGGGCCTCCTGACTTCAGAAGGTAAAGGAATCAAGAATAAAAAGGAGATTCTGGATCTCCTACAAGCACTATTCCTCCCACGGCAGCTCAGTATAATGCACTGTCCAGGGCATCAAAAGGGGAACACAGCAGTGGCTCGGGGAAACAGGCTGGCTGACCTAACCGCCCGAGCCGCAGCCTCCCAACCACCCAAGGAAGGGCAGCTGATGCTCCTGCAGGGTCACCCGCCGCCTGGCAGAGGCCCTATGCCCTACAGCCCTGAGGACCATGAGCTAGCAAAGAAAATGGGGGCGGAATGGGACTCTGAGAAGCAGGCTTATACAAAAGAAGACAAACTAGTCATGCCTACTTCCCATACCCAATACATGCTCAAGTTTCTTCATGCACTGACCCATCTAGGCAAGGGCAAAATGAAGGCCCTACTGGCCGACGAGACTTCTGGGGCTATACTACTGAACCAGGACCAAATACTCCAGCAAGTGACCTCTAGCTGTCCAGCATGCACCCAAGTGAACCCCGGAAAGGCCCACTTAGGCAAGGGAACCCGCCTAAGGGGCCATCGCCCTGGGACTCATTGGGAAATAGATTTCACAGAGGTAAAGCCCGGACTCTATGGCTACCGTTACCTCCTGGTTTTTGTGGACACCTTTTCTGGATGGATGGAAGCATTCCCCACCAAGAAGGAAACAGCCAACGTCGTGGCCAAAAAGCTGTTGGAGGACATTTTTCCCAGATATGGGATGCCCCAGGTAATGGGGTCCGATAATGGGCCTGCCTTCGTCTCCCAGGTAAGTCAGAGGGTGGCCAGATTGCTGGGGATTGATTGGAAGCTTCATTGTGCATACCGGCCCCAGAGCTCAGGACAGGTAGAACGAGCTAATAGAACCATTAAGGAGACTTTGACCAAATTAACGCTTGCAACTGGCTCTAGAGACTGGGTGCTCCTACTCCCCTTGGCCCTTTACCGGGCCCGGAATACCCCCGGACCCTATGGTTTGACTCCCTTTGAAATTATATATGGGGCCCCCCCACCTATTGTGAATTTCCTTCATCCTGACATTTCGTCCTTCGCTACCAGCCCTACCTTAGAGGCACACCTCCAGGCCCTCCAGCTGGTACAGAAGGAAGTTTGGAAACCTCTGGCAGCAGCCTACCGAGAGCAACTGGACCACCCAATAGTCCCTCATCCCTTCCAGATCGGGGACTCCGTCTGGGTTCGGCGACACCAGACCAAGAATTTGGAACCACGGTGGAAGGGACCATACACCGTCCTGCTGACCACACCAACCGCTCTCAAGGTTGACGGGATTGCTGCCTGGGTCCATGCCTCCCACGTGAAGGCTGCTAAGGAGATTGACCCGACCAGTGCCAAGGAGTCCACATGGAAGGTACAGCGCACTCAAAATCCACTGAAGATAAGACTCTCTCGTGCCTGATTCTCCTCCTTACTCTTACCCCTCTCCCAACCCTGGGGTCAGGGTCCCCTCACCAGGTTAAAAGGCTCATTTGGCAAGTTATATCCCAAACCGGGGAGACCATATGGTCAACCACAGCTAACCATGCCCCCCACACCTGGTGGCCCCCCCTAACTCCCGATATTTGCCAGCTGGTAGCGGGCCTGGATGCTTGGGACATTGCTCATTTGAGTCACTCTGACTTCCCGGTTCGCACGGCCCGGTCAATCAGACCTGGGGGAGGACGAGGCCATCTCCCACAGAGGGGACCTGGATGTATCAATGCAGACACCCGTTGTTCCTTGTCCACTTATGACTTTTATGTCTGTCCCCGTGATGGCCGCAACCGGAATGAGGCCCGTAGATGTGGGGGATATGAGGAATTCTTCTGCAAACAATGGGGATGTGAGACCACCGGCGGGGCCTATTGGAAGCCCAGCTCTAGTTGGGACCTGATAACGGTGTCTAAAAATTATTCCAGCCCCAACAAATGTACAGTCAGCACTGAGGGAACTGTCCCCTTACCCATTGTTATCTCTTTCACTGAAAAGGGCAAGGAGGACAGAGGATGGCAGTCCGGGCATACTTGGGGACTCAGGTTTTATATGACAGGGTTTAACAAAGGCCTGACCTTCAAAATTCAGCTCAAGGCAGAAACCACCCCCCTGTCAGTTGGTCCCAACTCGGTCCTCTCAGATCAGAAACCCCCGTCCCAGACAGGACAGGGTAAGCAACTCCCCACTCCCACTACGTCACTCAATATGAATGTTCCCAACATAACTGCAGCCCCAACAACTGCGGCCCCCGCCAGGACCCGCCTAGGAACAGGGGATCGACTCCTTGGTCTACTGCAAGGAGCCTATTCCACCCTAAATGCCACCCAGCCTAACCGAACTCAGGAATGTTGGCTATGTTTACTCTCCCTCCCTCCCTATTATGAAGGGGTAGCAGTACAGGGCCCGCACTCCCAGCTGGACACCCCCCCCCCCGCGCGATGCCTGAGAGAGACCCAACATAAGCTGACTCTGTCAGAAGTATCTGGACAGGGATTATGCCTGGGGAATCCTCCCCCATCCCATCGTGGCCTCTGTAATACTATTGTGACCTCGGGAACCGGATATTCCATTAGTCCTAATGGAACTTACTGGGCATGCGACACGGGACTCACTCACTGTGCATCCTGGTCATTACTGCAAGGCAATGAGTCCAGCTTTTGTGTATTAATAGAACTGTTTCCCAGGATAACCTATCATGAGCCTGAAGACATTTATGCTCAATTTGAGATGGGACCCGCCCGAACCAAGAGGGAACCTGTGTCCCTGACCTTAGCCCTTATGTTAGGAGGTCTCACTATGGGGGGAGTTGCGGCTGGGATAGGAACAGGAGCAACTGCCCTAGTTGAAACTCAACACATCCAACAGCTCCAAGCCGCCATGAACCAGGATATACAGGCTCTGGAGGAATCTATAAGTGCCTTAGAAAAGTCCTTAACCTCTCTCTCTGAGGTAGTACTCCAGAATCGTAGGGGACTGGACATCCTGTTTCTACAGGAGGGGGGACTATGTGCCGCTCTAAAGGAAGAATGCTGTTTCTATGCTGATCATACAGGTTTGGTCAGAGATAGCATGGCGAAACTCAGAGAGCGGTTGAAGCAGAGACAGAGATATTTTGAGGAACAACAAGGATGGTTCGAGGGATGGTTCCGCAGGTCCCCATGGCTCACCACCCTCATATCGACCATCATGGGCCCTCTGCTGATTCTTGTGCTTATTTTGATGTTTGGCCCTTGCATTTTAAACAGGCTCATTCAATTTATTAAGGAGAGAATTTCGGTGGTTCAGACTCTGGTACTAACTCAACAATATCAACAACTCCATCAGTCAGAGACTGAGACACCACCCCTGGCCCCTCACCTTTATGCACCTCAGTAAATGAAAGATTCCATTTAGTTAAAAAGAAAATGGGGGAATGAAAGACCCCCCGGCACCCCTATAGTAATGCTATGTTTGCAAGGCTTATAAGAGAACAAAAGACAGTTCCAGGAAATAGAATGGCCCCACCGCAGCCCAGATAGCCGATAGATAAGCAGGATGTCAGGGGCAGACTGCCTGGCGTCAGTGCGGGAGGGCCAGAGCAGCTGGAATTCTAGATAGGGGTTGAGTCAACACACATATCTGGTTACCAAGGGAAAAACCCACAAACCGCCCTGAGCCTGAGTTCACGCCCCATTTGATTTATGCTCATATATTCGCGCCTCACTTTGACAGAGCTTTGTCCAATTAGAACCCTTTGACTATTCGCGCCTCACTTTGAATTGTCCAATCAGAGCTTTGTCCAATTAGAACCCTTTGACTATTCGCGCCTCACTTTGACAGAGCTTTGTCCAATTAGAACCCTTTGACTATTCGCGCCTCACTTGAATTGTCCAATCAGAGCTTTGTAACCATTCGCGCCTTGTTTAAATTATCCAATCAGAACCCTTTGACTAATGCTTTCCCGCGCTTCTTGCTATAAAAACCCATCTTACCAACCCAGAGGCGCGCAAGTTTTCCGAGAGACTTGGTTGCCCCAGGTACCTGTGTTTAAATAAACCTCGTGCTGTTGCATCTGATCCGTGGTCGCTGCGTGCTCCTTGAGCCGGGGGTCTCTCCTGAGGGGAGACCTCTCCGGGGGTCTTTCACCCTGTAATCCCAGCACTCAGGTGGCAGAGGCAGGTGGATCTCTGTGAGTTCGAGGCCAGCCTGGTCTACAGAGCTAGTCCAGGACAGGCTCCAAAGCTACAGAGAAACCCTGTCTCGAAAAACAAAAAACAAAAACAAACAAACAAAAAAGTAAGTTCATTAATCTACCCTTTTATCCTATCTTATCTTATCTATATTCTTCACTTCTATACCGTATCTCCCTTTCTCCTTTTAGAAAAAGATTGACTATGATCAATAATAGTTTGCAAACAACAACCTAAACAAAGACAAACATCTGTAATCCATTTTCGGGAATGTGGGTGTAGTTTTCTAGGCTACTTCCTGCTGATAAAGGGTGCTGTATTCTTATGGGGATCCTGAGAAAATTAAGTATTATTGTCAGGTCTCGACTGGAATAGTCTGTGATGTTGTATTATCTGAGCCAGTTGCCTTGAAACTGTTCTGGATGTTGGATCATCTGGGCCATCATCAGAGACCTTTCAAGGGGTCTTAGTTGGTCAAACCTGATGTATCTTAATCTGGAACAAATCCATAGCCTCTTGCTTCCTGTGGAAACAAAAGCAGAGCCTCCTTTCCAAAGTAACATATCCTTAGATGCAAATGTTGAAGTCAAGATCTCTTTAAAATATACATATTGGTTTAAATGAGCATCTTTTACAATCAAATGTCTTTCGGCAGTTAAAAATATCAAAGACAACACAATCCAGATTCTCTGTGTACTATCCATCTTTACATGGCTTATTTTTTATACTACCTTTACTGTCTCTTTAAATACTTTATTTTTAAAAACTATTTCTTTATATAACTATCTATATTAATTTTCTTCTCCCTTCCAAGCCTACGTACATTTTTACACACACTGTAAACCATTTAAAGTCTTATTCCATCTGAATCTGCCTTATTGAGAATCCATTGCTTTCAACTGCATGCAGCGTTGCTAGGACTGAAAGGTGGCTCCGCCCACCTCAGCTTTTTAACATGGTGGAGATAATTCATGGCCATGCTGTCCGGTGACTCTGGGAGGCAGTGGGTCTATGCTTCTATCAAAGCAGCATATAGCCCAGAAACCTTTTTTTGTTTGTTTGTTTTTTTGTCTGTATTAGCAAAGGCTAAATCCACCATGCAGCATAATGCATGGCTTGGAGATACCCCATTCCCACCATGCAGCATATGGCTTGGAGACACCCCATTCCCACCATGCAGCATATGGCTTGGAGACACCCCATTCCCACCATGCAGCATATGGATAGAGACACCCCATTCCCACCATGCAGCATATGGTTGGAGACATCCCATTCCCACAATGCAGCATATGGCTTGGAGACACCCCATTCCCACCATGCAGCATATGGATGGAGACACCCCATTCCCACCATGCAGCATATGGTTGGAGACACCCCATTCCCACCATGCAGCATATGGTTGGATGTAGTGCCCTGGAACTCCCAAGTTGGGTAACTGCTGCCTTGCTTGCCTGACCTTGACCTTGATGTCCTCCCTATGCTGATTCCCTGCCGGTCTCCACCCTCCTGAATGCTTAAGGAAGTTCTTTGTTTGTGTATCCTGCATTTGGTGTAAACAGCTTAGATGCAAGAATATAGAACATTCAGTAGCGAACTTCTACCCTCCGGGGTTCCTCCATTGTGCTGTAAGCCTGTGTTTAAGGTTCCCTCCCTTCTTTAATAAACGGCATTCGGCATCCCCTGGCACGAATGACCTGCTGTCTTTTGTCTCTTTTGTTTTTCGATCCACAGCCCCTCACTCAGACATGGTAAACAGGTGGTGGTAGCGTGGGCGCTACCGCAACAGTTGGAGACACCCCATTCCCACCAAGCAGCATATGGTTGGAGACACCTCATTCGGGTGGAAACTCAAGCCGTTGGGTACCATTTGTAGCTGAAGTTTTCTTTTGTATGTCCCATTTCGTGTGTTGCATTACATGTTGTTTTTGTACACTGGTGCAATAAAATGCTGATTGGCCAGTAGCCAGGCAGGAGGTATAGGGGGGATAGCAGACAAGGAGACTTCTGGGAAGAGGAAGGCCGAGTCAGTAGATGCCAGCCTACCATTCAGGGAGCAGCATGTAACAGTGTACAGGTAAAGCCACGGAACTCGTGGCAACATATAGCTGAATAGAAATGGGCTGAGTTTAAATTAAGAGCTAGTCAGTGGTAGACCGAGCTAATGGCCAAGCAGTTTTAATTAATATAATCTTCTGAGTGATTATTTTATAAGTGGCTGTGGGGTCTGTAGGGCTGAGCAGGATCAGAGAAAACTTTAGCTACGTGGGACCCTATCTGTCTGTGTGCATTAAGCCTCAAGTTGTCCATCTGTAAAGTGGAGATGTGCCATCCTGGGCAAAGAATGTGCTCGGCAGGGTGCTCAACAGTGAGTCCTTCCCTTTGTTCCTATGTCCTTGCCCAGCACCCTTAGAGGAACCTTACTGCTTGTGGAATGGCTTTTTGGTGAATACAGTGCCCCTCCTGGTGTTGGAAGCAGGTACTGCACCCCATCCCAGTACAGGTCCCTTCAGGACACAGGCCTTCCTGTAGTTGAAAGTTTTCTCTGGTCCTGAAGCTGCTTATAAAATAACCATCCAGAGGCTTAATATTATTTACAAACTGCATGGTCTATGGCAGGCCTCTTGCTAGCTAGCTCTTATATCTTAAATTAACCCATTTCTATTGACCTATGTTTTGCCACATGTTCTATGGCTTTACTGGTCTGCTGGCATGTTCCTCGGGCAGCAGGTTGGCGTCTCTCTAGACTCTGCCCTTCTCTTTCCTGTCTCTCTCCTTGGATTTCTCACCTGTCTCTAAGCTGCCTTGCCATAGGCCAAAGCAGCTTATTTATTAACCAATGGGAACAACATATATTCACAGCGTACAGAAAGACATCCCCAGCACTTCCCACCCCTCACATGCCAGAGCTCACATCCACCACAGTCATTGCTTCTGCAGAGTGAAGTGGCCCTTCCCCCACTTATTGATGACTTGACTAGACTGGCTAATGAATTCTGGGGACCTGTCTGTCTCTGCCACCCCATACCCGTCTCCATGTTAGGGGGTTACATACCTATGTCATGGAGTGTGATTCTTCGGGTGCTAGGGACTTTACTGAGACATCCCCTACTGTGTGTGTGTGTTTTTGAGACAGGGTAGGTTTCTCTGTGTAGCCCAGGCTGTCCTCAAACTCTGGAATCCTCCTAATTCTGCCTCCTGAATTCTGGGATTAAAGGCGTGTGCCAACACCCTTGCCTCTACTGGACATTTTAAAACTTCAAAACAGGAGAACACTGAAACACAACCAGGCATAATGGAGGACAATAGACAACTTAGATCTCTTCATGTCCAATGTCCAAGCAGCCATGTAACCCGTCCCCATGGTGCTCATGGACAAGTTATTTATCTTTGAGCCTGACTTAGGACAAAACCCCAGACGTGCTGTGAGTAGCTCCACAGCACATAGGAAGGGCCTCGGGGGGGATAAGTGCAGTCCTAAGACTTTGCTGTGAAGGTGTCTGTGAGACAGGACTCACCGTGCAGACTAGAGATGCCAACCTTCTGACTATGGCACATCTCTTCTCTAGAGGCTGCTTCTGCTGCAAGTTCAACCCTCTTAACCATGGGTTTTGTTGTTGACCTTTGAGTCATCCAGACAGGCCCTGAACTCATGACGTAGCCAAGGACGCCTCTGTGCCCCCCCCTGGTCCTGCTATCCCTGATTCCCACATCAACCCGTGTGACCAGAATCTGGTCCCTTCCTAGAAAGCCCTATGTCTCTGCAGTGAATGAGACTCCAGGACCCAGGGCACACCAGCCCTGAACTTGCCCACACCCCTTGCCTGGTCAGAACTCAGCATCTGTTCTGGATTCTGACCAACTGCAACAGGCACCCCTTCGCCCTGAACCTCGGGGTCTCAGTCTGAAGATTACAATCTCTAATGAGAATTGTCACATTCTTTGGGAGCTACTTTTATTTGTGGTAATTAACAGGGGCAGAGCACCAGCTCCCAGGACAACAGCCACGTCCCTGACAAGTGTCTCCTGGCAACAAGACTCGAAGACTGCACCCAAATGACAAAAGTTACATTTAATTTACAATGTAATAAAGGTTACAGGTAAAAAGCTACACTCAAAGCAGAAAAGGCCTATTACACAAATGTACAAATCTGTACAAAGCTCATACAATGGCTCCTACCTCCTCTCCTGTTAGCCAGGTCTAGCCTGGAGCTCTGAATAACCAGAACTCTCCGCTGGGGGGGGGGGTGGGGGAGCCTCCAAACCAATAGCTGAACATGTCCTCCTGACACAAACCTGGTCCTTGCAAAGCAGTCTTTTCCTGTTCCCCGTGAGCCACCCCAACTGGTCACGTTCTTAAGAAACTGCCTCACAGCACGGTGAGGGCAGTGCTGGACTACATGAGAACTAGGCAAGGCTGTTCAGTGTGGACAAGGAAAATAGGTCAAGTCCAACAGAACTGTTAAAACCCATAACCTGTGCCTGGCCACACACAAAGGGGACTCAAAATGGTCTCACTCCAGCAGAAATGACAGAGGAGAAAGGCCTAACTACTGGACCTCAAAACCACAGACCAAAGAGAACACTTGAGTTTACACCTTGGTTGAAATGAAGAATGTCCACCAACCTGGGATCCCTCGCAACCATTTTGCTACCTGGGACTCACAAGGGAAATGGATTTAAATGAGTTACCGCCTCCTCTGTAGCTCTGGATCCCACCTATGTGTGCGACTTCGTAAGGAAACGGTCCTAGGCGGCAGCGGCGGCACTGGGAGAGCGCCAGGGCAGTCTGCTTAGGGCCTGGGACGCCTTTCTCCACACTTCAAGTGTTCTGGCTCAGGTCTCTAACTGGTACTTTGGCCCCACCCCAGTCCCAATAGTACATGGTTAGGACCCCAGAAACTCTCTGAAAGACGATACCGCACACATGGAAAGTTTTCTCCCTAGTTCATTAGCCCCCCTAGTCAGCCCTCCACCCATCCCCACCCATCCCACCCTCTCCATAGCCAAAAATATCAAATCAGTAAGGAAGGTGTGGGCTTCTTGCCCGGCCAAGCCTCCTTTGCGTATTTCTTCTTCTTGGGTTCATTTACAGCTTCAGGGTTATAGACTGCAGGGTTTGGTGTGGGATTTATGGTCACTGCTGATGGCACAACAGGAGTCAAGTCCACGTCAGGGGCGAGGTTCGGGTATGGCATGGGCAAGCCACCGATGAGTGCTGTCCCATGGATGCCATGCGGTTGGGAGCCTGTTTCACTATGTGTGGGGGGCAGGCCCCCGTAGAGTCCTCCGCTGAAGGCAAAGTTCTGCATGCGCCTGCTCCCTGTCTCCTCCAGGCCCAGAGAGCCAGAGCCTTCCATCCGCTTCTTCTGTGTTTGCCGCAGGAGAGGGGGAAAAAAACAGAAAGGAGACATGAGTCGAAGCCTTAGTCTCTCTCCATTCCAGCCTTAGAGAGCTAACATCTGGGGATAGTGCCATCGTGCAGCCCGGTTTCTGAACTCTCAGGGCCTGATGTCATCTAATCAATGGCTTATTTCTTTTGAGACAGTCTCTCCTACAAAGCCCTGGCTGTCCTGGAACTTACTCTAGACCAGGCTGACATGCAGATCCACTGCCTCTGCCTCCCAAGTGCTGGGATTAAAGGTGTGTGCCACCATGCCTGCCTGGCCTTGGGTGCCCAATTTTTAAACAGTCCAAGAGTAATCAAATTTGTGTCAAGAATGTGTGTGGTCCCAGCACTCGAGAGGCAGAGGCAGGCATATCTCTGTGAGTTCAAGGCCAGCCTGCTCTATAGAGGGAGTTCCAGGACAGCTAAGGCCACACAGAGAAACTCTGTCTCAAAATAAGAGTAACTTAGATATTTAAAGTGTGATGAGCCAGGGATGGTGCAAAAGAGAGAGCTCTTGTCTGGAGTACACGGGCTCTGGGTCGATCCTCAGCACCAGAGCATGCATGGTTACCAGCAAATATACATTTTATGTAACTGATCTGAGCATCTGTGGATTTGGGTACCTGGCTGAGTGTGAGTAGTCTAGAATCCATTCCTTAAAGGGATCAAAGATGACTGCCTTCTACAGACTAAGAACGCAAACTTCCTCCAGCACTGCACATTGGCCTCTTGCAGTCACCGTGACCCTTCTGCACCAGGGTCTTGTCAGCGTAAGGGCAGTTCGTGTCCTTTTAGGCAGTTCTACCCAGCAGGGAGCTCAGTATGCTGAGAAGCAGGGCATTTTGGTAACCTCTACTTCTCCACCCTAAATACACCTGACTGTAAACCTGAGCTCTAGACAGACCTTCAATTAGAGTCATTCCTGTGCATAAACACGGCTGGGCTTCAAGAGAGCTCAGCAGTTAACAGCACCTGCTGCTTTTGTAAAGGACCCAGATTCGATTCCCAGCACCCACATGGCAGTTCATAACTATCTACATCAACAGTTCCAAGGGATCAAACACCCTTTCCTAACATCTGAAGGCACCAGACACACATCATACATATCTATCCATGTAGGAAATATTAAAAAAAATTTTAAGTAAATAAATCTTTAAAAAGGCATAACAATAATTGTTTTATTTTTTTGAGACAGGTTTCCTCTGTGTAATAGTCCAGGAACTCGTTTTGTAGACCAGGCTAGCCTGGAACTCACAGAGATCCACCTGACTCTGCCTCCCGAATGCTGGGACTAAAGGCGTGTGCCACCACCACCGGTGGCAAAATAATTTTTAAAAGGACATGGCAAATGACACATGTTAATGCTTCTCTTTCATCCTGAGCCAGCGGAGAAGATAAAAGGAAGGTAGACCCGTCTGCACCCTTAGGGGAGATGACTACTACATTTCCAGAGCAAATTGTTAGTCCACTGTATTCTGGCTGGCCACCTCAAGTCCTTCTGTGGGGACTCCAAGATTTCTGAGACACTAGCTGCTGCTCTACCTGAGGACCCAGGTTCAGGTCCCAGCACTGCCACAGTGGCTCACTTACAACTGTCTGAAACTCCAGCTCCAGAGAACCCAATGCTCCCTCAGGCTTTCTAGGGCACTAGGCATGCATGTGGTGTACATACATACATGCAATCAAAACGCTCATACATATAAAGAGATGTAAATTATACAGATTTTTTTTTTTTTTTAAAACGAGAGAAGCACGGGATGTGTTTTGAAATTACACACAGATTAGCAGTCATCTACATCATTTTTGGTGGTTGCTATAGTGCTGGGGATCAGGGCCTGGACTTAGCCAAGCATATGTACCACAAATGCATCATATACCAATGGTGGGTTTTTTAACACAGACTACTTGGCATTTCAAACACTCTTTTCTCGAAGGTGCTTCCTACCTTGACTGGAACCACTGCAGTCTGCACCATGTTCCGGAAGCGGCCGACAGAGGGGTCCACATCCTCTGCAAAAGGAGACCAGAGTAGGGTTGGGAGAGTAAGGGATTCAGCTGCACACCAAACAACCAGCTTGTTCAAATGGGAAAATACAGCTAATACTAACTATTATGTGCTAAGCCTTCCCAACAAACCTATGAGGCAGGGACTGCTGAACTGCACTGAGTAGATGAGAAACAGATCAAGGCTCAGAGGAGTCCAAGCACTAGGCCAGTCTAGCTGCTGGAGGGGAAGAGGCAAGACTTTAATCCAAGCAACCAGAAATAGGCCTGTGCGATGCACTGTTTCCTAGAGTTTTTTCTTTTCTATGTATTTTTCTTTTGAGGGCAGATAAAGCAGCAGACTATTTAGTGGTAAAAATAAAATGACATGGGGCTGGAGAGATGGCTCAGCGGTTAAGAGCACTGCCTGCTCTTCTAGAGGACCTGAGTTCAACTCCCAGCACCCACATGATAGCTCACAACTGTCTGTAACTCCAGTTCCAGGGGATCTGGCATCCTCACATAGACATATATGTAAGCTAAGGATGAATGCATATAAAATAAATAAATAAAACAAAATGAAATGACAAGTGGCCATAACCATATGTATTGCCATGTCTGTTCATCAGCAAAGATCAGAGTCAGGAATTAGAACCAGGGCTTCCAGTTCACAACTCACTAGAGGGTCTGGGCAGCCCGTCAAAGCAGCTCCTTTTCTTGGCTGAAGACACACCCCATACCCTAGAGCTTCTGGCTTCACTCTGCATGGAGAGACCATCAAGGCAGGCAACGAGCCCACTTTCAGTCACTCTTTCAAGCCTCAAGCACGCAAGAGCATGATACTCTCCTGTCTTTGAAGAATCCATAGTACCAAATCAGACAGGCTACAACACATCACAGGTGGATCTCTATGAGTTCAAGGCTGGCCTATATACAGTTCCAAGCCAGCCGGGGCTACATAGTAATACCCTGTCTTAAAAAAGAAAACTCTAGATTTTAGTTGTGTATGTGTGTGGGTAAGTACAAGTGCATGTCTACAGAGTACAGAAGACAATGTCAGGTCCCCTAGAGCTGGAATTTCAGGTGGTTTGAGCTGCCAACATAGGTGATGGGAATGGAACTCGGGTCCTCTGCTGAGCCACCTCTCCAGCCCCAACGCCAAAGTGTTAAATAGTCTCAAAGCAGAGAGGTGGCTGGGCTGCTCCACAATGAATATAAGAGTTACATCACCAAGGGCTGAGTGAGTAGAAAGAACATGAAACACTTTAAGCAATCATTAGCTTAATATCATCAAAGAAAATGAACTGCTTCCCTAATAGTGTTTTTTCTCATGTACCCTCCACTTTAAACTTTTAGAACAGGACATACAAGCCAGTCACTGTGGTACACACACTCAGAAGTAGCAAGAGAAATTGGGAATTTAGCACTGGCTTTGGCTACATGAGATCCTGTCTTAAGAAAGAGGTGGGGGCATGATTGGAGAGATGGTTCAGCCAAAACAAGAGCATTGGCTAGAGCAGCCAAATTCCATCTAGCAGCTACATGGTGGTTCACAGACATCTCTAAGTCCAGCTCCAGGAGACCATGCAGACATATAGCCTGGCCAAACACCCATATACATTAAATAAATAAAAAGAAATTTACTCTAATCCAAATGAAAAGAAGCAAAGAAAACAAGAGAATTGGAGGGATGGCTCAGTGATTAAGAACATTTGCTGCTCCTCAAGAGGACGTGGGTTCATTTTCTAGTATCTACATTAGGTAACTTCACAACCATCTGGAACTCAGTTCCAGGAGATCCAATGCCCTCTTCTGGTCTCTGCAAGTACCTGCACACACAGTACATATAGAGCACATCCAGGTGTGTACATATACAAGTGTACACACACACACACACACACACACACACACACACACACACACACACACCACACACACATAAAAAAAACAAACCAAAAACCCTGCCATGGTGGTACATGAGCTAGCTAGCCTAGCTTAATCAGCTCCTAGGCTAGTAAGAGGCCTTGTCTCCAAAACAAACTGCTTGGGGCTGGAGAGATGTCTCAGTAAGCAGTTAACTGTGCTCAATGCTCTTGCAGAGGTTCACTTCCTTTCTGGCCTACAGGGGCTCCAGACTGCATATGGTGTATATATCTGCATGCAGGCTCATATACGGACACACCAATACAAAACAAACAAACAAACAAAAAACAAAAAAACATATACTCTTCTTGCTTCCTCAGTGCTGGGGTCACACTATGCCCAATTCCAGTCCCTGCTCTTTTTTTAAAAAAAAAAAATTTATTTACTTATTATGTATACAGTGTTCTGTTTGTATGTATGTCTGCACACCAGAAGAGGGCACCAGATCTCGTTACAGATGGTTGTGAGCCACCATGTGGTTGCTGGGAATTGAACTCAGGACTTCTGGAAGAGTAATCAGTGCTCTTAACCTCTGAGCCATCTCTCCAGCCCCCTACTCTTTTTTTTTTTTTTTTTTTAAAGATATATATCTTTATTTATATATATGTATGTGTGTGTGTGTTCTATCTGCATGTACACATCAGTACCCACTATATATTGTGTCGCATTATTGTGAGCCACCGTGTGGTCGCTGGGAATTGAACTCAGGACCTTTGGAAGAGCAGTCAGTGCTCTTAACGGCTGAGCCATCTCTCTAGTCCCCTAATTCCTGTTCTTTTCCTTTCTTTTTGAAACAGGCTCTCACTGTGTAGCCCTAGCTGGCCTGGAACCCCCCTTTCACATGTCCACAGTACTCTGCTGATGAACTATAGAGGATCTCCCTCCTGATTAGAGCACCCCGATGGCCCATACATTGTGTTTGCTACTGAGACCTTAACCTTTCCATCAAAGAAATTAGGGGCCTGAAGAGATAGCTCAGTGGTTAAGAGCAGTGGCTGCCTCTCTGAACCCAGGTTCAATTCCCAGCACCCACATGACAGCTCAAAACTGCCTATAACTCCAATTTCAGAGAACACAACACCTTCACACAGACATATATGCAGGCAAAACATGAATGCACATGAGATAAAATAATATTAAAAACAAGAAACTAGGGAGAACACTACTCACCTGGGTTGATAATCTCATCATCCTCACTGAAAGTCACCCGTGAGTTCTTCCTCTTCCTCTTTGGTCTCTGAATGTCCAGATTTCCCTCCTCAATAGTGAGGGTTGAAATCCGTTTGTTGTGGGCAGTGTTGAACTCTGTCAGGTTCTAAGCCAAGGTTCACACAACAAAGACTAGAATTAGTACCCAGGGAGTCTCATGGAGGAAATACTAAAAAAAGGCAAGAAGGCATCTGGGGCTTATTCTGACCTCCAAGGCCAGCCTGCCTCCTGCATTCCGAGGACTCCTACTGTCCTAATGAAGACTATTAGCAGAGAACATAGACCATCCTCACTGGCCATTCGAGTGCCACTTAAAAGGAAGTGAAAAGCTCTGAGAACAGGTCGTCCTTGACCTGAGGGCGGTGGGCTAGTTTGCTGGTCTTGAAGGAATGCCACCACAACTTTATGCCAAGAATTAAAGGAAACTTATCTGGCAGGAATACTAAGATTTATTTTAAAGTAAAACAGACGAAAAAGATAACAAAATCTTCTCAGTAGCTGGCCTTTTTAACCCAGCCTCCTTCCTGTGTGTGGGTTAGAGGGCTGGGACAGACAGACAAGATCTGTACAGACTAGGTTCTTCTCAAATTTATAACAATCCTCCTGCCTCAACTTCGTGTGCTTAAAGTGCTAAAATCACAAGAATGAGCCACCACACCTGGCCTTTTCTCCTTTAAAAGTTTTAAGGACACACCGGGCGATGGTGGCGCACGCCTGTAATCCCAGCACCCAGGAGGCAGAGGCAGGTGGATCTCTGAGTTCGAGGCCAGCCTGGTCTACAGAGCTAGTCCAGGACAGGCTCCAAAGCTACAGAGAAACCCTGTCTCAAAAAACCAAAGGGAAAAAAAAAGTTTTAAGGACACTGGCGGCACTTAATTTTGGGCATTAATATCTTGTTACTCTCCTTCCTGCATCTGGCCCCAGTTCCACCTATCCCGTGATTAGTTTGGCCTTAGCACCACAGTCTGAGATATCCCAAAACCCCACAGAGGACCTAACACCTCACCAGAAGACAGGGAAGCACAATAGCCTGGAGGGGAACAGACAAGAGACACCAGGGTCCCAGACAGGAGGCGACTTCAGAAGAGAATGACTTCGGCATTGTTAAGTCCTATTGCTTTTCCTCCAGAAGCCTGGGACGCTGCTGGAGTGTATAGAAATAGTAAATGCCCAGGGCTGGTTAAGAGCGTATTTGCATTTGGTCTATGTGAACAGACAGACCACACCACTGTAGTAACAGACATATAAAATCACAAATTACTGGGTCAGTCTCTTGAAAACAGGCTGGAAATACAGGATGGTTGTAGAGTGAGTGCTTAGTATGCACATGGCCCTGAGTTTAATCCCCAACACCAAAATAAAGTGAAAGATTAAAAGAACAATACTTTCACCACTTTGAAATTAAATTTTGTAAAATGCATGGCCATAGAGGCATCCATATGTATAAGAATGAAAATAGGGGCTGGAGAGAGGGCTCAGTGGTTTAAGAGCACCGACTGCTCTTCCAGAGGTCCTGAGTTCAATTCCCAGCAACCACATGGTGGCTCACAACCATCTGTAATGGATCTGGTGCCCTCTTCTGGCCTGCAGACGTACATGCTGTATACATAAATAAATCTTAAAAAAAAAAAAAAAAATCAAGACAGGCTAGTCCATATTTGTTTTAGTTTATTTTATTGTTTATTTTTACTTTATGTATGTGGATGTTTTGGTTGCATGCATGTCTGTGCACCATGTGCATGACCATAACTCAGCAACTGGAGTTACAGACGGTTGGTAGCCACCACATGGGTGATGAGATTCAACCAGGTTACTCTGGAACAACAGCCTGTGAACTTAACCACTGAGCCATCTCTCCAGCTCCAAAGCAGCCTAGTTCTTAGATTCCTGGGTTGTCTGGTCAGTACCAAAAAGGCCAAACAAAGACTGTTGGCTTTTGCTAAGCTGGTGTTATATTCAACACAACTTTCTGTGACAACAGAAATGAGTCTTCCATGGGTATCCAAGGGGTAGGTGTGTGTGTGTGTGTGTGTGTGTGTGTGTGTGTGTGTTGTGTATACATATTCAAGGACTTCCCATGGATAGCAAATATGCAGATCCTCAGGTGTCTATGCAGGCTCCCACAAACTTTCTATCAGCTCTAGATCATACTTTAAAGATTTATTTATTTATTATGTATATAGTATTCTGCTTGCACATAGGCCTGCAAGCCACAAGAGGGCATACTTTAAAGATTTATTTATTTATTATGTATATAGTATTCTGCTTGCACATAGGCCTGCAAGCCACAAGAGGGCACCAGATCTCATTATAGATGGCTGTGAGCCACCATGTGGGTGCTGGGAATTGAACTCAGGACCTCTGGAAGAGCAGCCAGTGCTCTTAACCTCTGAGCCATCTCTCCAGTCCCTCTAGATCATACTTAACAAGAATATCTATAGTCTCAATAATGTCAATGTTGTATAAAGTTATGCTGTTTACAGAGACTCCCATGACACAGAGTTGACTGAATTCTCAACAGGTTACCCACTACATATGTGAAGACGGAATGCATGAAATGTGGTTAGTGACTACTGCACTGGACGATGCAGCTCTATGCAGTCATAAGAACAGAGAGAACAGGGGCTGCAGATATGGCCCAGTAATTAAGAGCACTGGCTGCTTTTCCAGAGGACCTGTGTTCGATTTCCAACACACACATGGTGGCTCACAACTGTAATTCTAGTTCCTGGGGATCCAACTCCATATTCTGAACTCAGTGGTATACATAATACATTTATGCAGGCAAAACACCAAACATATAAAATAAATAACATCTAAAAAACCCACAAAACTAAAACAGAAAAATGTAATTTCTTGGTCTCAGTCTCTAATAGCCAGGAAGAAGCACATGGTTCCCTGATAAGTACAGGGAAACCTGGTCACAGCTGCCATACGCATTGTCAAGGGTTCGTTACCACACTGAAAAGAGCCTCCTGCTTCGAACCAGGAAGAACGGCTACATACTGCAAAAACAAGGGTCCCAAAAGACAAAAATGACAGGAATTACATCAAGCTCCGTCTCCTCTTCTGGAAGTCCCAGCAAGCCCTTGAGTTCATCATCCTCTCCACCCATCTTCTCATCTCCTTTCACAGCCGATGGCAACGTCTGAGGCTTCTCTCGCAGAGTGTATGCCCTTGTGGATGCACCAAATGAAACCGTGGAATCGATGGGAATCTGCTGAGGCTTGTGAGGTTCCAACCGAATGTGACCCAAGAAAGTGCCATGAGCTGGGAATAACCAAATCAGAAACGTAAGGAGAAAATCAAAAGCAGTCAGTGTTCTCAAAGGGGAGTATCATCTTTGCCTCTCTTAGGAAGTCAATCCCCAGAGCACTTCAATTTTTGTTTTTCTGATTGTTAGTTTCTACTGACAATAAATGTCACATTCAGGATTATATTCATAAAAGCAGCTTTTTTGTTTGTTTGATTCTTTTTCCTGTATTAGGGTTTTCTCCATCCTAGGCAAGCACTCTACCTAGGACGTATTAAGCTACAACCCCAGCCCTTGGTTTTTGAGACAAGGTCTCATTATGTAGTTCGGGCTAGCTTTCAACTTAGTATGTAGACAGTTTGGACTCAAACGATCTATGTTAACCATACTGACTCTGAGTTCACGATTTTCCTGCCTCATCCTCCTGAGTGCTGGGAATACGGACGACGCGTGCCACTGCGTCTGCAGAAAAACACTTTCTCGGATGGAAATGTCACTAGTTCACTTCATCCTGTCCTGTGTTACAGCAAGGAAGCTTTGAATCTCTTTAGTGGATCTCTTACACACCTTTAAATCTACTGATCTCCACAATGAATACCATTGCCTGTTCTCTGCTGCCAGAAAGGCTTGGCTCCATTCTGGGTCCAGCAGGAATGGCTCCAATCTAGAAGCCAGGCTCTGCTCTCCATGGCATGAGGCAAGCATTGTTGTGGTCTGCCCTCTCTAGCTCCAACTCTAACAACATGAAAACTGCTGGTCTGGTGGCATTATACTTTAGCTTTTCCCCAGGACAGGAGTGGAGATTGGCCAGCACAGATGCAATGTCAATGCCAAGGCAAGCCAAAATCCTAATAGAGTGAATTTTTCCATGTCAGCATTCTGCATGTTATGAAATGGAAAGAAAAGATAAGTACCTGTAAGAAAAGGCTCCTGGAGTCCTTATGTAAACAGACTGGGGAGGTGTGTGTCTGTGTGTGCTCAGGTAGGTGGGGAGGGCCAAACATGATGCTGGGCAGAGGAAGTGCAACTCTGTATGTTTTACTCTATTTATCATGACAAACAAACAAACTTTAGCAGTCCACACCATCCAGTCTCAACTGCATTTCTGTAGACTATTTTAAGCAAAGTTTACAATTTAATTAATTTAAATTGCAGTGTACTTATGAAATTACAATTATTATAATTCAGTTAAAGCAAAGTATGTCTGGAATAAACAACTAAATAACCAATATAAACAATAAATGTTGCTCAAGTATTTTGTAAACATCCTGTATTGCTGCATACCAATGACACTACCATGATTTCAACTCAAACTGGATCTGTGTTTGCCATAGTCTCACAAGAACTTAAACATCAATACTCACGAGTTCCTTCATGCCATTTTTATTCTCTCTATACAAATGTCTCCAGAAGAGTCCCCCAAACTATCTTTTCCCCTTAGTCAATTATTTCAAGAAATCTCAGAAATAAAGAAGAGCTGGTTCAAAAACAAAGGTGTCACCGTGTCCTGTCGTGCCCCCCGCCCCCCAGACCGCAAACAGCATTTCGGTTCCCATGGGAGCAGGGTGGAAGGCAGGCACTTACTGCTGTTGAGATCTATCAAGAAAACTCTCTTCAGGTGCTTGTGGTAAACCAGTGCCGCATGGACTCGAGAGCAAGACTGGTGGTCGATGGTAAAGTCACACAAATCAGGGTTTCTCCCAAATAAGTAATACTTCTTCTCATCAATAATCAGTTTCTAAATAAACATGAAATTGCATATTACTTCTTTTTTTTTTGAAGTTGAGGATCGAACCCAGGGCCTTGTACTTGCTAGGCAAGCGCTCTACCACTGAGTTAAATCCCCAACCCCCATTACTTCATTCTTACTGCAACCAAGTTTAGCAAAAACTTCCAATCATGTAAGTGGAGGATCTTGAATAGGTAAAATTTCTGGCAGTCGAGAAAAGCATCTCCCATTGTTAGTTCTAGGGTCTAATAAGATCAGCATGGGGGTTTTCCCATGCAAGCTTCTGACCACCGTAAGATCCAAACAGGGAACATCTCTCCCATGTGATGCACACTAGAGCCTAAATGGCCAGCATGCATTCCCTCTCACTTCCAGCTAAGATAAAATCATACTGTTCCATTAGTTCATCCTGGCTCCTGAGGGACATTGTTTATCCCTGTTCCATGCATGCCACTGAAATTCCAAATGACAGACCTCTTTCCCAGGGCAATGAACTCATCCAAGTTCAACAAAAATGTCTTCAGGGCAGAACTGTCACCTGAAGAACAGGGATCTGGACTACTGAGCAGAGAAAAATATGTCTTTGCCTATTTCTAAATACTTATTTCAAGTCACTGGCACAAATTTACCTCAAGAATGTTCTATGAGCCAGGCAGTGGTGGCACACGCCTTTAATGCCAGTACTTGGGAGGCAGAGGCAGGTGGATCTCTGTGAGTTCAAGGCCAGCTTGATATATCAGAGTTCCAGGACAGCCAAAGGCTACAGAGAAACCCTGCCTTGACACGCACCTCCCCCAAGTGCTCCATGTACAAGACCACCACTATGTACTCAAACAGCAGTTTACTAAGCTAAAACTTTTTGATAGAGGATTACACTTCATCTCTCCAAATACAATCCTCCACTGTGTGGAGCTGGTATCAAAAACAAAACAAAACTGTTCTTAATTCCATTGGACTTAAGTGGCCTCTTCCTGTGAGATAATTCTTATATTCTTCTTTTTTAAAATATAACTCTGGGGGCTGGAGAGATGGCTCAGTGGTTAAGAGCACTGACTGCTCTTCCAGGGGACTTGGGTTCAATTCCCAGCACCCACATGGCAGCTCACAGCTGTCTGTAACGCCAGTTCCAGGTGACCCAACACCCTCACAAAGACACACAGGCAGGCAAAACACTAATGATTATAAAATAAAAATTTAAATGTAATTCTGGCTGGCCTGGAACTCTAGGCTAGCCTCAAACTCAGAGAGATCCCCCTCCCTCTATCTCCTAAGTTTTGGAATTAAAGGTTGTAAGCCACCATACATTGCTGAAATAAGAATTTTACTAAGGGCTGAAATGGTAGCTGAATGCCTTTAATGCCAGCACTCAGGAGGCAGAGACAGGGGAGATCTCAGAGTTGGAGGCCAGCCTGGTCTCCATAGTGAGTTCCAATAGAGCCAAGGCTGTTATATAGTAAAGCCCTGTTCCAAAGGAAAAGGAAAGAAGACTAAAAACATGGTACAGGGGTTAAGAACATTGGCTGCTTTTACTGAGGACCCAGGTTCGGATCCCCAGAACCCACACGATATAGCATAACTGTCTTTAACTCCAGTTCTAGGGAATGTGACTTCTAGTCTCCACAGCCATCAGGCATGCACACAGTGCACATAAATGTGGATAAAATACTCATATACATAAAGCAAAAATACCTTTTTTCTTAAAAAAAAAAAAAAAAAAAAGATCATTTGATTAGCAAATGAGCAGGAAGAGCAGAAAAAGAGAGTGCATTCTTGGAGCTGGATCATGCTCTATGCAAAGTTCAGTTGTTGTCATAGACGGCTTTGAACCAGTCACAGAAGGAAGGACGCTAGGATGAGCTCCTGTTTCTAGCCTGATGCTAGTGGTCTAGTGGTCTAGTATGAGCACCTGATGAGCATCATTTAATATGCTGTCTTTTTCCTTTAAATATAAGGCCTCATTAAGCTCTGGTTCACAGCCCACCCTACATTCCTAAAATCCTCGAGAAGCCAGGAATAGCAACATCTATTACCTTAAAACTTCAGGGGTTGGGGATTTAGCTCAGTGGTAGAGCGCTTGCCTAGCAAGCACAAGGCCTGAGGTTCGATCCTCAGCTCAAAAAACAAACAAACACTTCAAGCCAGGCATGTTGGTGCAGCACACCTTTAATCCCAGCACCTGGGAGGTAGAGGCAGGGGATCCCCAAGTTGGGGCCAGCCTGCTCTTCTACAGTTAATTCCAGGACAACACAGAGAAACCCAATCTCAGAAAACAAACAAACTTCAGAGGTTAAGGCAAGGTGATTGCAAGTTCAAGGTTAGCCTAGGTTATACATAGTAAGGCCCTGTTCTCATATTCTCATTCATTCTCTCTCTGTCACACTCACACATACACACACACCAACAAACCCGAGAAAAGCTAGCACAAAGCTTAGAAGAGATGTATAATGAAGTAGAAGGCTAAAAACCAAGAACTATTCACCTGTGGCTAAGTCATTAAACTCACAGTAGGTAATGCCCTATGGAGGGGGCTCACCATTCAGGACATATGCATTAGTGTCTCCACATCTCATGCAAGGAGACTTCTGGCACTGTTTAGCAGCAACAACTGCTATGCACTTACCTGCCACACTCCTGCCATGAGTTTTACAGTGTATCACTGGTGAAGACAATCCCCTAGGGCTGACATCCATCCTTTCCATTCTTATAGATGCAATTTTGAGACATGCTACCCCCTTATATATATATAAATATATATAAATAAACTTATATATATATATATATGTGTGTATATGTATGTGTATATATATATATATATATATATTTTTTTTTTTTTTAAGTAAAATAAAGAAGCGGGGGAGACAGCTCAGCACTGGCTGCTCTTCCAGAGGACTGGAGTTCAATTCCCAGCACCTACATGGCAGCTTACAACTGTCTATAACTCCAGGGTCCAATAACCTCATACAGGCATACATGCAGGCAAAACACCAATGCACATAAAAATAAATTATTAAAAAATAAAAATTAAATTAAAATTTATTTGATTTTACAGTTTAATATATTTTGTTTCCTTTTTTTAAAAGTAAGATTTTATATATTCTAGGCTGGCCTCAAACTTGCTACATAGATAAGAGTGACCTTGAACTTCTGACCCTCCTGCCTTTCTCTACCTCCTATATGCTAAGATTACATGCACGTACCACAAAGCCCACTTAAATGTTAGCATTTAAAAATGCCAGCCATGGTGGTGAATGCCTTTACTTCTAGGTAGAGGCAGGCAGATCTCTGTGAGTTCAAGGCTACAGAGGTCTACAGAGTTCTAGGCCAGAGCTACATAGTGGGACCTAGCCTTTGGGAAAAAAAAAAAGTTTATTTTAATTTTGTGTTTGTGTGCAGGGTGTCATGTGTACAGGTACCTGTGGAGGCCAAAGAGGGCATCTGATCCCCCAGATCCCGAGTTACAGGTGGTTGCAAATGGCCCAACCTGAATGCAAAGAATTAAGCTCAGGTCCTCTGGAAGAGCACGGATTCTTAATTGCTGAGCCATCTCTCCATCCCCCAGTTTGAGCATTTAAAACCTCTGTTACATAATTTCTCTAATCCACTGGTACTAAAGGGTAAACCAGCTGGGAATGAATGCTTTTTAAAGAGTAAATAAGTATGTATCATGGATCATATGCCCCCAAAATAATTTTAAAAAAACTTCTTTCCCTTTAACTAGTTACTCAGTGTCTCTCAGCTTAGCTCTACAATTTAATCAATTCAAACAGCTTGGATCTGTGGGTCACCTCTGGGTAAGTCCATCCAGCAGTGCCCACATGCTGCCGCTATAGATCATTTCAGGGCCATACTTTGGAGCACCCAGATTTGGTAAAGGCCTGACAGCCAATAATCACCCCAGTGTTACATTTTAAAACACAAATTAATGTGGGCTGTGATTATGCACACCTGTAACCCCAGCATTCAGGAAGCAGAGGCAGGATCACAATAAACTGAAGGCCAGTGTGGTCTATGCAGTGATTTCCAGGGAAAGTCAGGGGGTAGCTTCTGGGACTTAGACTCAAAAACCACAAAAACACCCTGCCCACACCCCCTGCCTCTCCCCCCCAAAACAAAACAAAACAGAAAAAAAGACCCTTGTTACTGAAAAGACATTGGAAGCCTGGTGTAATGGTTCCTGCCTAAAATCCTGGCACTTTGGAGGCTAAGCAGAAAGACCATTATAGATTCAAGGCCTGCCTGAGCTACACAGTAAGTTCCAGAACAGCCTAAAGACCCTCTCTCAAAATGGTGATTGGGGAATGCAATGGTGATTCAAGAGGCAGAGGCAGAGCTCTTGTGAGTATGAGGCTAGCCTGATCTACATAGTGAGCTACAGGCTGTAACAGAGAGCTCTGAAACAGTCTTCTAAGGTAGCATTTATGCAGGTTGAATCTCACTGTATGTCTCACTTATATTTTTATTTATAAAAATGGCATCCTCACTAATTTGTCTGTTAATAACCACAGTGTTCATAGTGGGTCACAAGCAATGATTCTAGGGTGCAAAAGACGTATCAGAGATTGAATTAAGAAAAAAAAAAAAGAGCGAAAGGATTCTCATGTTACAGGCACACATTCACTATCAACAGCATCCCAACCATGTAGTGGATAGCCATCTATAATTTCACACATTCACTATCAACAGCATCCCAACCATGCAGTGGATAGCCATCCATAATTTCACCAATACAACCACAGAAATATTAAAGGGGAATTTTAATGGAAAAGCATTCCTCTTAGAAGTAAGGAAATATGTTAAAAAGTGAATGAATCATGCATTGCTCTTTCTGGGTACTAAAGCTGTAATTTTTGGCTAGCTATGGCTGATCACTATCAGATGTGCCTCTGAGTTATAACTCAGAATGTGTCTTTACACACTGGGCCTAAAAGACTCATGGCTTTTACTTTAATATCGCACTTCTTCAACCCAACTATCACGACATATCACAAGCCTCTGAAACAAGACCAGGATATAGATAGCTCGGTTAGTATCCAGTGCTGATCAAATCTAAATCCTTAAAATAAATACACCTAAGCTAAGGGGTAGAATACTTGCCCAGAAACATGATCCTTGTCTGATCACTAGCATGACAAAATAAATACACAGACACACACACACACACACACACTCGGACACACACACACACACACACACTCGGACACACACGGACACGGACACACACACACACACATATGGACACACACACACACACACACACACACACACACACACACGGACACACTTCTCAGGCCTATTCTATTAAGAGCCATATAGAGATAGCTATGGATAGTGATTTGAGGTGGTGTGCAACTCAGCACATGCAGAAATTAAAATAGTTTGAAATATACATCTTCCACCAAGGAATGTGACGTTATCACTGAGCCTTTTTGCCTGTTCATTCTTACTGGAAACTATAGATTTACTAAATTCTAGTAAATTTTAGTTTATTATTATTCCTCTGCATGCCTGTGTGTACTGGAGAAAGTCAGAGGACAGCTTTGTATAGTTGGCTCTTTTCTTCCACGCTCATGTGAGTTCCAGGGATACAACTCAAGCAGTCAGGCTTTCGTAGCAAGGCTTTTCCCTGTTGAGACATCTCTCCAGCCCACAACGCAGATTTCTTTACGTCTTCAAATTTCACACTATTCTATGGAGCAACAAATTTTTTTTCCCTATGTAACCACCTGGAGTAAAAGAGTTTCCTAGATATTTTTAATTAAATTATTTCCTAGAATAATCATTTGAGGTCCTCTCTGCCCTATAAAAGAACCCATGAAAGTTCTTTTCCATAAAAGAACTCAAAGGGGCTGTGTGAGACTGGTCAATTCTGCCACTCCATCTGACCCCCAAACCTCCACCCTTTCCAAGCTAGTATCTACATGTCATCTTTTTATTATATACACCAACGAAAAATAATTACACTTAATAATAGAGCTTTGAACCCAATTTCTAACTATGAAACCAATGGATTTAGCCTCCATTTCTCAGTAAATAACTATATATATCAACATAAATAAGGCAGATATGGTGATTCAGATAATCCCAGCACTTGGGAGACTGAGGTAGGATGACCAATGAAACCAGCCAGGGTTAATTACAGTGAGCTCCAGGCCAGCGTGGGTCACAGAGTAGAACTCTATCTCAAATATGAAAGAACAACATCCTAGCCCTTGGGAGGCAGAGGAAGGTGGATCTCTGTAAGTTCCAGGTCAATCAGGGCTACATAGTGAGATCTTGTCTCAACACCAACCAAACAACACAATCCCACTATAATCTAATAGCTAATCATTGAACTCTAAGTTTGACATGACACAGACTCTAGAAACCTATGCAAAAGCTGTAATTCCACTAAACTTTTCCTTTGTAACATTCAACTATAATTATATTTTTGTGTGTGTATGTGTGATTCTGTCTCTCTCATTAATTCTTTTCAGACAGCCCTTCTGGCCTCCAACTCACAGAGACAGGTCTGCCTGATTCTGCCTCCCAAGTGCTGGGATTAAAGGTGTGCGCCACCATACTCTGCCTCTCCCCTTAGTTTTAAATGAATGCCACCATACTCTGCCTCTCCCCTTAGTTTTAAATGAATGCCACCATACTCTGCCTCTCCCCTTAGTTTTAAATGAATGGATCTTAGCTCCATTTCATTTTCTTTTTTGACAGTGTCCTACCTAACAATACTACTCTGATGGAACTAATCTTTAATCTCATAGAAGCAGCTTAAATGTTAAACTCAATTTATATCATAATCTTCCTCAGTTATTGTAAACTATATATTCCAGTTTGTCTGAGCCTTGCAGGCCTATGAACTGTTAAAAGTTAACTTCATTTGGAAAGTGAGAGAAATAAAAAAAAAAACCAAAAACTGAGTGTCTGTGGAAGAGAGAGTATTGAGTGCTGGAGACCAAATCCAAAAGGGTTGTTTGAATGCTAGACCAAAACTCCATTGCACAGCTACATCCCCAGTCTCTAGAGCTTTTAACAGGGGGACAAAAAAATAAAAAAATCAAGAACAAACCTTTAATCATAGCTCTTGGGAGGCATAAGCAGGTGGATCTCTGTGAGTTCAAGGCCGGCTTGGTCTACACAGGGAGCTCCAGGACAGCCAGAACTACAGAGACCCTGTCTTAAAATAGACAAACAAACCAAAAAAACAAAAACAAAGAAGAAAGATAACATTGCTGAAAACAGAGCGAAGGAGAGTCAGTACCTCAATTAATTTGTCTCCTTTCACTACGTCCAGATGTAAGCCAGGCGGGGGTTTACCTGCCCTGGAAAAGAGGGAAAAAAGCACTTTTCAGGTTGAGTCCATAAATGTCTTTATAACCCCTATCCCATTCGACATCGGGGCTCTCCTGCCAGCCTATAATTAGTTCAAAGAGAAATGTCATGTCCTTCACTGTTAGAGCTTTTCTACCTTTGACACTTTCTTCCCAAGTGAGTCACTGTTCTAGGGGAGATTTTGGCAGATCTGTATTTAGAGCAGTCAAATTAAATAAAAACCCCTGCATTTTAACACTTCCAAGAGAAGCGTTCAGTGTATAAACATGTCTTGTCACCTGGAGGTTTCTTCTTTTTGCTTGTTTTTTGAGACACGGTCTCATGCATCCCAGGCTAGCCTTAATCCCTAGTGGGTTTCTATCTGAGGATGACCTTGAACATCTTAGCCTCCTACTTCCACTTTCTCTGTGTTGAGATTACAGGTGTCTGCCACCATGCCTGGTTTAACCTGGGGTTTTAATCTAAGATTTACTACTCCTGAAATAATATAAGGACAGAATAAACCAGTTTTGCTGGGTACAGAATCACATATCTGAATTTCCACCATAGGGATCACTCCAACTTCAAGGCCATTCTAGTTTTTACAGCAAGTTTCAGACCAGGAAAGATTACATATACAGATCTTACCCCCAAACAAATAAACAAATGTTAGTTGTTTGGGGACTGACCGATATGTGTCTCATCACAAAATAATCAGAAACTATTACCCAGCCGAACTCTTCTGACCAAATCAGAGATGTGTAATTAGGGAACTAGGGCAAATCAAAATATGCATGCCCACGAAACCAAGTACCCTGAACAGGTCTTTCTGCAAAAACAAAACAAAAAATAATTCATTGAACTTTTCTCTGTACTTTGCTTTATCATTCAAGGGGGATGTGTACATGTCAAGTCACCTGATGTTTAATGACAGGTGATCTCCAAGAGTCTCTTTATATTTGGCTGGCCCAAATTTGAAATCAGTGCAGCCAGGGACCAGTGTGGATAAAGAATTTGTAGGCTGAAGCAAATGGATATATTTTTAGAAGTATAAGGAAATACAGAAACAGCCACACACTCATTTGCTTCCTGGGCTTGCTCATTTGGACCTTCCATTTGCAGTCTATCTCACGGCAGACTCAACAACAGTCATCTCACGGTTCTGCCCCAACATTTTATGGCACGAGCTAGAAGGACATTAGACAAAGTCCTTTTTGTTCGAGAAACGGATTAAAAATGAACATTAAAACCCAAATAAATTTTCTGAATATCCTATCATGTGCGAGACTCGGGCCTAGGAGCTGGAAACGATGCAAGGGTTTTTGCCCTTGAAGGTCTCAATGTAACAGAAGACCGAGAAGTAACATGTTAACAACCGTGAGGAGCCGCAAGAGCAGAAAGGGCTAACTCGGATGCGTGCTCGTGCAAAGCAATGCGTATTTATTCATCCTGTACCCTACCCACTCAAGGCTTAAATCATCTTACTACTCCTATGAACTTCCCAAGGGATGAAAATGATGTATTCTAACAACTTCTGGTGTCTTTTGTACCGGGCTACGAGCTGGTCTGGTCACAGAGAACAAGGGGGATAGTTGCGCGCCATCCCTGCCCTCAGGGAGCTCCCAGTCCGCGGGAGAAGGGTCAGCACCGCTTGGAGGATGCAGCAGCCACGGAGGGATGCAGCACCAGGTTGGGCCGGGGTGGGGAGGCGAGCTCGTGCGCGCCCGGGACGTTCAACACCGGGGGCAGGTATGATGCTGCCCGAGAGCACCAGACACTCGATGAGGAGTTGGAGCAAGTTGGGGGCCAAGGCCTCAAGCACCTCTGCGAGCGGCTGACCAGCCAGGGGCTGTCTCAAGTGACCGCCTTCGAGCCCCCAAACCTCGGGTTTCCTCGGAGCCTGGGCCCCTGTTCCTCCACACGCCGCCCGGCCCCTCGCAGCGGACAGTTTTCCCTCAATCATTCCAGGCTCTTTTTGAGGCGCTCGTTTTGTCTCAAAAAAAGAAAGGTTAGGAAGGAAAAACCCAGCCTCCCTCCTTGCCCCGGTTAGCCCACGCCAGGCCGTTCCAGCCCCAGCAGCCCCGCCACTCACCAGGTCGGGCAGTCGAACAGCGGGAGGCTGGAGCCGGAGTTCGCGGCTGCCGCCATCTTGCGTCTCCCCCTCCCATTTGGCGGGCCCCGAGGCACGCCGGGAAACTGGGAGGTCGAGAGGGAAGAGGCGGCATCCCGGCAGTCTGTGCGCACGCGCGGACGCACGCACGCACAACGCAAGCACGCTGGCGGGGGGCGCCTCTGGCGGTGGTTAGTTTTATCTTGAAGTCTGCGATGTTTGCTGGGGGACTAGGGCTTCCCCTCGGTCTCGGTGTCAGAAGTGGCTTGTACCGAGGTGTGGGTTTCCCGCTCGGTTCTCCCAGCATCCGAGCCTTTCGCGCTTCATCTAGAGATGAGTGATCGCTAGAGATAGAAGAGAGTGCTCATTCCGTTTTCCTTCCAGCCCTCCTCTGGAAAGCTGCATCCAAAACCGCATCCTTACTCATGTGTCCTTTCTAATCCAAGTCTGGAGTGAGGGCTCAACATGTACGAATGAGGCCACTGGTCCACTCTCTAGCACCAGTAGTTCTGAGGCTTGAGGGCGACTATAGATTTCTAAGAGTCTGTGTCAGAGATCATATAGTCTGTTTATGAAGACTTTGGACAAACTGCAGCCAGGCACAGGCCAAAACAGAAAACGGTGTCCAAATCTTCACTGAGCATAGGTCAAATGATTAATAAAAGCCCTTTAAGATTTGTCTACTTGGGTCACAGTGACTATAAAGCATCAGGGTTGCCATCTTCTAAGCCCCTAGCTTGCTGGTTGTATTAGCTTTGTCTTTTGAGTGCTTACTGGGAAGTGTGTGTGTGTGTGTGTGTGTGTGTGTGTGTGTGTGTGTGTGTGTGTGTGTTTGGTTTTTCGAGACAGGGTTTCTCTGTGTAGCTTTGCGCCTTTCCTGGAACTCGCTTTGGAGACCAGGCTGGCCTCGAACTCACAGAGGTCTGCCTGCCTCTGCCTCCTGAGTGCTGGGATTAAAGGCTGGAAGTATGTATTTTATTCGGGTCATCTCACATGGTATTACCAATATTCAAGAAGGATTGATTCCACAAGAGACACTCAGATTGAGTTGTCCAGCCTCACTCTAAAACAAGGAGTGGAATTTTAACCTGAGTATATATATAAAGCCAAACGTCAGGCTCTATCACTGGTCTCATAGGTTTCTGACAGACACACTCTTACTAGTATGCAGCTGATGTCCCTTTTACACATTTGTAAAAAACCTGGCACGATGATCAGGCAGTTTTCTTTTTTAAGAACATTATAGGTGTGGTAGCACATGCCTGAAGTCCCAGCACTAGGGAGGTAGAGGTAGGAGCATCAGGAATTCCAGAAGACAGCCTCAACTACACAGTCTAAGTTTCTTGAGATCCTATCCCAAAAATTCTGTAGAAATATTGTTCACTAAGAAAGGCACTGTTCAGGGACAAGGAAATGGTTCAGCAGATGAGCTGTGCAAGCATGGGGACCTGAATTCAGATCCCAGCACCCATGTTAAAAAGCCAGGTGCAGCTGTAATCTCAGTGTTGGAAAACCTGAGACAGGTGGATCTTAGGTGCTTGCTGGTCAATTCATATAGATGAACTGAACTCATGTAAGTGATGTTGACGTGTTGTCTTCACAGACATGCATGCACATCAACATGCACACCTGTGCACTCACACAACATAGAGTTCAATAGGTGAAGGACTCTGTGATGGAAGTAATTCTTTTCTTGAATCATTGCTACTGGCCCCTATACTGTTATTTTTATTTATTGGTTTATTTGTTTGTTTATTTATTTATAGAACGAGGTTTCACTATGTAACCTTAGCTGGCCTGTAATTTGCTATGTAGACCAGGCTGGCATTAAACTCACAAGAAACCCACTTGCCTCTGCTTCTTGAGATCCGGGACTCAAGGCATGTATCACCATGCTCTGCTAGACAGTTAAATTTAAATAAGCCTATTTAAGAGACTTTTTCTCCACGTTTCAAGATGTAACTGCAATGTAACATCAAGCTGGATTAAAAAGAAGGCTTATTTATTTTATGTATATGAGTGCTCTATCTACATGTATACCTTTATTCAAGAAGAGGACACCAGATCTCACTATAGATGGTTGTGAACCACCATGTGGTTGCTGGGAATGGAACTCAGGACCTCTGGAAGAGCAGCCAGTGCTCTTAACAGCTGAGCCATCTTTCCAGGCTCCAAGCCATAATAGTCAGCACTATGTAGAGAGACATTGCCACAAAAAGTAAAATAAAATAAAATACAAAAAGACTATTAATACCCCTTTCCAGCCAGGCAGTGGTGGCGCATACCTTTGATCCCAGCACTCAGGAGGCAGAGCCAGGCGGATCACTGTGAGTTTGAGGCCAGCCTGGTCTACAGACTGAGATCCAAGACAGACACCAAAACTACACAGAGAAATCCTGTCTTGAAAAACATAAAACAAAACAAAACAAAAACCCTTTTCTGCTTTGTGATCCCAAAGACCAAACTGATAGGAAAAAAAAAAAATCCCAATTCTAAACTTGACTTCAAGCAAGCAAATAATCCTATGACTCCCTATTTTGGAGGACAGGATATGATTTCTAAGAAGAAATCAAAGAATTGCAAAATTGTTTTGAATGAAGCATAGTAAACCTTATTTTTAAAAATTGTTTTAAAATGTTCTGAGCTATGTGTTGTGGCCACACATCTTAAATTCTGCACTCAGGAGGCAGAGGCAAGTGGATCTCTGAGTCTGAGGCCAGTTTATATTTGTTTGTTTCTTTTCTTTCCTTTCTTTCTTTTTTCTTTCTTTCTTTTTTTTTTTTTTAGATAGGGTTTCTCTGTAGTTTTGGTGCCTGTTCTGGATCTTGCTTTGTAGCCCAGGCTCACCTTGAACTCACAGAGATCCACCTGGCTCTGCCTCCCGAGTGCTGGGATTAAAGGCGTGCGCCACATGCATGCCTGGAACCATCAGAGGCCAGAAGAGGATGTCAGATTTCCTGGAACTGGAACTACAGACAATTATGATCTGCCATGTGGGTGCTGGGAACCAAACCTGGGTCGAATGTAAGATCAGCAAGTGCTTTTAACTGTGGAGTTCTCTCTCCAACCTCTCCAAAAGAAAATACTTCTGAGTGTGGTTGATTCAGTGGTAGGGTGCTTACCTCACTTGTGCAAGGCTTCTATAGCAACACACACGTATACAAAGGTACTTTTATCTGGCAACTTGTGTGAGCTTTTGAGTTCTGAAACCCCTTTCAGGCATGAGGTAGTGTTGAAGTCATTTCTAGCCATCAGTGACTGGACAAAATCTTAGCTAAAGTTCAACTTTCATTTTCTCAGTCTCTGTGTGTGGTCTACCTACTACCATTCACAGGAAGCCTAAGAGGTGTGTTCTCACCCCTCTAATTCTCCACTCCACAGGCATGTCCCCACCCCAACACAGCTTCTAGTGTGTCAGCACTTTACACGTAACAAGGCCCTTATAAAGCAAAAGGCTCTTTGTTTGGGTGGCAATGGTATCAGTGTAGACCAGCAAACTGGAGGACGGCAATACAGTTAACCTTTTGAAATGAAGACTAACGTTAGCTGTCAAGGCATCTGGCCAAAGAGAAGTTAATTTCTTAAGTCTCTGACAGTCTTCTCTATACTAGACTCTAAAGACATTAATATTTTAAGTCTCTGACAGGTTTCACTAGAATAAAATCTAAAAACATTAAAAGCTGACAAAAAAAAAACAAAAAACCCCACCAAACTTCAAGTGGTCAGATGTGGTGACACGGTACTTGTAATCTGAGCACCTGCAAGGCAGAGGCAGAAGAATCAGGTGTTCTGCTCCAGAGTGAGCAGGAACTACATGAGACCCCATGATCAAAGGAAAAAACTGTATCAAGTGGTGCGCAACCACCCGCGACTCAAGCTCCAGGGGAGCTAATACTCTCTGGCCTTCATGTGCACACACACACACACACACACACAAACATATACACACAAATAGAAATAAATCTCAAAACATCTTTGGTATGTTCAAATGACGGCAACGAGAAGCTGTGCAGACACCGTGAGCAGGAAGCTCCATCAGCAGGTGACAGATGACAAGTGTACAAGGTGCTATGAAGGAGATGATGCTCATTTCAGCAGAAAGGACCAGTTCTCCATATCTCTCAAGAGGAGGTGAGCAGGACAGCCTCTCTCAGCGATGTACAGACTATGTGTACTATATAATGGTGGCTTGAAGTATGAGCACTCAGGATGACCACCCTTAAATGCTGTCTTATCATGGCCAGGTTACCTTTGTCTCAGCTTCTTGAGTCACTAAGAGTCCACAAGGGCTGGCAAGACAGCTCAGCAGGTAAATGAGTTTGCCGACAACCTTGACAACCTGCGTTCAGTTCCTAGAACCATAGAACGGTAGGAGAGAGCTGACTCCTGCAGGCTGCACTCTGACTACCACACGTGTTCTGGGCAGGCCATACCCTTCCCGAATAAATAAATGTAATGAAAATGTAAGGGGGTCTAGCAGTGGCTCAGCCATAAAGAGCCATTGTTGCTCATGCAGAAGACTTGGTTTGATTATCAGCACCTACACTGCAGCTCACAATCATTTTGTAACTCCTAATCGAGGGATTCCAACTCCCTCTTCTAAGGCTCCCCAGCACCAGGCATGTATGTGGTACACAGACATATATGCAGGCAGAATACCCATATACATAAAATAAAATAAAAACAAACCAGGCAGTGGTGGTGCACGCCTTTAATCCCAGCACTTGGGAGGCAGAGCCAGGCAGATCTCTGTGAGTTCGAGGCCAGCCTGGTGTACAGAGTGAGATCCAGGACACCCAGGGCTACACAGAGAAACCCTGTCTCGAAAACAAACAAACAGAAAGGCTACAATAAATCTCCCAGATAGCTTTATAGGTATAATACATTAAGTGTAAAAGAATCTAGCACAGTAGCTTGCTGGCACTAAAGGCTCAAATATTCCACAAATGACATCCACATGCAAAGCACCTCAAACCTTTAAATTCCTGTATCAGCCCACCATTCTTGCCTTGGACCTTGGAGCAGTGGGGGTAGGTGTGTCAATTTTTATTTTGCCAACTGAGACAACTGAGTTACAAATGAAGCTGCCAGCTAACATCACCTTTTCTTGCCAGCACTTGGGATGGAACTCAGGGCTTCACCTATGTTGAACTCTACCACTGAGCTGGAGCCCAAGCTTCATCTTCTCATTTTGATAATATTTAAATAACCCCCTTTTTTGGTTTTGTAGCACAGAGGATTTAATCCAGAGTCCAGGTCCAGTACATACCATGTATGAAGTCCCGGGTTTGTTCCCAGCGTCACTAAAAAAGTGAGTGAGGGTGGAGGACTGTTCAGTCAGCAAAGCACTTGCCTTGCAAGCCTGAGGACCTAACTTTAGGTCCTCAAAGCCTAAGTCTAAAGCCAGGATTGGTGATGCATGGCTATGATTTCAGTGATGAAGGATGGGAAGCAGAGCCAGGCAAAGTCCTGCAAGCTCACTGGCTAGCTAGTCTCACCCACTTGGCAAACAAAGTTTACAAGAGACCCTGTCTCAAACAGAAGATAACAGACACCTGAGGAACAATACTCAAGGTTCTCCCATAACCCCTCCAAGTATGCATATACCTCTACACATATGCATATGCACACCTACACATATAATGAGCCTCCCTCAGTCCCTCCCTGACACAAAAACACTTGGAAAGGATATTTTCTCAGATACAATAAAAAATACGAAACAAAACCTCACATCAGCATTATTCTCATTTCTCCACAGGTAAAAACTTGGTCTTGCCTGGTGGTGGTGGCACATGCCTTTAATCCCACCACTAGGGAGGCAGAGGCAGGCAGATAGATCTCTGTGAGTTCGAGGCCAGCCTGGGCTACAGAGTGAGTTCTAGGAAAGGCTCCAAAGATACTCAGAGAACTGTCTCAAAAAAAAAAAAAAAAAAGACAACAAAAAAAACCTTTGTCTTTAATCATAATCCACCTCTACGTGTATCATTACCAGTCTATTCCTCTTGTTACACCAGGCTTCCGAGCAAATATCTTTATCTGCTAAGTCATTTTGCCAATCCACAAATTTATTCTTTACTTTTTTGTTTTTAGACATGATCTCAGTATGTTGACCAGCTGGCCTCAAACTCAGAGATCCACCTATCTCTGGCTCACAAGTGCTGGGATTAATAAAGGTGTGTGCTACCACGCTCAGCCTAAATTTATTCTTTAAAAATCAAGTGCTCAACTGGAGAGACGGCTCAGCAGCAGTTTGCAGAGGACCAGAATTTGAATTCCTAGTATCCACATGATGGTTCACAACAGTCTATTACTCCAGTTTCAGGGGATCTGATGCCCTCTTCTGACCTCCTTGGGCACCAGGCACACACAAGGTACACAGACATACGTGTGAGCCAAACATTCATACACACACACACACACACACACACACACACACACACACACACACACAATCTTCTAAATTATATCCTAGCTAGATGGAGATTTTAAAGTAGTTGTATTTTGTAGTTCTAGAAAACAATACTGGAGAGAATCCTTTGAAGGTCAGGCTGATACTACTGATGTCTAGAAAAGTGGGAAAGAAAGCAGGGACTCCCAGCCCTAGGAAACAGAATGGACTGAGACACGACCTGAGTTGTGCAGGCTGTACTAAGTGACCAAAAGCAAAAGCTTCATTCCCCATGACTAAGCAGTCTCTGAAGAGAAAATAGTGGGATGTGAGGGGCTTAGTGGTTTATTTTGCACAAATTGAATGATAATTTATCTTCTTTTCCTTCCCTCCTTAAAAAAACACACACACACAAAAATTACTACATAGCCCTGGCTGGCTTGGAACTTGCTGTATAAACCAGGACAGCCTTGAATTCATGGAGATCCATCTGCCTCCATGTCTTGAGTGCTAGGATTCATGGCATGTATTACCATGCCTGCCTGGTAATTTCACTTTGATGTCACTGCCTAATGGTATAAAGCACTATAAGTTTATTACAGACTGCACACTGAGTGGGTAGGCACTCCCTTAGTAAAAATAAAAAGTGTTATGTGCACGTGGGTATGTACACACCCCTGCTCTGAGAGCACCAATCTAATATTTATCAAATTCTTATTGTGAAACATTACCAATGAAGTGGCCAGAATACTTTTATTTCCTTTACATAGCACTAATTAACTTTAAGAAACTAATTAGCTTTAAGGGGGGCTGCAAAGATGGCTCATCAGTTAAGAGTATTTGTTGCTCATGCGGAGAATCAAGGTTTCGTCCCCAGCACCCATATGGTGGCTCACGATCGTCTGTAACTCCAGTTCCAGGGATCTGATTCTTACTTTTAACTCAGAGGGCTCCAGGCATGCACACGGTACACAGCCATACATGCAGGCAAAACACTCATATACATAAAATAACATTTAAAAATCTATTATTTTTCTTTTTAAAGAGAGTGCTAGAGCATACCCAGTACTCCTAGAACATTTCAATTTCAATACAGGAAGCTGAACAGGAGGTGCAAAGTGGAAAGGAATACAGAAACATATCTACAATTTGTATGTTCAGACTATACCAGCTGTTGTCTTAGGGATTTTATAGTTTAAAAAAAAGATTTAACTGACCAACTCAGCTACCACCCAGGCACAAATCCAGTGCTCTGAAGTAGCCCACCATCTATGACCTGCTGGAACTCGTGAAGGTCCTGTGGGACCCGAGCCACAGGATCTCCGTGACTCAGGGCAACAGCAGGATATCTGAGAGGAGTTTAGGTAAGGGTCCAATATTGATGGTATACCAGAAGCCAGAGGCCTTGAACCAGACCAACTCATTACATTTACAAGTAAAGCTGTTTGAAAAATGGGTATACTGCATGACACACCAGCTCCCAGTCCACTAAGATGAACAAAGGGATGATGGAGAGGCAGGAAAGATAGAGGAGTGAAGTGCTTTGTTGTTGTTGTGGTTTGTTTTGAATTAATACTTTTTTTTTTTTAATTTTCTTTGGGTGGGGAATACTGCAAGGGTAAAGATATGGAGGGATTACCAAATGAGTCACATTGCGGTGCATGTTGTGAAATTCCTAAAGAATCAATAAAATTATTATTATTATTTTTTTTTTTTTTTAAAGAGCAATTGAGAAAACATGAGGCTTATGGGCTAAGTGACTTGTCTAAACACCCTCATCTAGTTACTGGTGGGCTAGGATTCTTCAGGTCTTTCATACTCCAGTCTAGTTTTTGACTTGCAAACAATGGTTCCTCAGTCCTGGCTACACATAGTATGCATGTGGGGCTTTAACAGATTGCTATGTCTAGGAAATATACCAAACTAATGACAGTTGAATCTCTGGGTAGGGGGACTACAGCTTCACCTCTTTTGTTTGTTTGTTTGTTTGAGACAGGGTTTCTCTGTGTAGCTTTGGAGCCTGTCCTGGAACTCACTTGGTAGCCCAGGCTGGCCTCGAACTCACAGAGATCTGCCTGCCTCTGCCTCCCGAGTGCTGGGATTAAAGGCGTGCACCACCACCGTCCAGCGAGCTTCACCTCTTTTTAAACATTCCTAATATGAAGGCAAGAGTCGCTGCCCCAAAACATGGTGCCAAAAGATAACTGGGCACAAAGCAGGATTCTGGGAATAGGTTTATTAGAGTTTCTTGACAACTGCTACAAACTCTATACCAAGTTCCTATCTGTTCCCACAGCCATCACGATAACACCACTCAATCAATGACACAGTGTTCCGGGATTACAGACACTCTGGTGTTCTCAATAGTTTGCCACAACACATCACTTTTTTATTTCTTGGACTATCACAAATGACCTATCCAAGTCCAGCTACAACTTGAGACCAGGGACTTCTTGAAGCTGCCATGTGGGCCACTGTGTCATGTGGACAGCTGTCTTTTCTTCTTCTCCTTCTCTTTCTTAAACTCAAAGCCTGATCTCAAACCTTTTATGTATTCCAGCCTGGCCTTGAACTCACAACCTTCCTGTCTTGTCTCCTCAGTTTGCTCTCTGTCCTGTTTTTAAAGAAAGGCAGCAATGCCTATTCCACTCGCAAGCCAATCCTTGCCAATCCTTACCTCTTCTCCAGTCTTCTTGCTGGTCTGTTTTCTCATGGCAGCACATTCATTACCTAATACCTACATCATTAGGATGTTAACACATGAAAGTAACTACAAAAGCCTTTAAATGTTTATTTGTGTTAAGTAGGCGGGACGGTGCAAAAGTGCAAAGGAGCTTATGCACTTGGCCTTGTTTCCCTACCGATCACATCAGTGTAGAAGAAGATGGAGTAACATTAAGAGGAATAGAGGAAATAAACATAAACACGCCAACAGCAGCCACATCCTCCAATTCAGTGAAGGACGAGCTGACATTTTCGGACTCGATTCACATTTATCTGAACGCCTAAACCAATTACACTCTCTACCTGCTTCTAGGCCTGTGAAAAAGGGCAGTGGACAACATTTATATTACAAGACAGCAACCTTTTATTAAAACTGCTTTTGTCTAAAACTACGCCGAGTTTGATCTCTTGTTCATAAATTAGGCTAAATCTAACATCACTAAACCAGTATTATTTACAAAAATGAACCTTTTCTTTGCTTTATCAATAGGGTCACAGACCTAAGTTTTAAATCCCACTTCAGTCTAAATTTTAAAATCTTGCTATCAAAGCCAGGCAACCCTTACAAGGCTCGGGAACAGCCTTTGACAGCAATATTTATCATTCACCAGGAATGTAAGCCACAAGCGAACAAGACAGAATCATTCCAAACAATCCCTATTTGCTTTCCAAAATCATGCTGTGCCTAATTCTCCCTTTCTATGCAGACAGGTGGAAGAGGGGGCCCACTGGTTATAACAATGTCAATGAAATGAACCTCTTTAAAACAGGAGTGGGATGACTTAGTGTGGGGGTGGAGTCTGTAAACGGCACCAGCAGACGATAAAGTCAATTTAACTTAACCCAGCCTGACACACCCCCAGCAATGGGCCACTCTGACAGACAGGTTCTTCTCATTTCCCCTGAAATCGCAGGTGCAGAGTCTTAGACCCCAGTTACATATAGTGCCAAAATCTTGCAAAACAAAGCAGACCCCTCGGAAACTCAAATCAAAATGTTAAATAAAATTGCTGGCATATTGTACAGTTTCTCAGACTTCAATAGGCTGGCTCCTGAAGGAAATTTATCTCAGATGCTCATAAAAAGGTAAAGTTTGTGTATATACAAAAAAAAAAAAAACAACAACAAAAACCAATATTATGAGACTGTAGTGTCACCTGTCAAAAAGAATATCCACAATGGAACTGGCAATAAACACTTGTGATAAAGGGCAATCAAAATACAAGAGAAAGGAAAACACACATAAGTTAATTCCTTATCTGAGAAATCAATAGAATGTATGCATAAATGATAAATACTGTCTCCATGGGTCACTAATTCCAAGGACTAGTTAGTAGTTAGTTTCTAGCTAAATTATCACAGGACACTCTGGTACACGCTCTCTTCTGTGGTCAGTTTGTTCTGGTAAGACTCCGTAGAGCACTTGCCCTTGAAAACAACTCAGCAGGAGAAGGCTCTGAGGCAACCACAGCTCATTTAGAAGCAAGCCAGATAACCACTCCCAAGACCGTAAGAATCACTGACAGGACAAGCACCAGGATACACATCTTCTTGCGAGATTTTTTCTGAGGAAAGAAATATTTAAAGACACTCATGAAGCAAGTAAAAATTCTTATACCTAAGATTCCAAGAGTGCATCATAATCTGCCTCCTTGAATTCATAATAACACTTTTATATTTCTCTGCTAGGACTGAACCCAGGTCCTAGTACACACTAGGTACTCACTCCACTACTGAGTCACATCCCCAGCCTCTAATTAACTCTTACCATGCACAAATGTGCAACATCTTCTTAGAAATCCCAAATCACCATTTCTGAGTAGTGGTGCAAGTTAAATTGTTCACAAATATAGTTTTGCAAAGGAGCTATGCCTTTGTTCTAGGTGTCATTTGCTGATCTGACTTGTCTCACACTAGCTTGCTTGCTCCTGGATCCCCCTCTACCATCCATGGCTGGAGTTACAAGGTCTGAGGATTTGAAGGCCAGGCCTCTTGTTTGCTTTCACCACTGAGCCTTCTCACTAGAGAAGTATTATAAAATACTGTGTATTTTAACAACTACTCTATACCTAGCACAAATAGTATATCACTGTAAAGCACACAGGCAGTAGAAAGAAAACAATCACCCATAGATAAGACCATTAACATATGATTCTATTTCTTCTCTCTCGGTTTTGTTTTTTGTTTGTTTGTTTTTGAGATAGGGTCTTACTATGTAGGCTTGGCAGGCCTGGAGCTTTCTCTATAGACCAGGTTAGCTTCATCTACAGAGATCTACCGCCTCTGCCTCCTGATGCTTGGTTAAAGGCCTGTGTTCCTTCTGCTCGCTCATCTATGCACACTCCTGGTTTGTTATATGTTATGACTGGATCATACTGTATGTTTGATGTTTTTCTCATTTAACACTTAGCACAAACTCTCCTTTTCTGATATAACCTCTTTAACATCTCTTAGTTCCCACATAACACAATACTGAATGGATGTAATTACCCCTTTACTGCTATAAACTAAAATCATCAGTTTTTCAAGAAAATATTAAGAAACACAACTTCCTCAAGCATCGCAGGTAAAATACAGCTACCCCAGGAATACAAAACATGACTAAAATGAAGCTGATTCTAAAGAGGCATGCAACAGCAAATGAGGGAAAACTAGATTTCATTTTCAATGTCTAAAACCTGGGTTACAGACTCAGAGAAAGAGCTTGTGCAGTGGCGTACGCCTTTACTCCCAGCACTCAAAGGCTGAGGCAGGAGCATCTCTGTGAGTTCCAGGCCAGTTAGGACTATACAGTGAGACCCTATCTCATAAAACAAAACCATACAAAAAGACTCCTAAAAGTCATAAAGCCAGAAGAATCCCCGTCATGGGCACAGTTCCATAATGATTAGTCCTGTTTACACAGAGCTGTCACAGCTGATGCTAAGACATCGATGCTGAGTTAACAGTCGGCATATGTGTCTCTGAAGCTCTGCCTTCCCTGTAGCTCTTACTCTCCCAATAGCCCTGTGCTGATACGTTGTGTACCTTAATAAAATTTGTCTGAAGATCAGAGAGACAAAGGAACAAGCCACAGGCAGCTCTCACCTCGCTAACTCCTCAACTAATCCTGTCTCCATGAATCCTCAGACTGAATGTCTCTCTCTGTCCTCAGCCAAAAAGCTTCCTTAGCCAAAAGGGGGCTCTAGTCCTGCCCCCTCATGCCTTATACTGTCTCTGCCAAGCCATGTCACTCCCTCCTAGTGCTGGAAGGCGTGTGTGCTTCCCTAATATTGGTAGCAAAAGCATGAAATCTCAAGTACTGGGGTTAAAGCTGTGTGCCACCACTGCCGGGCTCTGGTTTCTCTCCTAGATTGAATCAATCTCATATAATCCAGGATGGCTTTGAACTCACAGAGATCCAGATGGATCTCTGACTCCCAAGTGCTAGGATTAAAGGAGTGTGCTACCACTGCCTGGCCTCTATGTTTAATCTAGTGACTTGTTCTGGTCTCTGATCTTCAGGCAAATTTTATTAGGGTCCACAATAGATTACAACGTAACCCAGCCGTTTAGGGTGTAAGATTAGCATCATGCTAGATTTAGGCATCAAGCTAGGTCATAACATTAGTTTTACATTCACACTGCTCTATATAAATTATTCAAGATCTGATGGTGTTGGTGATCTGGCTGTAAAGATAAATACTAAAAATGGGACTGGGGCTGCAAATTATACCTGCCTGCCTTCAGCTTCAGCCCAGGCAAAAGGCTGCAACTGCCTGCAGTGTATCAACACAGCCTAGATGTTCACCGAGTCTACAGCACAGAGAGACTTTCTGGGCCTGACTTACCTGATAGTAAGCAGCTCTTTGCAGCTGATCAGTGGCTCTTTCCACATGGACCTCTGAGCTTTCCACATTGGCTTCTATGCTATCTGTAAAAAATACAATGCACATTTCAGCACATTCAGAAATTTCAATACTGCAAATAAAACAATTTCTTGCTGTGGATTACGCTCATTGTTAATAAAAAACTGATTGCTCAACAGCAGGGCAAGAAGAGATTGAGGGAGACAGCCTGATGCAGAAAGAATGATAGGGAGAAGAAAGATGGAGTCAGGAGAGTCAGAAGAGATGCCAGCCAGCAGCTGAGCAAGCAGGATGTATAGAAAATGAGGTAACAAGCCATGAGCCATGTGGCAAAACATAAATAAAAATATGGGTTAATTTAAATGTGAGAGTTAGCTAGTAACACGCCTGAGCTATCAGTTGAGCATTTATAATTAATATAAGCCTCTGAGTGATTATTTGGGACTGGGCAGTCGGGACAGGAAACGTCCATTTACAATTTCTTTCTTTTTTAAAAATGTATATGTGTGTTTTATCTGCAGATATGTCTGTGTACCATGTGCATGGCTGGAGCCAGAAGAGGGCGTTGGACCCCTTAGAACTGGACTTACAGATGATTGTGAGCTTCTGTGTAGGTGCTAGGAATCAAACCTGAGTCTTCTGGAAGAGCAGCCACTGCTCTGAGCTGCTGCACCATCTCTCCAGCCCAACAAACTTTACGCCAAGCCCTTAGTTTCACTATTACCATCCAGCCAGGAAATCAATATTTACTTCTTTTCACTTAATTTTTTGAGACAGGGTCTCATGTAGCCTAAGATAGCCTCAACGTCCTCAACAACATGCCACATAGCTGACGCTGGCCTTCAACTCCTGACCCTCATGCCTCCACCTGAGTGCCCAGGTTAAAGGTGCCACTGTCACTCCCAGCTACAAGTTTCTAACTTGATAAGAGAACAGCTCCATTCTTCAGAAATACTGAAATATTTAATAGCAAGAGGTTACTAAGAATGCAATTCATAAAAAACATGTGGGGGGGGCATGCATACACATACATTTCCGTATGGGAGTACATCAAAAAGTAAGTGGAGCAAAATATTATTAACCAGGAAAATTCTGGGTAGGGATATAAAAGATTCTTTGTATTGTTTTTATTTTGCAGCTTTTTATAAACAAGATTATTTCCACATTAAAAACCTTTGAAGGGGTTGGGGATTTAGCTCAGTGGTAGAGCGCTTGCCTAGCAAGCACAAGGCCCTGGGTTCGGTCCTCAGCTTTGGCAAAAAAAAAAAACCAAAAACCAAAAACCAAAAAACAAAAAACCAAAAAACACCTTTTGAAAGTTAGTAACCCCACAATCCTGCGAGAGTCTGGAGCTGACAGCAGGGTGCTGACAGCTCTTTCTCTAACAGACTCATGGGCTGTAACAAGTGAACGGGGCTGGCTAGGGTGCCCCCTTTGACCTCTAGAGTTGACTCTATAAGAAAATAAATTCAGCCGGGCGGCAGCAGTGGCGCACACCTTTAAGCTCAGCACTCAAGAGGCAGAACCAGGCAGATCTCTGTGAGTTCAAGGCAAGCCTGGTCTATAGAGTGAGATCCAGGACAGGCGCAAAACTGCACAGAGAAACCCTGTCTCGGAAAAAACAAAACAAAAAAGAAAAAGAAAAAAGAAAAAAGAAAGAAAGAAAATGAATTCAATAACTTAAAAAAAAAGATATCACTAAATTTTAAGACTATAGGTAACCCATCTTATTGATCTTTGTACTCACCCCAAGGTTAGAGGTATTAATTAGTACGTACCTATCAGGTCACCTTGGTCATGGATCATCATGGCTAAATCTTTAAATATCTGATTGACATCCAAAATGTCAGCCTAAGGAAGACAAGAACCAATTAACTCACATTAAGCAACATGTTAAAAGATTTCTTTCCTTTCCCTTCCCTAAAGATTAACCTATCACATGTGTTTTACAGCTTTTTCCATGAGCAGAAAACTATCTATTGCTGCGCCTTCCTAACACTGTAGTGCAGATGGCATGAAATCCACCCCTCAAGCAACATTAACTGCACATGTCGCCTGAGGACAAGTGAGACCTTCAAGCCTGAACTGGAGTGCTGGAGTGGACATGGTCTCCGTGGGACAGCTCTACACGGAGCATCACTGACCACTACGACTCTGGACTAGACAACTCACGTGGCTTTTATAGGACTGCGCTGCCTGGGGAACACATGGAAGGCAAACAACCAGGAGCCGGTCTATGTGAGGAGCTATGGATTCTATTGTCACTAGGATGATGCCTATAAACAGCTTTCAACTGACAAAGAGCTCAGATGGTGGAGAAGAGGTGGTAGGTGAAAGGACAACAGCACTTGGAAGCCTGCTGTTCTGACTGGAAAAGTTTCATGACCAGTCAGCTTGGTGGTCTAAACTGTGCACTCTTCCTGGCAGTGATGGAAATAAGATTCTCCATGTTCAGGTTTTTGCCTTCTCAGAGGTAATAAGCCATAGCCTGCCACATGTCAGGTAGAAAAGCAATGTGTTAGCCTGTTAAAGGTAAGCCATATGGTGTGGTCCTGTGAGGTCACGGACCCACCATTTGACACTATAAGCAAGCCCCCAATTAAATGCTTTCTTTTAGGGCCTGGAAAGATGGATCAGCAGTTAAGAGTACTTATTGCTCTTACAGAGGACCCAGGTTCAGTTCCCAGCACACACATGGCAGCTCACAACCACCCAGAACTCTAATCCCAAGGGATCTGACCCCTTCTTCTAATCCCTAAGAGCACTCATAAACATAAAAATAAAAAATAAATTTAAAAAATTTAAAAGTTTAAATCATACCTCCTAATCCTTCCTAAACATTCCACTAACAGGGACAATACACATTCAAACCACACCATAGGAGCATACCTTTAACAGCATTTTTAAAAAATGTCTTTATGCCAGGTGGCAGTGGTGCACATCTTCAATCCCAGCAGAGGCAGGTGGATCTCTGTGAGTTCGAGACCAGCCTGGTCTACAGAGCAAGATCCAGGACAGGCACCAAAACTACACAGAGAAACCCTGTCTCGGAAAAAAAAAAAAAGTTCTTATATGTTGCCTTGATCATAATGGAACTCAAGGAGCCCATAACAGTCTACAGAACTCTCCCTCAACCCCACATCAAAAACGGTTCCAACTCTGACTCACTGAAGTGACAAGAGTTATACATGGAATTGGACTTTATCCTCTTTATTTATTTACTAACTTTTTATGTGCACTAGTGTTTTGCCTGCATGCATGTCTGTATGAAGATGTTGGGTATCCTGGAACTGGAGTTATAGACAGTTGTGAGCTGCCATGTGGGTGCTGGGAACTGGACCTGGGTCCTCTTGGAAGACCAACCAATATTCTTAACCACTGAACCATCTCTCCAGCCCTGGAATTGGACTTTATAACATACACAAACAGAGCAAGAGCTTTGGCTTGCCTTTCTGTTGGGCTATTCAGACCATGGAAAGGAGCTTTCCACAGAACCCTGCTTAACCTGAAGACTGCTACTGAGATGGGGAAGTTCTAGGAAGCAACACAGTATCATCTGCCTTGCTGGTTTCCATGTCTGTATCTCTCCCAGAGACCATGTGCTAAGTGGAGTTTGAGGAGGAATCCAGGTGCTCTGGAGTGCCCAGGCCAGTAGCACATAGCAACAGTTCAATTCTGCCATGACTAAACTGACAGATTATATCAAATACACAAAGACTCAATCCAGTCCTTTCCATATTAATCCAGCAAAAAGTCTCCAAATAGCTATAGACACCCAAGGCAAACAAAAGCCACAGCCTGCCTCTTACCTCCAGCTGCCGAATCGCCGTTTCCCTCTCTTTAATAAGTTCCAGGTCTTGCTCAGTGATGGCTGCCTCCTCCTCCTGGCTCTGCATCTGGTTCCATTCCTCATGGCTACAGGGAGACAAGCACTCCAGTTGATTCCTTCTCTCTAAGGTATGAGGAGACATAACTACATCTCTGCTAACAGCAGGACCTAGACAGACATTACCCAGGACCCAACTCTTCTGCTAGCAATACAAAATCCCTGAGGGCCATATCTCCTCTCCAGAGACAAGGACATAATATCAAGAAAATCATATTTCAGACTCATTTCACCAACTCATCTGTGAGAACCATATCTGGTTCCTAGGAACTTCCTTGAGACTTGGATAGACCCCACTTAGCAGAAAACCAAACTAAAAAATAATAAAATGTTTGCAACTTGACTTTTTTCGGGCACTTAGAAGAAAAGTGTGCTATTTGTTAAATTTTAAAAAATACTTGGAAAATTCAGTATCATGTAGTTTCTGACTCTTTAAAAAAACATTATGGGGGGCTGTAGAGATTAAGACCACTGGCTGCTCTCTCAAAGGTCTTGAGTTCAATTCCCAGAAACCACATGGTGGCTCACAACCATCTATAATGGCATGCAAGCAACATGCAGGCAGAACATTGTAAACATAATAAATAAATACATATTTTTAAAAATAAAATTGGGGGCTAAAGAGATAGCTCAGCTGCTAAGAGCACTGGCTGCTCTTCCAGAGGACACAGGATCAATTCCCAGCAACCACATGGCAGCTCACAAATGTCTGTAAACCATAACAACAGTTCCAAGAGATCTAATACTCTCACATAGACATACATACAGACAAAACACCAAGGTACATAAAATTAAAATAAACTTTAAAAAATCATTACATGTATATAGTCTCAGTGTGGTGATATACGCCTTTAATCCCAGCACTTAGGTGGCAGAGGCAGGTGGATCTCTGTTGAAGGGCCAGCCTGATCTGCAAAACAAACTTCAGGCCAGCCAGGGCTACATAGTAACCTCTCTCCAAAAATAGAGGGGAAATTACACAGACTCACTATAAAGACCATAGTCTTGAACTCAGAGACCCACCTGTCTCTGCCTCTCTAAAGGCATATGCCACCATGTCCAGTACATATTTTAACTGAGCATGTGCATGCACAAGTGGGTGGAGATCAGAGGACAACCTATAAGAGCTGCTCTTCCCTCTTACCAGGTGGTGTCCAGGATGTCAGCCTTGGCAGCATGTGCGTTTACCCACTGAGACATCTTTCTAGCCCTCATGCATTTTCTCAGCAATATGTATAATCGTATTTCACCTATGTAATATTTAAAGCATGTCCTTCAGGCTTTTGAGGTGTGCACCATGTAGTGGGAGAGATGAATACGTATCTATGATAAGCCACTTAAGTTCCAAATTAATGGATATGGTCTACATAGTGAGTTCCTATGTAATTCTTTTCCCCATTTTTGGAGACAGGTCAGTATATATGAAGACAGCTTACTTCAGGTACATGCCCAAGGAGGCCAGAAGAGGGTAACAGTTCTCCTGGAGCTGAAGGTGCAGAGAGTTGTGACCCACCATGTGGGTGCTGGGAATTGAACTCAGGACCTCTGGAAGAACAGCCAGTGCTCTTAACTGCTGAGTCATCTCTCCAGCCTCAATATCCAGCTGTCTTTTATTTTACTTTCTATGTTATTTTATTTAGAGATTTATTTTGTCTGCATGTATGTATATGTACCATGTGTGTACCTGGTGCCTGGTAGCTAGAAGATAACATTGGATCTCCTAGAACTGAACTGCAGACAGTTGTGAGCCACCATGAGTATTGGGATCTAAACCCTGGTCCTCTGCAAAAGCAGCCAGTGTTCTTAACCACTGAATCATCTCTCCAATTCTATTTATTTATTCATTTACTTACATGAGCTATGTAGTGTAGGCTATCCTCCAACTCTCTTGATTCTCCTGCCTCATCCCCAAAGTTCTAGGGTTATAGGCATGCATTACCATGCTTGGCTCAATTCCCTGATCTTATTTATTTATTGTTTTTGTTGTTGTTGTTGTGTTTGTTTGTTTGTTTGTTTGTTTCAAGACAGGGTCTCACTATGTAGCCTTGGCTGTCCACCTGCCTCTGCTTCGCAAGTGCTGGGATTAAAGAGTATGCGTCACTATACCCAGCCCCAATTCTTTTTTTAAAAGTAAAAATAGTCACAACGAGACTGGAGAGATGGTTCACCTGTCAAGAGCCCTGGTTGCTCTTGCTGAGGACAGGTTTGATTCTCAGCACCTACATAGTAGCTCACAACCATCTGAAACTCCAGTTCCAAGGGATTCGAAGCACTCTTCTGGCCTCTGTGGGCACCAGGTATTCATGTGGTGCACAGAATTACATGTAAGCAAAACTCCCATAGACATAAAAAAGAGTGATAATAATAACAGACACAAAGATGTGGGTTTGCAGCAGCTACCCAGCAGGTTGGATGAGTGATTCCTTACCTGTCGAATGAGACGAGCTGGTCTTCTCTTTGCCTGTCTTCTGCCTAGAAAGCAGATGGCATTATCGCTGCTGTTATCCAAAACATGCCAGAGACACACAGAACAAGAGCTGCTTTGGCTATAGGACCAAGGACTCTATAGGACACCCATTCTAACAACATCTGTAGATGACACAGGACGCTGGCAATTTGTCTTGAGTAGGAAACAAGTATGAAATGGATGAAAGCAAATCTGCCTCAGTATAGACCCAAGAACATGAAGCGTTCTGCACAGGACAAGCCTGGTGACTGTAACTTGGTATGGAGTGAACAGGCCAGTGGTGAGGAAGGGAAAAGCCTGGGGCAGACTCTCTGGACTTGCAAAGGCCTTCTCTTGGGAATGAACTTACAGAAAGACGAGATCCAGCTCTTGCTCTGGCTATACTTTCTTTTTCCTTCTCAGACACCTTTCTCTGCACAGCCTGGAAATTGTTCAAGGCCGACGAGAAGTCATTCATGAGGCGCTCCTTCTGAAGCCTCTGCTGGCGCTGAAGAAATCAAGCAAGAACTTGAAATTTCAAACAAACTCAGAATCATTTAGTTTTAATACCTGTTAAAAGCACAATTATATACCTAAGAGATTTCAAAGTATAAAAATTATTACAACATAGGATCTTCCTTAGTTAGGAAGTTTGTTCCTTCCTAAACCAAACCCAGGTTAACTCAATGGCCCAGGTCAAGGCACACTGAGGAACCTGAGGACAAGGTGTCATTCACCCCGAAACTCAAAAGGAATTGCAATTTGGAATACTTGTTCCCTGGAGAATCTAAATGCATAGTAAAGGCCTTTGAGCTAAGACTGGATCTAAAGGGATTATTTTTGTGAAAACATTGAAGTTTATATTTCAAGAACTTAAAAAAACCCAACATTTTATTTACCTACAGGCTACCTTCACTAAGCTGACTACTCATATCTCCCAAAAAGTACAAGCTGAGAGAACCTGTGCTGGGCTAGACATCGATGGGAGGAGCATCCCAGTCTCAACAGTGTTCTCCACTTGTCCACAGGATACAGAAAGCTGTGACAGAGATACAGCCCTAGGATTAAAGGTGTGCACCAGCATGCCTGACTTAAATATTGTAATTTTTTTGGTTTTTTGAGACAGGGTTTCTCTGTGTAGCTTTGCGCCTTTCCTGGATCTCACTCTGTAGACCAGGCTGGCCTCGAATTCACAGAGATCCACCTGGCTCTGCCTCCTGAGTGCTGGGATTAAAGGCGTGCGCCACCACCACCCGGCTTAAATATTGCATTTTTAAAATAGCTTATTTTCCCACCTCATAAAGGTAGAAAATACCAACACTTTAAAAAGGGAGTAGTTTGGCTGGATCCAAAGGTAACTAAATAAGAGAAGCTAAAACTGGGGAAGCGGGGAAGGGCTAACAGGCGGTTCTGAATGACAGACTAGTGCATGCAGGGGTCACCGCTAAGGAACAGGGCAGTGCAATGAGTACAGCCTGACAAGTACAAGCTGCCAACTAGAGAAATTAGTGGGGACGGCACACCAGGGGAACGGAGGAAGGAGAACAGTTACTGCAGCAATCCAGGTATAATGGGGAGGAGGACGTGATGGCGGTGATTGGATCTCAGAGAGGAGGTTAAGAAGCATTGTGACTTAGTAACTAGGGATGGAGGAAGAGGGTGAGATCAGAGTGACTCAGATTTCAAACCTGAGAAAGTGATGGCAATCTTGGGAGCAAGTTTAGGTGAGGCATTCTTTTCTTCTTTCTGGGATTTTAATCTTTGCGTTAAAAACATTATCACAGGCTAGCACAGTGGCACACACCTTTAATCCCAGCAGAGGCAGGTGAACCTCTGTGAGTGCAAGGCCAGCCTGGTCTACAAAGTCAGTTCTAGGCCAGCCCGAGTTACACAGTGAGACTTTGTCTCAAACAAACAAAGGCCCCGCCCCACCCCCCAAAATTTTGTGGGCTGTAATGCCAGCACTCAGGAGGCAAAGACAGGAGGACTGCTGTAAGAAGGGAAGGAACGGGCTGGAGAGATAGCTCAGTAGTTAAGAGCACTGGCTGCTCTTCCAGAGGTCCTGAGTTCAATTCCCAGCAACCATAAGTGGCTCACAACCATCTGATGCCCTCTTCTGACTGCAAGCATATATGTAGGCAGAACACTATACATATAATATAATAAATAAATAAATAAACAAATAAATAAGAAGGGAAGGAATATCACCTCCAACCTTGCCATCTAAAATTACTGAAGCTGGGCCTGATGGTACATGCCTTTGATCCCAGTACTCAAGAGGAAGAGGCAAGAGGATCTCTGTGAGTTCAAGGCCAGTCTAGTCTACATAGTGAGTTCTGGGACAGCCAGGACTATACAGAAAGACCATAAACCAAATAAACCAACCAACAAATAAATAAATAATGCTCACTGGCTCAAACACAGGGCCTTATACATAGCAAGCAATCACCCTACCACTGAGTTACCCTCAGTCTCAAAATGCTGGGTTTTTGTTATTGTTGTTTTTCCTTTTTGGTTTTTCGAGACAAGGTTTCTCTGTGTAGTTTTGGTGCCTATCCTGGATCTCAATCTGTAGACCAGGCTGGCCTCAAACTCACAGAGATCTGCCTGACTCTGCCTCCCTGTGCTGGGATTACAGGCGTGCACCACTACCAGGCCCAAATGCTGTTTTAAAATATACATAAATACCTTCTGCTTTACTATACACCCGGCTTTTTTGTTTCTCTTGATCCTCTTGCTTGCCCTGTCTCTTCTGAAACTTGACTCCAAAGTAGATACATTTTCCCCCTTCCGAATTTTTTCCCTTAGGGATTAAATCAAAAGGCACATTTTTTTTTCTTCCTGTACTGGAGATGGAACCAAAGACCTTGCACAGCCAGCCAAGTGCTCTACCATTGAGCTTTATGCACCCAGCCCTTACTTCTATGATGATAGGTATAATCAATCAACTTGTCTCATAGGTTTGAATGAGGAATTCAGAATATCATTATTACTATACTTTGTAGGGAGGTAGTATATTCAAGAGACGCCAAGGGCTGGAGATACAGTTCAGTCGTAGATCAGATATCTAGCGTATGCAAGGCTCTGGATTCCACTCCCAGCACCGCAGAACAGAACAGGTACTGTCAACAGCAGCAAGCAGCACAATCAAATACCTGAAGGCTTTGGAGCTAAATTTGGGGAAATATTTGGGTGCCATCGTTATAAAGGCAGCACTGAAGTCTTTAAGTGAGGCTCCTGAGGAAGAAAGGATGGAGTGAGGAAATCAGAGGGTCAACAGCAGAACTTTGGGGTGTGCCAACTTCGAGGAAGAAACAGTGAAGAAGGCTGAAGCTCATCTGGGCACCATCAGAGCTGGGGGACTGAAGAGCATCACAGGAGAGCAAGTTTCAGAAGAGACAGGGCAAGCAAGAGGGTCAAGAGAAAGAGAGCCGGGTGTCAGAAGCCAGCAACGGGAGGCAGAGGTGGAAGGATTGGCACAAATTCTAGAGCCGACTAGGCTACATAGTGAAATACTATTTTGAAAGAAGGGGGCTCAAAAAAAGACCACAGGAGCTGGCAACTGATATTCTCTGCTAATGGAAGGTAGGCATGGGAGACGAGAAGCAGGACGTATGGATTAACTAACGTATAGCACACTGGTGAAAAGATGAGTGATGGGCTGAGCCAGATCAGATCCGAAAATGGCAATGGGAAGTCAGCACAGCAGGAGGGAGCGGAATTGTATTTCACTGAGGAGAGCATGTCACAGCGCTATTTTGTGTTCTTAATGATCCAGGCTAATGGACAGGAGGACAGCATTCATAATTCAAAAATATACCTGTCTCTGGCTTTTTTTCAACACATTAGTTGAATTTTTGTAGCAGATTGAACTTTCTATTTATATTTTGCTTGGGCTACTATTTAATTCTTAAGCACTTATAATACCCTGCCTGCACCAGGCCTTTAGACTCCTTTCTCATTACTACGGAACTATCAGCATCGGCAAATGTGTCCTCCTTCAGTGCACAGCTGGGAGAAGGAGAGGGGTGATCTGGAGGCAAGCTGGAGAAGCTGGGCGGAGTGAGACAGGCCCAACACTGAAGTATCAGCATAAGTAACCACTGAAGCCGTCACATAGAGGTGACCTGAGACACTAAGACAGCTTTTTGTCAGTGAGGCTAGGGTCAAACCCAAGGCTGTACACAGGCACTGTGTGCAAGCACTCAACTACAGAACATCTCCAGCCAGAGAGGAGAATTCTTCCCTGATCATTCCTTTATCCTAAGACCTATGGGTGACCTTTGGTGAGATACAGAAATGATTACAAAATATGAAAGATGTTTAACCAAAATTTATAGGCACAAAACAAGCTCAGGACCCAGCCTGCAAACACAGCTGATACCAAACCCCAGAGAGACTCAAACACTGAGATTCCTCTTTAGCTAAATACGTTGTAACATGTCACATACTCAGTACATGCTGAATGCCAGGTACTTTGCTACACCTGGCATATACATTATTGCCACAACAGTCATGCTGCCTCTCTGTACAGGCAGCATGGTTACCTTCAGTGGTCATCCTTACACAACCTATAATTACTTGGGAAGAGTCTCAGTGAGGGATTGTTTACTCTGGGTTGGCCTGTCAGCATGCCTACGGGAGACTGCCTTGATTAAATTGATTAGTACAGGAGGGTCCAACCCACCGTTGGCAGCACCATTCCCTAGGCAGGAGGTCATGAACTGTGTGTAGAGTGGAGGAACAGAGCTGAGCACAGCACAAGGAGAACAAGCATGCATGCATTCTTTTCTCGCTCCTTTGTGGATGAGATGTGACTAGTTGCTTCAAGTTCTTGCTACCTTGATTCTCCCATGAAATAGACCGTAACCTGGAATTGTGAACTTAAAAAAAAAAAAAAAGGCCACAAAAAAACTTCTAGGTGGCTTTGTTGTGGTATTTTATCACAGCAACAGAGATGAGACTATGGCATGTGGTAGGAATTATGGTTCAGAGAAATCTACGGAGACCAAAGCCCCCCTAGCTTTTGTTCTACGTACTACTGCTCTAGTGGAACAAAGTCCTTTTATAACAAACAAAGCAGAAAACACCAACCTGCTCTGATGCAGACAAGGGTAGGGGCAAGGACCCTAATTCCTTCAGCAACTCATTGGTTTCCTTGGCCAGCTGATTTGTGGAGTGCTGTAACTGTTGCCTAAGAGAGAAGAGACAGGAGTCAGGCTGCCGCAGCTTCTGGAAAGCTCTCATGCTGTCGCTTATGCTCAGGGATCCCAGTGAGTGAAGGAGTGAAGGGCCATTCAGACAGGCGCTTCAATGCCTGTGCTCACGAACCCACGTCAAGGCCTTGCTGCAGCAAGTTCCCCTGAGCAGACTGATACTCACTCAGTGATACCTGCTAAAGGAAGCACAGACCAGGAAGGTCAACGGTTTGCGAAGAAAAGCATTCTGACAGAAATGTAAGAATAATTACTACCTACATCCAAACCTAATGGCCTTAACACTGCACTCACTTAAAATTCTCACTGATTTGCCAGGTGCTCTGCATGGTCAGTACCTACCACAGTCCACTGACTAGGGTGGTTTGATGAAACCTATTAAAAGCATAGCTTCCTACATACCTAGAAAAAAACTCCGAAGATCCATTCCTAAGTTCTTCCTTAAAAGCTGATTCTTTTGTGGATTTATCCTTTGCTTCCCTCCCCCGCTCGTTATACCCGACTTTCTAGTTCTTCCCTCCAAAACAAAGCCCTATACTGTTTAGAGCTCTTAACCTCTTGTGCAAGATACTGGGTTTAATCTCTAGCACCATAAAAGTAACAACCAAAAAAATAGATATAAAGGAGCTGGGTGCTGGGCACAGTGGACTTCACCACTAGTCCTAGCTCCTCTAAGGCTGGTATAAAAGGAGCACTTGAGCCCAGCAGTTTGAGGCCAGCCTCTACAAGTGGGGTGGGTGGATGGATGGATGGATGGATGGATGGAAGGATGGAAGGAAGGAAGGAAGGAAGGAAGGAAGGAAGGAAGGAAGGAAGGAAGGAAGGAAGGAAAGAAAATGAAATTTAAGAGGGAAGAACGTGAAATATAAAAGTGATGCTATGGAAATAGACAGACAGACAGATAGATAAAAGGTTCTTCCCATCATGGTTTCCTCTACTCTCTGGCCATTTCTACAAAGGTTTTAAGGGGTGAAGAGAAGTCACATGCTATGGTCTGAATTCATGTTGAAATCCTAGCTCCCAAGTGATGTTAGTAGCAGGTAGGACTACAAAATGATTAACTTGTGTGGGCCTTTCATGAGGCATTAATGCCCTCCAAGGCACCAGAGAATTAGCTCTTCTTGTGAGGACACAATAAGAAAGCGTCAACTGCCTAGCTCGGGAGCGTACTCATTTAAGCCCAGCACTCAGATGGCAGAGGCAGGTAGATCTCCAGGAGTTCCAGGCTAGCCTGGTCCACACAGTAAGTTCCAGGACAACCACAGCTATATAGTGAGACCATTTCAGAAGGAAAACAAAAGCCAAATGTTATCTATGAAAAAGAGGGTCCTCATTAGACCTGTATCTGCCAGAAACTTGATCTTCAACCCTCAGCCTTGAGAACTATGAGAAATAGATTCATTGCTTGTGAACTACCTAGCCTGTTATCTACTGCAGCCTTAATGACTACGACAGCACATTGGTTTTTGTTGTTGTTTTTCACTGCAAACAGGCGTCTAGGATTAGAAAGTAAGAGAGACAGCAAGAGGGAGCCAATCAGAAGCCAGACCGTCCCAGAAACATATGCAGACATGTCACCTTCCCTAAAACAGCTTCTGTGACAGCGGTCACCCTCTCACTTCACACATAATACTGCTCAGCAGGCTTTAAAGATACAGAACCTTGGGGCTAGAGAGACGGCTCAGAGGTTAAGAGCACCGACTGCTCTTCCAGAGGTCCTGAGTTCAAATCCCAGCACCCACATGGTGGCTCACAACCATCTATAATGAGATCTGGTGCCCTCTTCTGTATACATAATAAATAAATAAATTTAAAAAAAAAAAAAGATATAGAACCTGGTGGCACAGCCTTTAATCCCAGCACTTAGGAGGCACAGGCAAGAGGATCTCCATGAGTTTGAGGCCAGCCTGAGACCTTATCTCAGGGAGATAGCAGGCAGGCAGACAGACAGACAGGTCAGAACTTTAAAAACTCTATTTTATTTGTTGTGGGGGGGGGAGGCACAGGTGTACCAGGATGCATGTGGGACATGCTGACATCAGAGAACAATTTTCCAGTTAGATTTCTCCTTCTATAATGTAGGTTACAAAAATCAAACTGAGATCCCCAGCTTAATGGCAAACAATTTTCTTTACTTGGTGAAGCATTCTGCTGGCCCCAAAGAATAAAATTTTTACTTTATTATTTTATGTATATAGGTGATTTGCCTGCATGTGCACCTACGTACTACACATAAGCAGTGTCCACAGAGGCCAGAAAACAGAGCTGGATCCCATGGAATGAAGCTGTAGACAGTTGTGAATCACCATGTTGGTGCTGGGAATTGAACCCTTGTCTTCTGGAAGAACAGTGAGTGCTCTTAACCACTGAACCCCAAGAATAGAATTTTTTTTTTAAGGTTTATTTATTTATTATATATACAGTGTTCTGTCTGCATGTATGCCTGCAGGCCAGAAGAGGGCACCAGATCTCATTACAGATTGTTGTGAGCCACCATGTGGTTGCTGGGAATTGAACTCAGGACCTCTGGAAGAACAGCCAGTGCTCTTAACCTCTGAGCCATCTCTCCATCCCAAGAATAGACTTTTAAAAGCAAAAATAAAGTTAAGAAAGATGTGATTAAATAAAAAGAATCAGTTCTCCTACCAGACCATTTATTCTCTCACTTGTGTTTCCTTTCCATCACTGAGAATGAATTTTTCTTACTTAGAGCTGGAAATCCAACCAGACTAAATCATCAGGAGTCCTGTGTCAACAGGAGGGTCATCGACACAGGGATATATTGATACAGCTCTTTGAGACAACTGAGGAGTGGAGGGAGGTCCTTCTCTACCTCCCTAACTTACTCTGCACACCTAACCCAGGGAAGAAAAGAAACTGTTCAAGGCGGCACAAACCTGGGTCCATTAATACACTTTGCTCCCCTCTTCCAGGTCCAGCTAGTACCACCTGACCTCACAGATCTGAAGTGGAAGGACACTATGTTCTCAAAAGGCCCTCACAAAATTCAACCTTGTTGGGAAGCTACTCACAAATTTTCCTGGAGCTTGCTTGAGTCCTGCTTAGTTCCAAGTTGGCTCATCAAATTCTTTATCTGAGCAGCTAGAAAGACGGGGAAAAGACTTATGTTAAAAAATAAACACATTCATCATGAGCATCCCACTTCTCAGAGCACTGGTCACCCCATATCCCACATACATGTAACTAATAGGAACGCTAAGACCAAAATCTTGATGGACACATTCCTCCACAGTGCTTCCCAGGCTCACTTTTCTCCTACCCAGAATATCACTGAACAGAAAGTAGTTTTGTTTGTCATCTCCAAAGAACTGAACAATTCTTCTAGATGTCCCTAGACATCTAAACTGACACTACACATTTCATCTCCTTTAAGACTGGGAAGGCAGTAGATTGGCAGTGCATATACCCAAGGTCTGGGGTTCCATCCCAGTAACACAAAAAAGGGAAGGAAACACTCACCACCTTTCAGAGAGTCTCAAAGCTACAACAATCTGCAATAACATCATCTTCTGGGTGTGAGACAGATATATGAGGCAACACACAGTGCACATACAATATCTGTGCACACACAGCAAGTGACAGAGTGAAATATTCAATCCCGAGCAAAGAGACTCCAATGGAGAGTGCTCTTTCCTATATGGCATCACAGCCAAAAACAGTTTTGTTCAGCCCTTTCCTTTTCCTAGGTATCTGGCAGCCTGGGAACGCGCATGTTTGAATCCCCTAGGCCTATCAATAGGGACTGTGTTCGTGCTGGTCTTCCTGGAACCTTCCTGTCCCTATCCCTCACTAGTCTCTGCAAGAGAGGCAGAGCCCTTGATTTCTTCTTGCTTTGCTTTCTGTTTTCTTTCTCTGGTTGTCAGGGAAGGTGGGGGAAGATTTATTAAGTTGGAGAACAGTTGTATTTGTGTGTGTATGTGTGTGTGTGTGTGTGTGTGTGTGTGTGTGTGTGTGTGTGTCCATCTGTCTGTCTGTCTCCTTGGAAACCCAGGATCTTACACACACTAACCCATGATATCTAAAGAACAGAACTTATTAATAGACTATCCTTAGTTGGTCTGGCTATCCTGGAATTCACTTTGTAGATCAGACTAGCCTTGAACTCACAGAGATCTATCTGCCTCTGCCTCCTGAGTGCTGGGATTAAAGGTGTGTGCCACCATGCTGGCTGATGTTTACAACTGATGGATTCCAGCCAGTTACAGATATTTCTCTGTTTCTCTCCACTGCCGTCGCATCACTTAACTAGTAGGAGAACATTCTCAGGGTGTAGCAGAATCTCAACAGATAATACAGCACAGACAAAAGACAGTTCCTCTGTGAGCGAGCACATTCCCTATTCCCTCTGAATTAGTGTCAAAACTTCATTCATGATCTCAGACTATAAAAAAGGACAGGCTTTGTAAAGCAAGAGAGGAAGCCAGCACTGTGTGTTAATATCATACAGGTGATGCACACACAGTGCTTCCAGAGCTAACCAAAAAGGATGTCCGCTTACTCCAAGTTTGAGGTTTAAGAATCAATCCTGCCGGGCAGTGGTGGCGCACGCCTTTAATCCCAGCACTCGAGAGGCAGAGTCAGGCAGATCTCTCTCTGTGAATTTGAGGCCAGCCTGGTCTACCAAGTGAGTTCCAGAAAGGTGCAAAGCTACACAGAGAACCCTGTCTCCAAAAACAAAAATCAATCCTTCTATGTCTAGTTGGATGGCTTAGTCGGTAACGGCACCTGTTATAAAGTCTGACACCTGAGTTTGAACCCAGGAACCCACATGGGACAAAGAAACAACTTCCATCCTCTAACTGCCAATGGGTAACACACATGCACCCCCACATACATAAGTGAATATATTAAAAACAAAACAAAATACCCACTTAGCCAGTCATATTGGCACACTCCTTTAACACCACCACTCAGGTGGTAGAGGAAGGTGGATTCTCTGTGAGTTCAAGGCTGGCCTGGTCTACATAGTGAGTTCCAGGATAGACAGAGCCACATAATGAGCCTCTGTCTAATAAACAAACAAACAAATAAACGTCCCAAATTCATATTTCAGTAATGGTGCCCTTTAAAATACCAAAATGTTAAGCCCAGTGTGGTGACCCATGCTTATAATCCCAGAAGTCAAGAGGCTGAGGCAAGAAGATTACTGTGAACTCAAGGTCAGCCTGGTCTACATACTGAGGGTATGGATAGCCTGGGCTATACAGCCAGGTATTTTCTAAAAAAAAAAAAAAAAAGAATAAAACTGAGCTGGTGGCACATGCCTGCATACAGGAGGATCATGAGTTCAAGACCAGCTTTGGCTATTGTGGTGGTTTGAAGGAAAATGGCCCCATAAACTCACAGGGAGTGGCACTATCAGGAGGTGTGGCTTTGTTGGAGTGGGTGTGGCCTTGTTGGAGAAAGTGTGTCACTGCAGAGGTGGGCTTGGAGGTCTCATGTATGCACAAGCCATCTTAGACTTCTTCCTATTGCCTGTAGATCAAGATATACAACGCTCAGCTCCTTCTCCAGCACCATGTCTGCCTGCATGCTGCCATGTCCCACCATGATGATAATCTGAACTGTAAACCACCTAATTAAATGTTTTCCTTTATAAGAGTTCCCATGGTCACGGTTTCTCTTCAGCAACAGAAATCCTAGGATAGCTATATATCAAGTTTGAGGTCATACTGAGCTACCTGAACTCCGGTCCCCCAAAAAACAAGACCAAGCAATTTACCTTTTAACAAGACTCCTAAGATATTTCTATTCTATTTTATTTAGTAGAGGTTACTTATACCTCAATAATTCCATAGGAAAACATCAGCACTGTAATTGCTATATTCTACTAAATACAAATAGCCATTTTTCTTCATCACTAACGTAGATAGATGGTCCTTATCCAAATTAAGTGAGAATTAAGATATCACTAAAGCAGCCGGGCGGTAGTGGCCCACGCCTGTAATCCCAGTACTCGGGAGGCAGAGGCAGGTGGATCTCTGAGTTCGAGGCCAGCCTGGGCTACAAAGTGAGTTCCAAGAGAGCCTCCAAAGCTACAGAGAAACCCTGTTTTGAAAAACCAAAAAAAAAAAAAAAAAAAAAAGATATCACTAAAGCTATCAACTGATGCTGTTAACAATGATTTATGAAAAGCAGGCATTAGGGATGGAGATGTACTCAGTTGGTAGAGTTCTTGCTGAGTGTGCATCAAGCCCTGAGTTCAATCACCAGCACCATATACAACCAGACAAAGTGGTACACTCTTGTAATGCCAGTGCTTGAGAAACAGAAGCAAGAGTTTAGAGTCATCCTCTATAAACCAGCCTCAGTCATGATGAAACCCTGTTTCAAAAGGTAGACATGAACACTAGCTCTCACTCTGCAGACACTGGGCTAGTTATTTGGTATTTTCTTATTTGATCCTAACCAATGCTAGAGCATTAGCATCCTCCTGCTACATGTGGGCAAAAGATGCTCACGAGCGACAGGACTGACTCGTTCATTCGGAGGACAGTACCTACTCCACATTGCCCTAGACCCCAGACAGCACTTACTTTAGGAAGCTACATTCTCAAGGGTGGATAATAAACACTCACCAGGAGGTGATAGTCCTACCAAAAGAAATAACTTCAAGTGAAGGTGAAGGAGTAGGCAGGAGGGTAGTCACTCTCTCGTGGTGGCCAGATAAGGAGACAATGAGGGCAGATAAAGAAAATGCACCTATGGAGGGGAGGTAATCCAGGCAAAGCAGATTTAACTAGAGAAAAGTCCTCAAAACAAGAGCCAGTGGTGTGGTGTGGTGTGGTGTGGCCAGGGTACTAGAGCTGAGTGAGCAAGAGAGAAAAGTGTTGGCCAAAGAGGTAGTGGGAAGGCAGGTTATAGAGGACCTTGTGCAATTATGATGAGACTTGAATTAAATGGCAAGCCCCTGATGGGCTAGGAGTAGCATGCCATAACTAGAATTCAAACACAGGGCTAGTTCCAAGGGCTATATGCTTTGAGTCAGAGTGTTGCTCTCAAAGGGCTGACTCCTGAAGGAAATAGAATGCAGTCACACAGGGCTGGTCTGGATTTTCCAGGGTTCCACTTTGCCCCACCCTGCTTATCTGACTGCCTTAACCTAACTCCAGATAGGCTGGTGTCCTTGCTCTAACCTGCTCCCTTCCCCAGTGCCCTCCCATTTCTGGGAATATGCCTCTGTACTCACTGAAGTCCAGCAGAGTACCAGGTACTTGGTGGGTACAAGGACACGGGCTGAGTCAGCCTTTTCCCTACAACTTTATGGCATTCACGTATGGCAAAAGATATGAATTAAGGTAAATCCGGAATAAGCCAGACTAAACCATTAACTAGATGTTCAGAACTGGGCGTGCTGTTTTATTTTGCTGGGCCTCTTTTTCACCACTTGCAGATTATAACCAGATTTAACTAATTTTTTAAATACTTACTATGTGTGTGGAGTTTCACTTTTTCTCATTAAATCTTGTAATTTGTTCTACCCAGTCAAGGCTGGCCTTCATACATAACTGCGGAAGACCTTGAACTGAGGATGATCTTCCTGCCTCCACCTCTGGAGTGCTGGAGTCCCCACAGGCATGGGCTACCATGCTCAAGTTTTTGTGTTGCTAGAGATTAAACCTAAGGATTTGTACATGTTGGGCAAGTATTGTGCCAATTCAGTTACATCCCCAACCCTCCTGTGTTAGACATTGCTACTATTGAGGACCAAGTGATTTCTAAGTACTCCCACACTGCCAAATCCCAAAGTCAGTAACAATGAAACAGCTTTAGTCCCAGAAGGATGATGTTAAGTTAACCAAGGAGCCTTTCTGCAACCCAAAAGTGTGCAGAGATGGTCTCCATGTGCTTTTGTTTGTTTGTTTATTTGTTTGAGACAGCATTTCTCTGTGTAGCCTTGGTTGTCCTGGAACTTGCTCTGTAGACCAGGCTGGCCTCAAACTCAGAGATCTGCCTGCTTCTGCCTCCCAAGTGCTGGGATTAAAGGTGTGCACCACCACCACAGCCCAGCCCTGTGACTTTCTTAATCATGTAAATGCAAGGTGCAAACTGGGCATGCTGGCACCTACTTTAATCCCAGCACTCAGGAAGCACAGGCAAGTGCATCTCTGTGTTCAAGGCCAGCCTGGTCTACACAGTGAGTTCCAGGACAGCCAAGGCTACACAGTCAAGACTCTGTCTCAGAAAACCAAATAAGTAAATAAAACTAAACACAAAGTGGGACAGCTGAGCATGGTGGCATACACTTGTACAGTCAGCCAGCACTCAGGAGGATGGGAGGATCTGAACTTTAAGCCAACTTGGACTAGACAGAGAGACTCTGTTTTGAAAGTTAGCTGATGCCAGGCAGAGATGCCGCATACCCTTAATCCCAACGCTCAGGAAGCAGAGGAACTGTGACTAATGATTAGCGACCACTGGTCACGCAGCTTACACCCAAGAGCTGCAGCCTTCCCAAAGCTTAAAGCACAAAACAGGAACGTTTACAAATACATTTATTTTCACTTTGAGTGTGCTTAAAAATATCACAATGAGGGTTGCGGATTTAGCTCAGTGGTAGAGCACTTGCCTAGCAAGCACAAGGCCCTGGGTTCAATCCTCAGCTAAAATATATATATATATAACAATGATACATTCTGAAAATATTTTTTATCAAAGTGAGTTAAATCTAAAAGGGTCTTCTGTCCACTTGGTTAACATGAACACTCCTTTTCTTTAAAAAACAAACTTTTAAAAATGTTTATGTGAGTGGGTATTTTTCCTGCACGTATGTCGAGGCACTGATTGTGTGCTTGGTGCCGGAGGAGACCAGAAGAGGGCATCGATCTCCTGGAACTGGAGTCAAGGGTGGTTGCAAGCCATCATGTGGTTCTAGGAATTGAACCCAGGATCTCTAGAAGAAGAGCCAATGCTCTTAACCCCTGAGCCAACTCTCTAGACCTGAACACTCCTTTTCTAAGGACTAGCAAATGAAAGTTTTATTTGGGGTGGGGGTGTTGAGGAGAATGGTGTGGGAGTATGGGGGCCAGAAGACAACAACCCTGGGTATCATTCCTCAGGGCCACACAGCTTGGCTGGCCCTTGATCTCCAAGGATCCACCTATCTCAGTCTCCCTGCACTTGATGTACTACATCTGGGTTCTGAAGATCAAACTCAGATCCTCAAATAAGCTAGCTCTTCAGCCGCTTTGATTGACATGTTATTGCTAGGAATATGGTTTGGTGGAAGAATGCTTACCTACCACTTGTATGTAAAGCCTTGGGCTCAGCCCCCAGCACATGAAGTAGACAGACATTTATAACGTTTTATAATACGACTTTGCATGTGCAGATCAGCTGGGGAATGAACCAAGGATCTTACTAGCTAGGCATGTGCTCTACCACTGAGTTACATCCCCAACCCTTGTTAAAATAGCATTTGCTGCTCTTCAGAGGACCTAGGTTCAGTTCTTAGCACCTATACAGCAGCTCACAACTGTCTATAACTCCAGTTCTAGGGACCCAGGACCTGGCCCTCTTTGGTCTCTTCAGGCACCAGGCATGCACATAGTACACATACATACAGATGCTCATACACATAAATTAAAAATATTTTGATAAAGACAATTGAGTACCACCTTTGAAATGCTACCTAATACTAGAAACTAGATGTTTATGCCAAATGTAAAGACAAACCCTTCTGTTCTGAGTAAGCAATTTTTGTAATGACGCCTAGGTCTAGCACAAGCCTGTCATCCTAGCACTTAGGACATAAAAGCAGAAGGATCAGTTCAAGGCCAATTTCAGATATCTATAGAACTTGGGGAAAAAAAACAAAAACAAAAAATAAAAACACTAGACTTAACCTCTTCTATCTCTGACCTCTCATTTTTAAAAATGTCCTGGCTAAAACTCATTTATTTATTTATTGGCTAAAATTTATTTATTTATTTATTTAGTTAGTTAGTTAGTTATATTTTATGTGCACTGGTGTTTTGCAATGGGTGTCAGATCCCCTGGAACTGGAGCTACAGACAGTTGTGAGTTGCCATGTGGGTGCTGGGATTTGAACCCAGTTCCTCTGGAAGAGCAGTCAGTGCTGTTAACCACTGAGTCATCTCTCCAGCCCCATGGCTAAAACTCTTTAAAAAAAAAATATGAAGTAAATCAATTTATTGTATATTATTGCTAACATCAATACCAAGAATTATTCTCATTTGAACACTTTATGCACGTTTTAGCAGATATCAGCAGGATCTAAACGTCCCCATGGACCACAGCCCAAATCTATTTAATCATACTGAAAGCGACTTTTCATCACACGGTTGGGACAAAATTCTCCTTATTTGAGACAATCTAACGCTCTAATTCAATACACTAAAAACATTCAGAAGATGCAGAGATGACTCAGCAGTTGAGAACATTTTGTTATTCTTGAAGAGAACTTGGATTAGGTTCCTAGCACACATATGTAAGCTTACAACCATTTGTAACTCCAGTTCCAGGGGAACCTGACTCCCCTCTTCTGACCTATGAGGGTACCAGGCATGCACATGGAACACATACATACACACAGGTAAACAAACTCATAAACAAACATATTCAATGACAAAAGTACTTCTACTAAAACATAAAACAAGGCCAGGTGAGATGTCATATGCGTTTAATCCCAGCACTCAAGAGGCAGAGGCAGGAAGAACTCTATGAGTTCCAGGCCAACCAAAGCTACACAGTGAAATCCTGTTTCATTTTTTAAAATAAATAAATAGAAAATAAAACAAAAGAAATCCACAAACTCAAAAAAACTGCCTACACCAAGCACAAAAAGGCTTTTGTACCGATGATGGCAGCGAAGCCAACTCAGTGTTCTTACACTCTGATGTTGCACAGAAACAGTGAGAATTACCTACCACACAAACACACACATCATATACACACACATTGAGAGCTGAGCTACATCCCCAACCCTCATTATAGAGACAGGGTCTCTATACATGGAACAAGCTGGGATTTAACTTTTAAAAAACAGCTTCTCAAGAGTGGTGGTGGTGCATACCTACAATTCTAGCACTTGAGAGGCAGAGGCAAGAAGATCAGGAGTTAAAGGCTAGCCTGGGCTACATGAGACCTTGTATCACTACTCTCACATACCAACAAACAAAACAAACTTCCAGTAACTAAACTAAATAGTAAATCTGTAAACTAAACTGAAAATGAGTACTAACAATTAAAGGTATAATATTCCATTTCATGCAAGAGTGATAACACATGTGGTTGTTGAGCACAGACTGAACTAAGACTGTGCTCTTGGTTTTAAGACAGGCTCTTGGGCTGGAGAGATGGCTCAGAGGTTAAGAGCACCGACTGCTCTTCCAGAGGTCCTGAGTTCAATTCCCAGCAACCACATGGGGCTCACAACCATCTGTAGTGAGATCTGGTGCCTTCTTCTCATAATAAATAAATAAATAAATCTTAAAAAAAAAAAAAAAAAGGGACAGGCTCCTTGATACGTAGTCCTGCATAGCCTGGAACTTGTTATTTGCCTAGGCTGGCCTTGAACACAATGTGTTGATCCTCCTGACTCTGCCTCTCAAGTGACACACTTACAGCTGTGGTCCAGCAAGACTGCCTATGTTTGACTCTTGGCTCCACTGCTTTCTCGTTGAGTGACCTAGAGGAAATGATGACAGTGTCTGTCTCCTCACCTAAGAAGTGGGAGTACCAAGAGACGCTTCATATGGCTGATGTGAGGATGAAATAAGCTAATAGGAGGCTAACTTTAGAATGCTGTCTGGCACATGAAAGCATCAACTAAGGATAGCTATTATCAAACTCAAGGCCAAGAAAAATGTACTTAGCAATGATAAAAATCAATTAAGTACATACTGAATGCCAGCATACCCACTGCTGAGCCAGGCACTGTGGAAAGAGAAATTTATAATGCATGGCCCTTCATCCAACAAAAGCAGTATTGCTCTAGTGACAAGGTCAAAAAACTTGGCTTCTTAATTAAGGAATACAGAATATAAGCAGATATTAAACTGTGAGGAAAAATTGCTTGTTACATTTAAGGAAAAAGAACCTAATGACAGCTAGCATGTTTTATGTGTTGAGTAGGTAAGTAGCAGGTTCTGTTGGTCTTTTTGAGACAGGGTCTCACGTAGGGTGAGGATTACAGACATCCACGAGGTAGAAAGCCCTGTTTTAGAACGCACATAAGTTATCTCAGTCATAAAAACCCTACAAAGTAAGACCACAGATGAGAAAAATGAGCAGGAGGGGAAAAGCAAAGCTCACCAAACACAAAACTGCTAAGAAGCTGAGGGAAAACGCAAACTTAGTTCTGGAACATTTAAATGCTCAACTGTTTCCTAGTCTTTCAGTAAACAAGCAGAGCCTGGCGTGGTGCCACACCCCTTTAGTCTCACCACTCTGGAGGCTGAGGCAAGCCGATCTGCGAGTTCCAGACCAACCTGGTCTCTTAGCCAGGCCAGCCAGAGCTACATACCCTGTCTCAAAAGACAAAAAAATTGCCAGGAGGTGATGGTACCTGCCTTTAATCCCAGCACTCAGGAGGCAGAGGATTTCTGAGTTCAAGGCCAGCCTGCTCTACAGAGCAAGCAGCAGGACAGCCAGGGCTACAGAGAGAAACTGTCTTAAAAAAAACAAAACAGGGTTGGGGATTTAGCTCAGTGGTAGAGCGATTGCCTAGCATCTACCTGGGTGCAATCCTCAGCTCCAAAACAAAACCAAAAAGCATGTCAGAGTTGAGGCTAGTACCTCAGATCTATAATCCCTGTACTCAGGAAGCTGAAGCTGGAAGACTTCTAGGAGTTCAAGGATAGCATGTGCTACAGAGTGATATGTTGTCTCAAATAATAATCATAATGATAATTTTTTAATAATTCCTTTCTTAATATTTATTTTAACTACATGAGTGTTCTGCCTACATGTAGGTCTGTGTACCACCAGTGTGTTCGGTGCCTGTGGGTACTTGGAACCGAACCCAGGTCCTCTATAGGAACAACAAAGGCTCTTAACCAATAAGCCATCTTTCCAGCCCCAATTTTAATAATTTTCTTTAAAAAGTCCAGGCTGAGTATACTGGTACATAACTTTAATCCCAGCACTGGAGAGGCAGAGACATGCAGTACCTGTGAGTACCAGGCTAGCCTGGGCTACACAGACACTACCTGAAAACAAATAAATAAAATAAATCAGCCATATCAGGAAAGAAATGCTGTTCTTTGACTGGCAGTTAACTGTCAAGTTCTTCGGGTAATTTTCTACATTTGCCTCAGAAACATCTGTCTAGACCCTCCAGTACACAGTAGGCGGGGTCAAGAATTCTCCCCTGGCCTCCCACATGTAGAACTACCAGGCAGCCAACCCAAGCTACACCTTTAACCCACCAAGTGGGCTGCCCTGTTTCAGGCTGATGTGCCTCCAGCCCCCACCTCAAATGTGGTTGAACAGTTCACAAGGAAAGGAACAACCACCCTCAGATTTTCAGGGTGAGTGGGATGTGCCTTTGAACATCCATTCTCAGAGAGGACATGGGCGTTTGGGCCATGACTTTGTCACTTACAATTGGTAAGCTTCAAGAGTCTACGTGGCCCCTGCCTACCTCTCGGACTTCTTTTCCTACTTTGCTCCCTATCTTTAATCCAGCCCCACCTGCCTCCTTGCTATTTTCTGTCACATCAAAGTCCTTGGACTTGCCCTCAGCACACACTACCTTTCTCCACTGCTCACAAAGCTCCCTCCACTGCTCACACAAACATCTCCTCAGAGAGGCCTTCCTCACCAGCCTATTATCCATTCCTTTATCCCTTCCCTCTACACACTTACCTGCTTTCTTTCCCTCAAGCACCTGCTACTACTTGATATTATTTGTATGTACACATACAAGTGCATGCAAACATCCACACAGCACCATGCAGCAATTTGTTCTCTGCTCTATCGCCAGTGGACGGAATGCTTGTTACACTCTGAATGAATGAACCCATCATATGTGTAGGACTGAGGCAAACAGTAGAAAAATAAAGATGAATAAGCCATGGTTCCTACCTCAAATGAGCTAACAATCTAGCAGGAAGATGAACATATTTCAAGAAAAGAAATCACAGCTTCCACAGCACATACAAACATACACACATTCAGCTAGACGATTCTTTGACCTTTCTCAGTCTGTTTCCCAACCCATAGACTAGGGATAATTATTTCACAGGATTGCTATGAATTAAGATATCACATATACCATCCCCTTCCCCATGGTAGTGACGAAAGCCTTTAATCCCAGCACTCGGGAGGCAGAGGCAGGTGGATCTCTGAGTTCCAGGCCAACCTGGTCTACAGAGTGAGTTTCAGGACAGCCAGAGCTACACAAAGAAACCGTGTCTTGAAAAAAATAAGAAAAACAGATACCACATGTACTTTTTTCATACTGCCTAGCACACTATGTACGTAAACAGTAGCTAGCAACATATTAATTGTTGACTCTAATAATTCCCTTGAGTCTAATGCCTAATCAACAGCTAGATCAGTATCTATCACCAAGGAAACTGCCTCTATTCCCCCCACACACACACATATACACACCTTTTTTTGTTGTTTGGTTTTAAGACTCACTCTATTGCTCAGACTGGTCTTGAACTCATGGAAACTCAGCCTCCGGAGAGCTGGGATTACAGGCCTGACTCATCAAACCTAGGTTTTGGCTTTTTCCTGTCCCCCATTCCCTCTCCCCCCTTTTCCTTTTAAAGGGGTCTCATTATGTAGCCCAGGCTTGCCTTGAATTCATTATGCAGTTTAGATTTGTCTAAGTCATGGCAATCCTCCTGCCTCACCCTCTCAAATGCTATAAGTGTTCTCCACTATGCCCAGCTTCAAATCTAATTCAATTTAGTAAACACAAATTTGCTGTTAAAAGAATCTATGTCATGAACTGGCTTTCTGGAGCCCATTCCCCATGGAGGGATGCCTTGCTCAGCCTTGATGCAGCGGAGAGGGCCTTGGTCCTGCCTCACCTGATATGGCAGACTTCCATGACTCCCCACGGGAAGCCTTACCCTCTCTGAGGGCTGGAGAGGAAGTTGGGTGGGTGGGGTAAAGTTGGAGGGTGGGTGGGAGCAGCCTGGGGAGAGGGAACTATGGTTGGTATCTAAAGTGAAAAAAAAATTTAAATTAAAAAAAAAGAAAAAGGATTGGGGATTTAGCTCAGTGGTAGAGTGCTCACCTAGCAACTGCAAGGCCCTGGGTTCGATCCCCAGCTCAAAAGAAAAAGAAAAAGAAAAAAAGAAATCTATGCCAGTCCCTATGCTTACTACACAGCTTAATACTCAAATCCAGAATATTCCACAGAAAGACATTTAAAATTAGGTTTAGTCTTAATGCAAAAACTTCAGCCTTGAAACAAAATTTTCTTTCTTTTTCTTTTCTTTTCTTTTCTTTCTTTCTTTTTTTTTTTTTTTTTTTTGTTGTTGTTGTTCTCAGTATCCCTGGCTGTCCTGTAGCCCAGGCTGGCCTCAAACTCACAAAGATCTGCCTGCCTCTGCCTCCCAAGTGCTGGGATTAAAGCATACGCCAACCCCCCCAAGCACAAAATTTTCTTTTAAAATTTATTTATTTATTATTATTATTGTGTGTGTGTGATATGTAGAACACACATTCAAACCAATGCAAACACACATGCTGCACATGCCAGGGAAGTGAGCGTGGAGGTCAGAGTACAGCTCTGTGGAGCTAATTTGCCCCTTCCACCTGTACATGGGCTCCGGGGTGCAAACCAGGCTATCAGGCTGGTACAGCAAACACTTTACCCGGAGCCATCTTGCCTGCCCCTTGACCCAGGATCTTCTGATCTAACTTGTAAATCAGTTCCAGTTCCCTTGACAAAAGGAACTTGAACACAAAGTACGATACTTTCTAACCATCGATCACAGTATTGTGTTCTTAGTATCTGGGTTTAACAACCTCCAAACACCCAGTGCTAACCCTTCCCACCAGAAATCTACCTCTCAGCTTCTACAATATACATTTAGATTTAAAAGCAAAGTGACAAGCTGGGCTTGGTGGTACAGGTCTTTAATCCCAGCACTTGGGAGGCAGAGGCATGTCGATCGCTGAGTTCAAGGCCAGCCTGGTCTACAGAGAGACTTCCAGGACAGCCAGGGTTACAGAGAAATTCTATCTCAAAAATAAAATAAAAGCAAAGCAAAGTGATAGCTTATGCTTTAAAGTTTACAACGTAATTATATTTCAGAACTGACCCTACCTATTAACAGAGTGTAGCTATAATAACACAATAATAACACTGATGGTTGTCACCATTTTTTAAGTAAAGCTGCTTCTGTTGTTCTGTTTATAAAGCTCTAGGGCTGATTTTGAATCCCTGGAAACAGCCTGTATTTGACTCTCGGCTACAATCTTTACTCTAATGGCAAGGAGTGAGTTTTGAGGCAAGCAGTTACAGACTGACTTCTACCACTCGGTATGGACTTGTAGCCAAGCGTCTCCGTGTATCAGATTTATACAAGAGACAGAAGATGAAATCTTCATGCTTAAAATTTTTAAAAACTTCTTTGCTACAAAAGACAACGTAAATTAAAATGTTCCCGGTGCATTCTCTGTAATAAAACAGGAGTCCTCCCACTCCTTAAATACCAGTCATTGACTCTGATTTCCAAATTAATTACAGGAAGCACAGTGTATTAAGTCACCCAAACACACGCATTCGCCACTTCCCTTAATTGAAAGTTGCTGATGTCGGAGGACCCAACCGCTGAGCAGAATGCGAACCTAAAGCCTCAACCAGCAAGCCACCCCTGATCCAAACTGTGCAAAGCCAGGTGGGTGGGGAGACGACGATGACAGGAAGAATTCGGCTGACCACCGCGCCTAGGGAGACTGTTGTTCACAGTCCAGGAGATGACACACACTCCCTCCCACCCTCGGGCTGTCAAGTCGGCTCGGTTGACCCAACACCCTGAACTCACAACGCCGAAGATAGGGGTGTGGACCTGAAGGGCCCGAGCCTGACCGATCCGGGGAAGGCAGCTCGCCGCGCCCGCCCGGAGTGGAGGCTCCCGGCGGCCTCAGGGGTGGCCCTGGCTGCGGCCGGGACCGGGCTCCGCGTCTTGGCAACCTCGCCCAGGCCTGTCCCTCAGGTCGCCCCCCGCTCCCAGCTGGGTCCCCTCGCTCACTGGCTTGACTGATCCGCTGGATGTTGCCACTGCATGTCTGGATGATGCTGTTGAAGTCCCGGGGCTGGGGCCCCGAGGGCCCGGGATTCCGATACATGTCTAAGGGACCGTAGGACATGACAAGGAGCAGAGACCGGGTCGCGCTTCACGGCGCTCCTACCGGAAGCTGCCACTAGCCGGGCCCCGCAGCTGGGAGGGAAACCGGGAAGAGAAAGGGCGGGGGTGGTGGGGGGGTGGAGGAAGGAGCCGCGCCTGCGTGCGCACTGACCCCACCCACCGACAATGCGCACGCGCACGCTCCTCCCTCACTCCCGTGGTGCGCGTGCGCCGCTGTCACTTGAGAGTTTTCAAACTGCTGGCCGAGAGCGTCGGTCGCCGCAGGACCGAACTCCTCCAGCGGCGCAGCTAGCAGCTTGCAGACGGCGCGCCCCGCGCTCGGCCACGTGCCAGCTGCCAGCATGCGGGTCCGCATCCTGACGCTCGGCCCGGCCTTGGCGCTTAGCCACCCTGCAAATCTTTGCTTTTCCAACCCTGGTCAAAGCCGAGGTGAATGCATGAGCGTGGAATTGAAGCAGTACAAATGCGATTGTACCCGGACAGGATTGTATGGTGAAAACACCTAAATTTCTGACAAGAATAAAATTACTGCTGAAACCTGCCGCCAGCACAGTGTTCTCTATGCTTAACCACTTCAAGGGATTCTGGGACATTGTCAGCAACATTTCCTTCCTGCGGAATTCAGTCATGAGAAATGTGTTGCCCGCCAGATCGCATTTGATTGACAGCCACTTACAAGGTGCACACCACCCCTACAGAAACTGAGAAGCCTTCTCCAACCTCTCCTACCACATCAGAGCCTCTCTTGCTATAGCAGATGACTGCCCAACTCCCATGGTGTGTAAGGGGGGAAAGGGCTTCTTGACTCAAAAGGTTATGGAGAAAGTTCTAAGAAGAAAGTTCATCCCTGATCTCCAGGGTACGAATATGATGTTTACGTTCTTCACCTAGCACTTCATCTACTATTATTTCAATACGGACCGGAAATGAGGATCTGTGTTCACCAGAGGACTGGGCCACAGAGTGGTCTTAAGCCATGTGTATGGCAAAACTCTAAATAGACGATATTAACTGCACCTTTTCAAGGATGGAAAATTAAATATCAGATAATTGATGGAGAGGTCTATCCTCCCATCAAAGAGGCCAGAGATCCTCAGGTGGGGATGATCTACCCACTTCACACCCCTGAACATCTGTAGTTGGCTGTGGGGTGGGAGATCTTTGGCTTTCGGCCTAGTCTGCTGGTGTACACTACATTATGGCTGTGGGAACATAACGGAATGTTTGATGATGTATGCAAAGAAGGAGCACCCAGCGTGGATTGATGAGTGGCCCTCCGGACAAGCAGGTTCACACTGATGGGAGAAACTGTCAAGACTGTGATGGAAGACCATGTCCAGCCCTTGAGTGTCTACTACTTCAAAGTAAAGTTTGACCCAGCTTTTCAATCAATGGTTCTGGTATCAGAACCACATCGCTGCTGAGTTCTAACACACTCTGTTACTGACACCCTCTGTAGCCTGACACTTCAAATTAAAGGCCAGAAGTATACCTTTGATCAGTTTCTGTACAACCCTATTATTCGTAGAGCATGGACTGAACCAGTTCATTGAATCATTCACCATGCTATCTGCTCGATGGGTTGCTAGCCATGGGAATGTTCCACTCAGTACAACAAGCCGCCACAGCCTCAGTTGACCAGAGCAGACAGGTGAAATACTCTGGACAGGCACCTCAAAGGCTTCTTACCAAAGCCCTACAAATCATTTCAAGAACTCACAGGAGATAAAGAGGCTGCTGAGTTGGAAGCTCTTTATGGTGACATCTGTTGCCCTGCTGATAGAAAAACCTCATCCAGATGCTGTTTGGGGGGAGACCCTAGTGGAAATGGGGGCACCATTCTCCTTGGAACGACTTATGTCCAACCTTTCTGTATTCCTTGCTACTGGAAGCCAAGTACTTTCGGAGAAGTAGGTTTAAGGTAGTCAATGCTGCCGCAATCCAGTGTCTCATCTGCAATGACGTCAAGGGCTGTCCTTTCGGGTCATTCAGTGTCCCAGGTCCAGCGCCTCCCCAAACAGCCATTACTATACGTTCTTTGACTCCAAATAGATAGTGACATAAATATCCGATCCCTCCAGATTTGGGGGTGCTGGACAGGGCAAATGACATCAAATAATCAAATAGTTGGGGATCCCATTAAATAAGTTTTCTCAGCCATGCTGTGTCTCTCCAGAGTCCACTGACACCATGCAAGAATTTTTGATCTGCATAAAAGTGTACGAGATTACCTCAACCCTTACTTCCTATTCTGTTCTATTCTGAGAACCCAGGCTCAAATATAGAAAAGGAAGCAACCTTGAGATTCAGAACTGTGGCCCGTCGGTGACTCTTACGGGTTTCAAACTACTTTTCTTGTTCCCTTCACTACTCATCTAAGCAGTAAAGTAATAAAACTTGCTGGGAACATACTGTGTGTGAGTCCTCATTGTAGGTCACTGCACACCAAGGAAGCATCCCCATTTTTACCTTTAAAGTAGATTTTTTTAATTAGTTTTTTTTTTTCATTTTATGTGCATTAGTGTTTTGTCTGCATGTCTGTCTGGGTGAGGGTGTCAGGTCCCCAGGAACTGGAGCTACAGATAGCACTGGGCTGCCATGTGGTTGCTGGGAATTGAACCTGGATCCTCTGGAAGAGCAGTCAATGCTCCTAACGGCTGAGCCATCTCGCCAGCCCCTGAAGTAGATTTTTTTTTCTTTTTTTTTTTTCTCTCATGTCCTGCCTATACTTCCTGCCTGGCTACTGGCCAATCAGTGTTTTATTTATTAACCAATCAGAGCAACACATTTAACATGCAGAACATCTCACAGCAGCTTGTATTCTCCAGTCCACCTTAGTCTCTCAGAAATGAGAGGAGAGGAAGCAGCTAATTTATTTAATTTTACTTAATGTGCATTGGTGTGGAGGTGTCAGATCCCCTGGAACTGGAGTCACAGACAGTTAGAGGTGACATGTGGGTGCTGGGAATTGAACCTTGGTTCTCTGGAAGAACACCCAGTGCTCTTAACCATTGAGTCGTCTCTACAGCCCCCATTTCTAGAGATTTTTAAAGCAAAGCTATCACTATTTTTTGGTTGGAATTCATTTATGATAGTTCTTCCCTTGTATAGAAAGGGACAGATTAGGCCTGTGAATTTTGACGTAGTTCTAGAGCACTCACTACTACAAGTGGTAGACTTTGTATTTGCTGGGCATGGAAGAACTCACATATAATCCAAGCCCTTGGGAAGCTGAGAGTTCTAGACCAGTCAGGACTGCACAGCAAAACATTGTCTTTAAAGAAAGGAGGAGGGGCCAGCTGGAGGAAAGAACGATAGGAAAAAAGGAAGGAAGGAAGGAAAGGAGAGAGAGGTAAGAAAGAGAGAAAGAGGAAGGAAGGAAGGGAGGGAGGGAGGGAGGGGGGAAAAAAGGAAGACAGACAGACAGACCCTGAATTCAATTTATAGCATCACAAAAACAAATCTGATATGGTGGTACATGCCAGTCATCCCACCACTTGGAGGCTAAAGGCAGGAAGATCAGGAGTTCAAAGCCATTCTCAGTTACACAGCAAGTTAGAGGCCAGGATGGGCTACTTAAGACCCTGTCTCAAAAACAAACAACGTGTCATGTTAAACAAATACTCTTCCACTGAAATATATACTCAACCTCTCCCCAATCCTGTTGAGACATGTTCTCAATAAATTGCCCAGGATGGCTTAGAACTCACTCAGCTCAGGCAGGCCTTGAACTTTTCATCTTCATTGTGGGGCACCAGCCCCCACACTTATTTACCCATGGACTCTTGAGGAATGAGGGATAAAAGACTTAGTTAGAAACAGAGTGGTGAGAAAAAGAGAAAACACAGGATAGACTCGAGTGAGCCTGGATCCTTATCCACCTCCCCAGAAATTTATTCCTAAGGTCTATTTATAACAATGCCAAGGGGTGGAGCAAAAGACCTCCCCCTTGTTAGTTACAGTTAAGTGTAGACCCTTACAAACACCTGATACCCAGGCCTGTGGTCCAATCAACATCATATGCAGTCCTGCTGGGTACAGCCACTAGGAAACCTAGTGGGCTCCAACACTTCATGCCTGAGGTTTCTTGAGTGTTGGGATTACATATGTGCTATAGAACAATCCTTTTCTACACTATGACTATGTAGTACTCTCATTGATTAATAAAAAGCTGACAGACTGGTAAGTGGGCAGGAAGTTAGATGGCAAAACCAAACTGAGAATGATAGGAAGGAATGAGGGGAGTTGAGAGAGATGCCAGCCAGCCAGCCACTGAGCAAGCAGGACATGTAGAAATGAGGTGATAAGCCACAAGCCATGTGGAAATACATAGATTAATAGAAATGGGTTGATTTAAATGTAAGAGTTAGCTAGTAATAAGCCTGAGCTATTGGCCGAGCATTTATAAGTAATATTAAGCCTCTGTGTCACCTATTTGGAAGCCTACATGTATGTGCTCTACTATGCCTAGCCTAATGTTCTTGTTCTGGTTTTGAAAATTCTAATAAAATGATTATTTGGTGACATGCACCTTTAATCCCAGCACTTGGGACAGAGGCAGGTGGATCTCTGTGGGTTCAAGGCCAAGACAAACTAACTGGGTCTACATAGTAAATTCTAGGCCAGCCAGGAATACATAGTGAGACCCTGTCTCAAAAACAAAAATCATAATAAGGGTTGGTGAGATGGCTCAGTGGGTAAGAGCCCTTGCCCTGCAAGCATAAGGATCTGAGTTTGAATCCCAGTAGCACCCAGGTTAAAAGCTGAACATAGTGGCTGGAGAGATGGCTTAGCAGTCACGAGTGAAGTCCTTGTGGATGACCTGGATTCCATTGGTTTCCAGCACCCATATGGTGTTTCACAACCATCCTTAACTTTAGTTTCAGAAGATCTGATTCCCTCTCAGGTACCAGACACACACATAGTGCACATACATATATGCAGGCAAAACACTGATATACATAAATAAATAAATCTTTTTTGTTTGTTTGTTTGTTTTGTTTTCTGAGACAGGGAGTTTGGTGCCTGTTCTGGAACTCACTCTGTAGCCCAGGCTGGCCTTGAACTCACAGAGATCTGCCTGCCTCTGCCTCCCGAGTGCTGGGATTAAAAATGTGTGCCACCACTGCCCAGAATACTAATTCTTATGACTCATAGTTTTATGTCAAATCCTATGTTTTATCACACAGCTTTAATGCATTAGCAATTCTTCCCATAAAGCACTAAATGTATCAGTTTGAATGCATTAATAATAAACTCAAAGTCACCAATATTAGTGTCACAACTGAAGGACAAAACTGAAACACTTCCCCTTTGTGTCATTTAATCTAGAGCAAGCAGAGGCTGAATTCTCTACAGCTCTCCTGTGTCTTCCATTGTCCATCACAAAGGGCTTCTGCTCTGTATTTACTGAACAGCACAGAGAGCAGGGGGCGAGGAACGAGCGTCACTTTACAGGAATCTTTAACAGAGTTTTACAAGCTTTTAAATCACTGACCAGATAACAAACACTCAAGCAATGTCCAAAGCCGCTTCCATCATTTATGGTGCATATTCATTTTCTAAGGCCACTCTCAGCCTATTTTCTGATCCCAGCTAATGATTATCATAACACACATGCATTACTCTGGGCCAGGGGCATGAGAGAGTACATAATTTAAGATTGCAGTTATGCATTAGCTCAGGTTGTAAAGATGATTACATGGAAAATCCATGACACATAAGGCTGGCTGTTACTTTGTTCTCATAGGCACAGGCTAAACAAATAGGCGGAACACACAGTAGGCTAACAGTCTTTTTTTTTTTTTTTTTTTTTTTTTTTTGGTTTTTCGAGACAGGGTTTCTCTATGTAGTTTTGGAGCCTGTCCTACACCAGCTCTGTAGACCAGGCTGGCCTCGAACTCACAGAGATCCACCTGCCTCTGCTTCCTGAGTGCTGGGATTACAGGCGTGCGCCACCACCGCCTGGCTAGGCTAACAGTCTTAATGTTTTTAAAATTATGTTTGTTGTTGGTTTTTGAGACAGGTTCTCACTATGTAGCCCTGGTTGTCCTGGAGCTCACTATGTAGACCAGGCTAGCCTGAAACTCACAGAGATCCACCTGCCTCTGCCTCCCAAGTGCTGGAGTGATGGCCAAAAACCCCTCCATTTTCTGCTAGGCATCCATCTAGGTAACCATTAGCCATTTATATCTGACTCCAGTCTCTGGGAAATAAGTTCCCAGTAACCCTGACTCAGTGACCTCATCCACCTACTCAGAAATACACAGCCTCGACCATCTACTTACTCTGTTTTGACTAACTGCTTTTTGGCTTCTGTTATTCAGACATTCAGGTTGCCTTGACTACCTAATCTTGGCGGAGCAAAACAGCTCTTGGCTTGCTTGTGCAGATACTCAAGGTCTCCTTGTGTTTTTCCCCCTTAAAAATTCTTCCATCACCTCCTTGTCACAGCAGTCTCAAGTCTGGCTCAGAGATTGTGGTCCTGCTAGCAGTAATCAATAAATCTTTGAATTATAATTGGATTGAGTCTATGGTCTTTTCCCAGGGGTCAGGAACTCCAAAACACTGGGACTCAAGGCGTGCACCACTATGACCAGCAGCACTGTTAAGACGCTGCTGCTGCTGCTGCTGCTGCTGCTGTTGTTTGAGACAGAGTTTCTTTTTCTTTTTTTCTCTGTGAAACAGTCTTGGCCATCCTAGATTTCACTCTGTAGGCCAGGCTGGCCTTGAACTCAGAGATCCCCCTGCCTCTGGCTCCCAAGTGCTGGGATTTAAGGAGTACACAACCACTACCCAGCTACTCTTTTTTTGTGGGGGGGGTTCTTTTTGAGATAGGGTTTCTCTATGTAGCTTTGCGCCTTTCCTGGAACTCGCTTTGTAGACCAGGCTGGCCTCGAACTCACAGAGATCCGCCTGCCTCTGCCTCCCGAGGGCTGGAATTAAAGGCGTGCGCCACCACCGCCTGGCTCGGGTCTCTTCTGAAGTCACTCTCCACCTATTTATTGAGATAGTAGCCACTGAACCTGGAGCCACCCATTCAGGCTAAACTACCTGGCCAGTGAGCCCCAGGGATCCTGTCTCCCAGCACTGAGATGACAGGTAAGTAGTCTACACCCCACTTTTATGTGGATGCTAGGGATCCAAGTTCAGGTCCTCACACTTGAGCAACAATTTACCAACACAGCAGAGAACTCCCTAGACTCCTCTGCCTCTTCGAAATTTGTTCTGAATCAGGATTTTTCATAAATGACCTGAACTTGCCAAGTAGGCTGTGCTGTCTGTCTGGTCAGTCCCAGGGATCTGTCTGTCTCTGCCTTCCCAGGTTTAGTGTTGTAAGTATGTGCTAATCCACCTGGCTCTTTGGTTTTAGTTTTGGTGTTTCAAGACAGGGTTTCTCTGCATAGCCCTGTCACCTGGCTTTTTAAACGGATGTGCTCAGGCTCAAACTGTAGTCCTCATACTTGCAAGGCAAACACTTCACCAACTGAAGTTTTCTCCCATCACAGCCCTAATCTTATCATTTCTTAAGAGCTTTTCAGATGCCAAGCATCGGGAACACATTTTGTATGCACAGAGATCCCCCAAGATGACGTGTACTCACTGAAGACAACCAGTGGTCTGACAAAGGTACATTCACTGACTCGAGGTTGCAAGGGAAGCCTTACACTGGAGGAAGCATGGGCTCTGACACCAGACACCAGACGGGGGACAGTTATTTATGTGAGGGGGAGGAAAGAAACAGTAGTGGGCTTCACCTCTTTGTTCTGCCTTGGTTTCTGTAGTACTGTGGATTAGCCTTAGGGTGAGCCTGCCAGGTGAGCACTCTACCGCTGAACCGTGTCTCCTGTCCAGAAGCCACGTTTTGATTGCTTCAAAGCACACTGGGCTGAGTAAAGGGATTATCGGCAGGCCTGAGCTATCAGGAGGGCTCAGGATCCTGTTTCCTTGGAAACTACCATGTGAAGATAGATGTAGGATGCTGTTATTGGAAACCTTATCTGACGCTCTGCACCTGTCTTAGACGCCAGGGATGCTCCTTGGTGTCCAAATCACCCAAACCTTCCAGGTAAAGAGTAGAAAACGTTCCATTTGCACAGACATTTCAATCATTTCTGACAGTCTAGGACTTTGAGAGTAAGATCTCCCAGCATTAGTCCTTTTGTTAATAAACAAACAAACAAACAAACCAAAAACACTCTCCCCAGGATTTCCATTAAGATATGATTTGCTTCTTTGCATAGGTAAGAGAATTGGCATGCTCTGAGATTCTGGGTCCTTGCCCAGTGTCATACAGCTGTTACGTGGCAGCCAGAATTCATAAATCCTCTGGAGCCCAGGATTACTAGCCCTGCCCAAAGATGTGCATGCATGTGTTCTTAAACCAGCTGTAGTTCACAGAGGCAGCTTCCAGGACTAAACAGCATTTCTCCAGACTTTATTGAATTAGAATGCAGATAGAAAGTATTCTGTTCAATGTGTCAAGAGTTGTCCATTCCTGTAAGTACCAGACAAACCGAGAGAATCCTTATCACCCTGGAAACCTGCAGCTTATGCTTCTTCTAACCAGCTGCCCTCCACCACCAGATGTCACCTTCTGATTTTTATAGCTTCATGTTATCATTATTGTAATGCATCTGGTGGCTCACTCCAAGCGTTGTTTTTTCCCCCTATTCTGACAATTGGTTTCTGTTTTGTTTTTCTGAGACAGTGTCTCTCTATAGAATTGGAACTTGCTGTGTAGACAAGGCTCGAGGATGGCCCCTAACTCACAGAGATCTGCAAGCTTCTACTCCCTAGGTGCTAAGAGTGCCCCCACAGCCTGATCTGTTCTGACAATCTTTCATGGTTATTTGTTGAGGAAAAACACTTGTGATTTTATATTTGGCTTAGTGAGCATTAGTTAATATCAAAACAGTAACCAGAGCTAGGGTGGAGCTCTGGGGTGAAGCACAGGAGGGAGAGGAAAGAAAGAGAGGAGAGGGAGCAGAGAGGAGAGCGAACATTCAGGGAAGATAAACTCTAGAATCATGGAAAAAAGAAAAAAATGTTAAGGCTGGACATGGGCGTGGTGGTGCATGACTTTAATCCCAGCACTCAGGAGACATATCTCTGTGAGTTCAAGGCTAGCCTGATTTACAAGCTAGTTTCAGGACAGCTAGGGCTGTTACACAGAGAAACCCTGCCTCAAAAAAATAAAAATAAAAAATAAAAAAAAACATAAAAAAAAATTTGAGTGAGAAAGAGAAAAAAATAGACAACATTTTTTATACCCATTGAGGGCTGAGACTTTTAACATGTTGGAGCTCCAATTGGTCCAAAGGGAGAATTACAACTAATTATTTGGAAAATTAATTGGCTATAAAGAATTAGCTAAAATGAAAAGATATTACTTGGAAAATAAAGTTCTGGTTTGTTAGATTTTTATTTTTTATTTTTCAAGACATGGTTTTTCTATGGAGCCCTTACTGTCCTAGAATTCTCTCTGTATATAGGCTGACCTTGAACTTACAGACATCTGCCTGCATCTGCCTCCAGAGAGCTGGGATTAAAGATGTGCAACTGGGTCTCTGTAGCCCAGGGTGGCTTAGAACTCATGATCTTCGTACCTTAGCCTCCGGAGTGCTGGGGTTACTAACATGTGCCTCCATACCCAGCACCACCTTACTTTTCAAGAAGATTGAAAATATGCTGGGACAGCCCTCTAACTGCTGCGAAACAGGGAAGTCATCGATTCCAGTGATAGTGAAAAAATATAAACTACTTTTCAAAGTGTCTATCAATTTCAGAACTTAATCCCACAAGCTGAGATCAGTGTGGAAGCCACCTCCTCCAAGATGGACAATAGCAGTTCTTTTTAAATAGTGTGTATGTGTACCGTGTGTGTGGGCAGGAGCCTGCAGAAGTCAAGAGTCTCAGGTCCCCTGGAACTGTTGTTCCAGACAGTTGTTAGCTGGCATGTGGGTGCTGGAAACTGAGTCCATGTCCTCTAAAAGAGCAAGGTTCACTTTTTAAAAAGATTTTTTATTGGCTGGGCAGTGGTGGTACACGCCTTTAATCCCAGCACTCAGAGGCAGAGGTGTCCTCAGAGGTCAGATTCTCCCATGGTGAGCTACCATGTGGATGCTGGGAACTGAACCTGAGTCCTCAGGAAGAGTATCCCATGCTCTTAGCCACTGAGTCTTCTCTCTCCAACTCAATGCTGTGGGAGGATCCTTCTGTACGCTGTGAATGTATGTAGCTCTCATTGGTTGATAATAAAAGCTGATTTGGAAAGCCAACAGAAATACAGGAAGAGGAAGGGCAGAGTTGTAGGTCACCAGCTAGACCCAGGAGGAAGCAAGATGAGAATGTCCTACTGAGAAAAGGTACCAAGCCACATGGCTAAACATAGATAAGACTTATGGGTTAATTTAAGTGTAAGAGCTAGCTAGTTAGTAATAAGCCTTTGTGTGATAATTTGGGAAGCACCTGCTGGGTATTTGGGAGTTGCTGGCAGGATAGAAACTCCCCTCCAATTACACCTAAACCCCAGTGATTCTTGCTCCTGGAGTGAACACATGTGGGCCCTCCCTTCTCATGCTGGAATGTTGGTAATTTTGCCTCTGCAACCAATAGCATAGTGGAGAAATTATGGGAGTGTCTTGTCTGAAGCCAGGACATGAAACACAGTAGAGCTTCTGCCTTGCACTTGGGTCTGTTTTAGTTCCAGAAGCTACTCCATGTGGCAGTGGTAGCCGGAACAGCTCCCATCCCAGATACTTCTACTGTCATGAAACCACCAGGAAGAAAGATCTGGGTCCTCTGCAGGTCTGCATGGGTTTCTACTGCTTTACCCATGAGTGTACAGAGGCCATGAGGGCATGAGACCTCTGGGGCAGATGAGATGGAACACAGCTACTGCCTTATTCACTGTAACGGTGCTGCTTGGAGGCTTGCGATGCTGCCTACGTCTGATTACCTCAAGGCCACCATGCCAGGGAAGGCTACACTCTACCCATAGCACTGGTCTGCTTCCACCTCACCCAGCCCAAGTGCAGGTAAACGAGCAGAGTAGGCCATTCTGAGTCTTCCTAGCTGAAAACCTAGACGTGGAACAGAAGCCAATTCTTGTCTTTACTCTGTTGAAATTACCCAACAGGACCTGTATGCATTTCAAAATTGTTTTGAGTCATTAAAATTTGGTCATTTATCTTCTAGCAATAGTAACAAGAAGCCGGGCGGTGGTGGCGCACGCCTGTAATCCCAGCACTCGGGAGGCAGAGGCAGGCAGATCTCTGTGAGTTCAAGGCCAGCCTGGTCTACAAAGCGAGTTCCAGGACAGTCTCCAAAGCTACAGAGAAACCCTGTCTCGAAAAAACAAAACAAAAAACAAACAAAACAAAAACAAAAAAAACAGTAAGTAACAAGAACCCCCTGTTACTGCTGACAGGCTTTAAATTCCCCATTAGTCTACAAACAGGATAAACTTAGGGTGCCAGGAAAGAATAGGATATGTCTACAGGTATACCAGCAAGAAACAAAACACATGGGCCAGGTGCAGCTCAGTGGCTCAGTGTGTGCATGGCCTGAGCAAGGCCCTGGCTTCCACCCCCAGAACAGAGAAGAAAAAAGGGAGAGGACAGCAAAGGAAGGGAAGGGAAATGGGAAGACAGAACCCAGGAACTGAATCCAAACAGTCATCTGAGTCAATATGAATTTTATTAACACACATTTGTCAAAGTCTGTACAAACCAAAACATTCCTATGTTTTAAAATGTCCATTATTACAAACATACAAAGAAACAGAAGGTGTTACCAAAAGTTACTCAATTTCATGGTAAAATGCTGTCATGATTTAAAAAAAAAAAAAAAAATCAACATTTCAAGACTGAGGTTTCCTCTTTACCGTTCAGGAGCTCATGGTAGTTTAGAAAATGTATAGGTTTGCTGAATATTAAATGCTAAGACCTTAAAAAAAGATTTAGTATAAAACTAAATGAGCGTCTGTGTACTGTCACATTTCCCATGCGCGATTTCTCAGTTTTACGTTTGGTTAAGAAACCTTGACTGTCCTTTTTCTATCATCTTTCCCACAGCCAACACAAATGACCTGGAAAACATTGTATGGTAATTTATTTTGACCTAAAAGTTTCTCATTCAAAAAGTTACAAAATGACTCAGCAAGGCAGTTTTCCCTGCTTAGAAGGGAAAGCTGCATTCCCTACCACAGTACTATTTAAACATGTCCTTCGAGCCTCCTGTTGTAAAGAGCCCTCATGTCCGGATCTCTGTCCATTTGTCTGAGAATAACTAGAGAGCACTGTGGACAAGTGACCGTGACTGCTCTAACGCTGGTGGACTGTGATACAAATGTCACCTGTCTCCATGATCTGCTCTAACCCAGCACACCTGCACTGATTCCAAAGTGTGTTCTGGGTCAGGGCACACACCACCCATTTCTAGTTTCTTTCACAAAAATCCAAGAGTGAGGCTCCACATCCGAACCTCTCCCTTCCCACCTGCCTACTGGGTCACGATGGGAGAAGGGCACACTCAGGGAGGCCCCGCTGCTGCCAGGAGCCCTTGATTTCCAAACGTTCTCAGTAAGAACAGGGAGCTCACAGGATGGGGTGTGCAGAGGGAGGAAGGTACAGTATGGTAAGACTCCTCCCCATCATACAGCCCATGCCCAAGCAGTCCATGCCGACCCCTGGAAACACACAAGTAGTTCAAATCTCATCCCACTTGATCTGCTCATGTTTAAAAAAAAACGTGCTCTGCTGACAGCCTGGCTGACACAAGCAGATGTTTTTAAGAAAGAAGTGTCAGTGTGGGAATTTAACATTATGTGAAAGAGGGAGGGGGAGGGAAGTGTCCAGTACAACCTGGACAAGCGTTCTTTCTGCCCTTACTAAAGACAGACTGGTCAACTCTCTGCACCCTTAAGCATCTCCTCAAATGCTCTTCCAGAGTCCTCCAAAGGCACTTAGCTCCACACTTACACCTCCAGCATTTACCTTAGCATCAAGACTCTAAGGTAACGAGAAAAAAAAAAAGACTGGATTCTTTTACTAAAAGCTAGCAAACAGGTCTGGGTTTTTTCTTTTTCTTTCTTTCTTCTTCTTTTTTTTTTTTTTTTTTTGAAGAGGCATTGCTTTTACAAGAACTAGCTAGGCTACCATCATTCCTTTATCAAGAAAAGGTTTCCTTTTTAAAAAATAAATAAAACTCTGTCTATACATAGTACAAAGTCATACATAATATACCTGGAAAAACCCAAGAGTATACCCTGAAGCAAAAAGTTTATTGGCGAGAGAAAGCCTCTCATCTCGCAAAGTCAAGGTGGCAGTTTTCAAAGTTCAGATGGCGGCAGTGATGCACCGTGGATGACAGGCTACTTGCTCGTGGCGATGGCAGGTGTGACGGTGGACAGAGACTCTGCACACAACACTGAGCAGGGACCACTACGGGAAACATCGAGTACTAAAATAGAGGGGGGAGGAGCAGAAGAGGAGGAGGAGGAGGAGGAGGAGGAGGAGGAGGAGGAGGAGGAGGAGGAGTGGGTCTGAAACCCCCAATGCTCAGCATGCAGTCGGAACACAGCACAAACCAGGTGTGTCCATTCAGCCCACTACATTCGCACAAAGGGTAATGGTAAGAAAATAGAGATTTTGTAAGAAAGCACAATTCCCAGAGAACAGCCAGGTTGCGAACCCTGACCCAGGAGCACTGGCTGCTGTTGCTGGGAGCCTTCTTGTGGTCCTCACGGAGACGTTATGGTGCCTGACTTCTCAGACTTCTTGCTTTTGGACAAAGCAGCTGCCTGTTTGAGAAGCTCTCGGTTTTTGGCCTAAAAATATTAAAAATAAAAAAAGTCAGTGCAAGAACAGCTTTCAAAGGATGGTTAGTAGATGGTCTCTGTGCAGAGGAGTTTAGAGGGTAATAATGACAATGTGGGAGCAGCTGTCTGTGGACGTACAGGAGGGGACACCAAGGGGCAGGCGCCGTCCAGAGAGGAGTAACAGCGAGTCCTGGGGCATGACACCCGCTTGAGTAAAAAAGCGAAGCCCACTGGTGAGCTTGATCTCGAGACTACTGTCACAAAAAGGTGATGTGCAACACAAACCAACCAGGAAGCCTTAATGAGCAGAGTAAGTGGATCTATAATTCAGACATCTGGACTCACATCTGGCGAATTAAAGAAATAAAAGAGCACATTTGTTATTTCTAGTTCTTGGGAGAAAAAGATGAAAACACACTCAAATAAAACAATGAAAGATGTCTGAAGGGGGTTTGTGTACTCTGTAAACAGAGAAAAAAATCTAAGGGATGGTTACTAAACACAATCCCGAGCACACCGGGTCACCACACACTCACCTGCAATTGCTCTGTGACTTCTTTGTGGGTTTTCTCCATTTGGTTCATTTTGGCCCGAGTTTGTGACTCCTGATACTGGAAGTCAGCCTTCAGCTCTGTAATCTGAAGGAAAAAATCAGTGACTTAAACTCCTTCATAATGGTAAACGTCTTGGTACTGGAGATCTAAACAGGCAGTCTTCCAATTTACTGGAACCCAGGGCTCTCTTGCAGGGCCACACAGTATCCTTTTTCCTGGAGGCTTTTCTGAAGATTCACAAACCCGGAGCTCACTATCCTTCTCCCTTTCTTTCCCTCTCCCCTCCACCTTCCAAATCCAAGGTCAAGAATTCCCCTGCCTCAGGCTCCCCAGTGGCTGCAGTTACAGCTGCTCACTACCTCCCCCCAAATCCAAGGAAAGAGTTCTGGTTGGCCACAGTAGTGGTGCCTAAGTATAACCTAAGCACTTAAGAGGCCAAGGCAGGAGAGCTACCTAGAGTTCAAGGCCAGCCTAGGCTATATAGCAAGACTGTGTCAAATACACACCCAAACAACAACAGAAAAACTTGACTTAAACTACTAATCCCTTGAAGATTTGATAGTTCCGAAAACCCTCTGAATGCTCCTTCACAAGTGAAACCTGACAGGGCTAGAGAAGAATTACGAGTAATCACTCTCTCAATTCCAAAATACAGGGTGTCAGGCTTTCCAAGGCAGCACATTACCAACTGAGCCACCACACTGCACCTAGTGTTTGGTTTATTAAAAACATTTGTGAGCTACATTTGCTTATCCACTTACAGGTGAGTGAGTGTGTGTGTGTGTGTGTGTGTGTGTGTGTGTGTGTGTGCGTGCGCGCGCGGAGATCACAGGAGAACTCCAAGGAGTCCGCTCTCTCTTTCTACCATGGAGATCCTGGGGATCAAACTCGGGTCATTGGGTTTGGCGGCCACCTCACTGGCCCTACTATTTTTAAAACTTAACTCAGACTTTGTCCCGTCTTTATAATAGCCTGAGGTCTAAAAGGTTAAGTATGCCACGAGGACCAGCAGTGTCAATGTGTGCTGATCCCACTCCAGACTTGCGTCTATGACTGCTGGTTCAGAGGAGGGCAGCCAGACAATGACTGGTGAGCTGAGTGGAGACAGACTAGCAACAGGCAGGGTAGTGGCCAGTCCAGACACAGGCACAAAGAGGCCACCGAGGGCTGTTATGTCAACGGCTGACGACTTCACAGCAGCAGCAGATGGGGCTACAGATAGGCAGCCATGACACAGCAGAGACAGTGCCCTGACCAGGCAACGTGACCGTCGTCTAGGAAGCTACAGGACACAAGAGCTAGTTGGTTTGCTCTTTTCAAGACTTTAGTTCTGCAAGGAGGAAGCAAGCGCTCCTCTGGTCCCTATGTGCAGAAGTCTGCCTGTGCTGTTCTCATCTGGTCCAAGACATGTGGGTGTCTGTCATCTGTCACTCACACGGAAGAATGGAAAAGATACAGGGACTGGGGGCTGATGTGAATGGTTAAGGCCTAACACACACAAGGCCTTGGTGTCAATCTCTAGGACTCCCCCCAAAATGCATGAAAACACAGTAACTTCTACAAAATTTAAACCAGGCAAGGTGATTACATGCCTGTAATCCCAGAACCAGGGAGACAGGAGATCAGAAGTTCAAAGTCATCCTGAGCTACACATGAATTCAAGGCCAGCCTGGGCTATATGCAATTCTAGCATGCATCTATAAAACCAGCACTTGAGAAACAAAAGCAAGACTGCCACAAGTTCAAGGACAGTCTAGGCTGCACAGCAAGTTCCAGGAAGTGAGGACTGTACAGCAAGCCTCTACCTCAAAAAAAAAAAAAAAAAAAAAAGGGACAAGGGTCAAGGAGGTGGTTCAGAGGGTATAAATCAGCAGTCTCAACCTGTGACCGAGACCCCTTTGGCAAACCTCTATCTCCAAAAATATTTACATTACAATTCACACTGTTAGATGTTATGTTTGTTTTGTTTTGGAGACAGGGTTTCTCTGTATAGTCCTGTATAGTAGTATGTTAACTAGGAATGTAGCTCAGTAGCACAGAATTTCCTAGCACACAGAAGACCCTAGGTTTAAGGTTTAGTACCCATTAACCTGCCCCCTCCTACACACACACACACACACACACACACACACACACTATTGTTATATGCTCCCTGATGGAGACTGAACTCTAGAACCGCCTGGTGCACACTAGACAAGCAGCTGAGCTACCCCCTCAGCCTCACACGTGGCTTTTATATACTGTATCTGTGCGTTTCATTAACTGTCCTATCTGAGAAGTGGGAACTCCTTGGAAATACTAAGAAAAATCAGCGTTCTGAACCCCGAGGCTGAGTTGGACTGACCAACAAAATGCCATCCCATGAGCCAACCTGGTAAACAGACACTCTTTTCTCAGGGGTCCCACGCTGACCACAGGCTCTCTTTTAAAGAACCAATGGTAAGTGGCCAACAGAGAGGAAGCATCATATCCCATCTCATGGGTCTTCATTCTGTAAACCTCAGGCCCGAAAGGCGGTAATGAAACCCTACCTTCTTCTCTTTCTCTAAGATCATCTGGTCCTTCTGATGCAGCATCTTCTTCAGAGTGGCCACCTCTTCCTTCAGCTGGGCAATGATGACGAAGTGGTCAGTGCCAGGGGAATCCAGAGCCAGGTCTGGGGAAAGGCTGGGTAGAAATGGAGAGAGAAATTTCCTAACTACTTAAGGCTGTACTCCAGGTCACCTGATGGTGACTGTGGAGGCTTCAGTAACTATCTGAATTCTTGCTATCAGGCTCATTGTGCTGTCCACATCAGACTCACCAGCATCCGCTGGACTTGAACTAAGTATAGGAAAGGCGGTCATCAGAAAATGATGCCAACCCAAACCAAGCCCAGAACCTGTCATATGTGGGACCAAAATAAACACGAGATCCCAAAAGCCAAGCTTACTACTTGAGGATCACTGAAGATCTCCAGCCACGTCAATGATTAGAGAACTGTCCTAGAATCCTGGGTAGACTATCTATTACGAGCGCATGCTCAGCCCTAAAGTCCTGTGATGAGGTTCAACTCCTAAGAAACTGAGACACCAGCTGGCTGATGGTGGTGTACACCTTTAATCCCAGCACTTGGGAGGCAGAGGTGGGCAGATCTCTGCGAATTTGAGGCCAGCCTGGTCTACAAAGCGAGTTCTAGGACAACCAGGATCGTTATATGGAGAAACCCTGTCTCAAAAAAACAAAGAAACTGCAGCTCCCACCCTGAATCATGCAATCTCCCCTGAAAAGATGGGGTGTACAGAAGACTCCCTTCTGGGCTGCAAAGCCAGCCTATAATCCTAACGTTCAGTAGGCTGAGGCATGAAGACTTCTGAGTCTGGGGCCCACCTAGGCTACACAGTGGATTTCAGGACAGTCTAAGCTACAGTAGGAGACTTGTCTCAAACAACAAAAAGAATTTGGGATGCTCAGGGGAGGAAGGGACAAAGGTGGCAACCTCCAGTCACATCACATGCTTTTTATGACTGTCCACTGTGTCTAAGTACTGGTGACACTCGTGTCCTTTTAGGAGACTTTCCAATTTCTCCCACTTCAGGGAATCTGTAAAGCCTTGAGATTACATGCACAATCTTTTTTATTTTGGTTTTTTTGTTTGTTTGTTTGTCTTTTGTTTTTTTTAATTATGTATACAGTATTCTGCCTGTATGTGTCCCTGCAGGCCAGAAGAGGGCACCAGATCTCATTACAGGTGGTTGTGAGCCACCATGTGGGTGCTGGGAATTGAACTCAGGACCTCTGGAAGAGCAGTCAGTGCTCTTAACCACTGAGCCATCTCTCCAGCCCCACAGAATCTTTTCTGCGTCTACAACAGGTTTTCTGGGTGAGGATCCAAAGTTTTCAGAGATGCCTCAGACCAAACTGGGAACCACTGCCAGAAGGTCACTTCCTGTCCGTCTTCAGGGAATTCTCAAGAAGTTCGATACTTTTCCCGGCAGTCTTTAAAGCAACACACAGCTCTGGATACTGACCTCAGTCCTGTCAGCAGAGCAACAGCCTCTCGCTTTTGCTCCTTCCTGAATCTTACATGGCAGCTAATAAGCAGTGGTGGAAGACACTCAACCGCCTTCCAACTGCACACGACGCTCCCATGGCTGGGCTGGATCCCATCCACATGTGGCATCTGGAACCGAGCACTGGAGGAAGACTGCACTGATGTTCTCCTAACTGATGAATGTCCCCAGTGCAAATACAGGGTGAGCAGGAGTCAAGGCAAACTAAGAAAACAGGTGCTCAGGATAAGGGCCATCAGTCTTCTCCAAGTTCAGATCTAGAAGTTCCCTTGTATCTGTTTCAACATCCACCAAACATGTCTTCCCTCAACCCAACAGAGTATTTGAACTCCTAACTATAGCAAGGAAGGGCAGAGTACCGGCCGACTGGGGATAACTCTCCATTGTCTCCAAAGCTCCAAATGCTCTGCTCTGCCTGCTTCTCCGGAGACTCTCCCTTGCTGCTGCTGTTGGCAGTGCTAAGGATTGAAGCTAGGGCCTCGTGCATGAGATGAGAACGCTCTACCACTGAGCTTAAGCACTAGCCATAGAAATTAATCTTACACCATTCAACTCTTGGCAAAACCAGCCCAGTGTATCCTGCATGGGCCTGATCCCTCTGAAGCGAGGCGCTCACTCAACACTAGAAGAGAAAGCAAGAACTAGCTACGAAGGCAGAAAGCTAGTCTCTCCAATACCTCCACACACAGGGAACTTAGTGCTGCTCCAAGACATTTCCTGCCTTTTCTGAAAGCTTTTGACATAAGAACAGGTTCTCTGCTAAGAGGCTGAGGCAGGGAGATTGGAGATTCAAGGCCCGCCCTCAAGACAAACAACTCTTTTCCTGAGTTTAATCAAAACAGGGCTGCAGTAACAAAGCACACTGTCCAGAGGCCATCTTCAAAGGCCACAAGGAAGCCCAAGGCAGAGAATAAAATGAAATTTAAAAAGTCCTTTGGAAATGACAAACTGTGCCTGGCTGCCACCCACTGCTAAACTGGGATTCTGGACTGCCTACGGAGCACTTAGCAGTATGACTGAAGAATGGCATATTTTCTCAAGGAAGGTACACTGTCTAACTCATATTCCTCAAATCAGAAAGTTTTAGTCACAGTTTTAACTAGGGAATTAGAAAATATTGGGCGGGGGCTGTGACTTCGTAGGCTACTGAAAAACAAATAGACGAAGCCACCTTCTAGGTATAAAACATCAGAGAAAGCTAAGATAATGTGTTCTGTCTACAGCATGAAAAGCCAGGGGACAATGAATAGGAGGTCGGCGGGCACGGTGGTGCATGCCATTAATCCTATCACTCTGGAGGCAGAGGTAGATGCAGGCAAATCCCTGGGTTCCAAGCCAGCCTGGGTCTACACAGGAAGTTCCAGGACTGCTTCTTAGTCTGTTGGCAAAGGCCAAGTATAGTAATATTCTTATCAATTTAATAGAAAATTCTAGGTCAGCCAGGTCTACATAGGGAGACCCTGTCTCAAATGAGAGAGAATGTGAATCAAACATGCCTCAATATTAAATAAGATTACGGCAGTAAAACATCAACATAGAACTGTTATGAGGCAACATGCAGAAGACATAAGGAATAAAATTTAAAGAGTAAAAGCATAAATTTAAAAAAGTTGTTAGTGTTGCCAGGCAGCAGTGGTACACGCCTTTAATCCCAGCACTCGGGAGGCAGAGCCAGGCAGATCTCTGTGAGTTCGAGACCAGCCTGGTCTATAAGGTGAGTTCCAGGAAAGGCGCAAAACTACACAGAGAAACCCTGTCTCGAAAAACAAACAATGTGTGTGTGTGTGTGTGTGTGTGTGTGTGTGTGTGTGTGTTTGTGTGTGTGTGTGTATGTGTGTGTTGGAGATAGAAACTAAGGGCCTTGTGCTAAGGAAGCACTCACCAGTGACTCCCCAGCCGCTCCAGCCCTGAGCATATAAGTGCATGTTATACTTCAGGGCTAGAGATGCACCTCAGTCCACAGTGCTTGCCCAGCATGTATAACGCCCTGGGCCGGGTCCCTAGTAATACAGAAACCTGGTAAGAGTGGCCCCTGCTTGTAATTCCAGGACTCAGGAGGGAGAGATGGGATAATCAGAAGCTCAAGGTCATCCTCCACTACACAGCCCAGTCTGGGATACACGAAACCCTCTCTACACTTCCCCATTTACACACACACACACACACACACACACACACACACACACACTATATGAAGTGCTTGCTTGAGCAGCACATATACTAAAATTGGAACAATACAAAGATCAGCATGGCCCCTGTGTAAAGATGACATGCAAATTCCTGAAGCATTTCATATTTATAAATAAAGTATTATTTGAATATTAAAAAGGAGTATAAAAATTACAGAAATGCCTCTTTTGTGACTGTTTTCTGAAGCAGTATCTCATGCATTCCAGGCTGATTTGAGCTCCCTATGTAGTTGATGATAGCCTTGAACTCTTGATTCTCCTGCCTCACCTCCTAAGTGCTAGGATGACAGGTAGGTGACACCAGCCTAGCTTTAGAATGCTTTATTCAAAGCAAAGAAAAAGAGCAGGAGAAAACCCACAAAAAGTAAAAAGGATAACAAAATGCAACTTATGTTGTGCTATGAATATTTAAAAGAAATGCAAATAGGTTGACTAAATTATTAAAAGCACTAATAATGCAGGGACATTCAAAAGAAATGTGTTTATGGATGAACATTTCTGTGGCAGCAGAAAAAATTACCTATATTTTCAAACTATAATATAAACACGTTGGCACATCCTGTAATTAGTGGGCTGGGCTGAGAGGACTGCCTCAAGTCTGAGGTCAGCCTGGGCTACTACCAAGTTCTAGGAAAACCAAAATTACACAGTGAGACTGTCTCTAACCCTCCTCTCCCCACACAGATAAAACAAAAATAACAACTTTTTAAAATTAGTATGAGGCTAGGGATACAGCCTAGTGGTAGAACATTTTCCTAATAGGAAGCCCTAGGTTCGATCCCCAATATCACATAGACACAAAACCAGTATGGGAAAGATGATCTTTTAATGTCTTCTCTGGAGGACATAATAAAAGACCATGCACTTAAGGCAAGGACTAGCATCCCACTCAACAAAATCATCCTTACTTGTGGCCGGATGTGAGTCAACAATCTGCAGGGCCAACCTAGGTTTTACCTTGGCACATCTCAGGCAACAGACAGTAGACTAGCAGCAAAACCTCAAGACAAGCAAGCTGGCAAGAGGTTTGTCTACTAGAAACTGGGCTGGCAGAGCTGCAGCTCTGAACAAGCTTCCGGGGCCATCAGCACAGCCTGGGGACAAGGAAGCAGATGGGAATGGTGGGTCTGAAAGCAGGGGGCTGGGCTTTAGTGGCCTGCTTTCTAGGACTTAAAGAAAACGCCTTCCTTGAAGCAGTTTTTACAGAATCACTCAAAGGTGATGGAAACATGTTTTCTTCACAACAGCCCAACTAGCTGCTCAAAGGCATGGGCGAAGAGATCAGAAAGTTGGTCTTCATGGTTCTTTCCTGAAAAACTCAAGCATTTCCAGAAGGTTCAAGAAGATGAAAACCAATTAAACTAGTGTCGACAGACACAGCTTGGTAGGATCTGAAATCCAGTAAATAAAAATGCTTCAGGAAGAGGAGGTAAAGCAACAGGCAGCCCTGGGAAGGCCCTGGCTGGTGGCTCCACAGCCACGCTGGCTGCGAGGGAGGACTGCAAATGTTCTCAGAATGGAGAAGAGTCCAAGAACTTTGGGGAAGGCTCAGGTGATCTCACTTCAGGATGCCTGGGCCTGGAGGAACAGGAAAATGGACGGCTCCAGGACTGTTGAGAAGCAGCCCACTGCACCAAGGGGGACAGGCTCTGCGTGTTAGGACAAAGCAGCTCATGAGAGGCGGCGTCACTGAGAGGAGAGAGGAGCAGTGAACATGCATTTCGGCAGGCCAAATGAACAGAACCGCTGAACTCCATGTCCTTCTTGTCTGTCCCAGCATCTGTACTGGAAGACTCTGAAGAAGTGGGAATATCCGGGCAGACATGCAGCCCTACCTTCACCCTACCTCTGCTCTCTCTCTAAACCAACTCCTCCTGGAGGCTACAGGCCCAGACCATACAGAAAAACATTCATCTCCTCACTTCTTAGACTTCCTTAGTGGACTGAAGAGTAACTACAGTTAATCCAGTTACTAGTTCTAAATATGTATTTTTTGTTTTTGAACTTGGTTTCACTATGTAGTCCTGGCTGGCCTTGAACTCACAGAGATCTATATGCCTCTGCCTCTGCCTCTGCCTCCCAAGTGCTGGGATTAAAAGAGTGTGCCATCACACTATCTTGTTTAAGTGGCCTGGCCACCCATCTGACTCAATTTCCCAAGTTTTGAGACTACAGGCAAGGGCCAGCATATAATATAAGTTCTTGTATTCAGCTGATAACAGCTATTAGTAGCGCTTATCCACAACAATCAAGTGACTAGTGCAGCACCCGACACAGGGCCACTCAGGACCCTGGCCAGCTCTGAGGTATACCCTCAAGTGCAGTCAAGAACTATGTATGAATTTCAAGTGCGTGAGCACTCATGCTCCAACTGGCTCACCTGTCTCCGTTAGTTGTGATTGACTCAAACTTGGATTTTTTCTTTGGAATTTCATTTTGAATTGAAGATGTAGAAAGTGTTTTCTGGCTTTTGATGGCAAACAGAGAGAGAGAGAAACATTAGAAATCAAAGATTAATAAAACACTCCAAGGAAAGTCTGTCAAATGGGCCAACAATGTTCTGGGCTACGGCTTATTATTTTTGATTAGTAAAATCTTCCAAGGTGGCTTATAGGTTTGGATGCTCGGATGCATGGGTATCCAGTTTCTACAGGGTCAGAAACCATTTTGATCTTACTTACTTCCTGACTGACTAGTAGTTAGGAAGACAGAAATGATCAAACTGTAAGAAATGTGTTTTCTGGTCTAGAAAGTCTTTTCCATTTCCTACCTCCCACCCATCTTCCATCTCATAGCTCTAGGAAGTACAGACAAGCTATCCTCCGACAAGCCAGTACCTGACCTACCCAACGAGAGCCAGCAGGAAAGCTGTAACAAAAGCCAAGCAGGCATGCCTGAGCTCCTAGCCTTTCTCATGACATCTCGGTGAATGCACTCTGGACCTCAGTCCCACAAAAGAACTAGCTTTAGATGTAGTGCAGTGACTCAAAACTGGCTCTAACACCAAAGCCGGAAGCCTGCTGCTGGCATGAAATCCCTTCATTCCGACAGATGTCCCAATGCCACACCCAAGGGTCTTAATGAAGTGCCTCAGGGCAGTTCTCTGCATGTGTGTAGTGGGGGTGAGGGTGGGAGAAGTTGGGGTATGTGAGGATGAGACAGGGTTTCATGTAGCTCAGGTTGGCCTAGAACTCCCTATGTAGCTGTGGCTGGCCTTGACCTCCTGACCCTTCTGCTTCCACCTCCAGAGTGCTGGGGTTACAGGTGTGCACCACCACCTCCAGGCCGAGATGAAATTTCTCTAACATTCTTAGCTTACCTATACTTGCACAAAAGGAGCAGCCCCAATGGGAAGGGCTATAAACCAAGGCCTTGCAAACATTAGGCAAACACTACACCGAGCTAGCTACATTCTGGTCCTCAGTTCCCCCTTCTTTCAGTGCCTTCTCTACTAGCCAGGGTATAACTGCCCACATAGGCTGGGTCCTTCCCTTGTATAGGCCCCTCAGTAGCACCCATAAGCCCCTGACATGTGTGCAGGCCCTCTCCTCCTCCTCCTCTTCCTCCTCCTCTTCCTCCTCCTCTTCCTCCTCCTCCTCCAGTTTCCAACACCACAAACGGTCTGACGGTCTCCCGGGTGCTCCCACGCCCTCTAGTCCTCTGCAAGCACTAATCCCTCTCCTAGGATGCCCTGCCTTGTCCTTATCTGACAAGTCCAGTCCATAGAGGGACAGTTACAGCAAGCTCTTCTCCGAGGCAGCTTTCCTGCCTTTCTACCTGAATCTTGACAAATTTGCAAAGTTGTGCCCATTGCATTAGACTGTGATGACTTGATTACAAATCTGTCTTCTCTACCAGAAGGCATACTATTGAGAGCAGCATGGCTTTTATTCATCTCTGTGTTCCCAGCAGAGTCCCTGGCCCATGAGAGTACTTAATAATGCCTAGTGAACAAACAAACCCATAATGACAGTAATAACAAAAACCAGCTAAAACCCATTGAATACTGTCATTAGAAAACAAACTGCTATTCATGTACTATATAATTAGCCTTCACAACAACCCCATGAGGTAATGCTATTCTCTTTCTCATTGTCAAGAATATTTGCTAGAGACAGGATTAAACCTAAGCCCCAATTCTCAACATCACTGTATATATTCTTAAAAGAAGCGTCAGCCGTCAACAAAAGAACATCTTTCAACTGGCTCCCACCCTGAAAAAGTCTAGAATACCAATCAACTATTTGTCCAAATATATATATTTAAAATGCTGTCTGTAGCCAGAAAACAAAATGTCCAATCCCCAAGGGATTATGCACAATTAAAGCTGAGAATTCCACTTACAAGTTCTACACACCTTAAAGACACAATACAGAAACCTCCTTGGCCCTTGCAGACATAGGAACTATAAATATGGCAAGCCAGAGACTTCCTATAGGCTTGTAGCGACAGGAACACTTCTGAGAAGCCTCCCCCCTCGGCTGCCTGAGCAGTGAGTCTTGGCCTGCCGGCTCCTGCGGTCCTCTCACAGGCCTGGGTTACCTGTTATAATGGCTGCCACCACTCAGGCGGCTGTACTGCTCCTTCTGCTGATGGCTGGCTCGAGAGGAGCTGCTCAGGTGTCTCCTCTGCTCTTTGGTCTTCTGAAGGACACGCTTATAGGACAGTGTGCACAGCCAGCACAGGAGCTTCCCATCTACCTGAAAGACGAGACACAGTTCAGAGGTGAGGTCTGTGCGAGCCATGAACACCAAGACCCTGCGCTAGACCCACTCAGGTGAAGCTCCAGCCCTGCCACCTGTAAGCTGTGTGAGCCTGGGGAAAGCCACAGGATTTAGTGACAGTGTACAGAAACTACTTAATATGGTGCCATACACATAAAAATTGAATCTTTATGGTGTATGTCTTTAATCCAAACACTCTGGAGGCAGAGGCAGGTGGATCTAAAAGTCTGAGGCCAGCCTGGTCTACAGAGTGAGTTCCAGGATAGCCAGGGCTACACAGAGAAACTCTGCCTCAAAAAAAAAAAACCCAATAAATAAATAAATAATTGTATCATGCAACTAAGGACTGCTGAGAGCAGGAGAAATAGTGTTCCCCAGAGATGAGCCCCCCAAATGGTTATCCAATACCAAGTGGTCAGTTCTAAATTCATATACACAAACAGCACTAAATGGGCTGAGCAGGTTGTACTTACGTATTTGTGTGTTTATAAGTATGTATGTAACAACAAGGAAAAAGAGGGCCTGAAATTTGAAGGGAGGAAGAGAGCAGGGAGGAGAGGCTGAAGGAAAGAGAGGGAAGGGATGTAATTATATTTTAGTTTAAATTTTTTTTTTTTTTTCCCCTGGGACAGAGTTTCTCTAGGTAGCCCAGGCTGGCCTCAAACTCAGAGATCTGACGCCTTTGCCTCCAGAATTCTGGAATTAAAGGTGTGTGCCACCACTGTCTAGCATAATTTAAAATATTTTTAAATAAAAAATATAATTTTAATTAAAAAAAATGTTTATCTCAGTGTGGTAATACATCTTTACAATCCCAGCACTCCAGGAGGCGCAGGCCAGAGGACCAGGAGTGCAGGCCAATCTCACTACACAGTGCGTTCAAAGCTAGCTGGGTTACAGGAAACCTTATCTCAAAAAAAACAAACAAAAGCCAAATGTGGTGGTACAAACCTTTAACATTAGCACTAAGAGGCAGACGCAGGCAGACAGCTGTGGGTTCAAGGCCAGCCTGATCTAAAGTTCCAGACCATCCAGGGCTACACAGTGAGAGCCTGTCTCAAGTAAACAAAAAACAACAGTTATTTTCTGTAACTACCTGATTCAGTCTCCCTCTGTTTCTCTGCCATAGCTGTTATTCTAGTCAGAAAAGATAAATAATGGACACATAATGAGAACACCTTGTCCAAGATCACTGAGCTAGCCGCAGGAACAAGACAGGGCTCAGGTCTAGGGTACTGCAAAGCCCAAACTGTCCCCTCTCCCTGGAGATGGACAGAACACTATTTTCCCGTTATCTTTATTGGTGTGTGGGTGTTCTGCCTGCTGTGCCGTGTACCAGTTATGCACAGTACACTCAGAGGCCACAGAAGGCCTTGGGTTCTCCGGGACTGGAGGTTAAAAGGCTGTTGTGAGCTGCCATGTGGGAACTGGGAATCAAATACAGTTCTTCCGAAAGAGCAGCCAGTGCTCTTAACCACTGAGCCATCTCTGCAGCCCAGGGTACTAAAGGAACCTTCTGACTACTAACACAGCTTTCCAACATCTCGTTTAGGGAAAGGTGTCTCAGCTGCCAGGCAGGAATTCTCATCAGTGAAAGCTATATTTCTCCACTATAAATTAATAAATCTGGTTAACAAGAGTCAGCCTTGAGAGCACAAGAACTCTGGGCATTGACAGAGTTTCAGGACTGTAATACATTCTCTGTTCCTAAGATTTCCTGACCACCACATACTATGTCCAGGCAACTGCCACAGAGAAAAGAGCTCACAGCCGAATGGGGGGAGAAACACGGAGTACAGAAGGTAAATTTTCACAATGTTACATTTTGAAGACAATAAAGGAGTGGTATGAATTAAAGACTGTCTCCAGCATGTGCTGGGTGTACCTCTGTAATCCAGCACTTGGGGAGGCAGAGGCAAGAGGATCAGGAATTCAAATTCTTCCTCAGCTACACAGGGAGTTCAAAGCCAGCCTGGGCTACATGAGACTGTCTCATCTCCTCTTCCCCCAAAAAAGGTCTCTGTAAAGAGGGGCCATCCAAATTAAGACCAAAGAAACCAGTCAGAACTCTATGGAAAAGGCTGCCTAAAACAAAGAAGAACCAGCACAAAGGAGAGAGAAGAAAACCGGGATGCCTGAAGACTGAAAGGTGGTCTCACAGGTGAGGAGAGCTAGGGCAAAACTGAGTGCTGGATAAGACCTGGCAAGCATGGAAAAGAAGAGTTTGGGTTTTATTCAAGTAGAAAAGGAAGCCACAGCCAGGCAGTGGTGGCGCACCCTTTATTCCCAGCATTCTGGAGGCAGATGCAGGCAGATCTCTGTGAATTTGAGGTCAGCCTGGTCTACAGAGTGAGTTCCAGGGCAGCCAGGGCTACACAGAGAAACCGTGTCATGAAAAACCAAAAGAAAAAGTTAAAAAAAAAAAAAAAAAAAAGGAAGCCTCTAGAGGGTTTCAAGAATAGAGAGATTAATATGACCAAACTCTAAACTATTTTCATCCTTCAAGATACTGCAACTCAACACGCACATTCTATGTAATGTAATCTTGTGATCTTTAATCTCAACACAGAAACATCTGGAGCTATACAGTAATGCTACTACCATTACCTCACTTACGCTATCATCGTCTCTACATCTTAGACTTACACAGACTTTTAACAATTACCAGTTATATGAGGTACTTCTCACTATAATTTGAATTATTTTAAAAGGTCATTACATTATTATTTACTCATATGGAGAAGGTTTGTTTATGCATGTGGAGCTCAGAGGACAATTTACAGAAGTCAATGTTCTCCTTCCTCCATGTGCGTTCTGGAGATGAATCAGGTCATCAGTCTTGGTAGCAAGAACCTTTATCCACTGAGCAATCTCACAGGCCCCAATTAAATTCTTAAGAAGTGTTATGGGGCTGGGAGGTGGTGGCACATGCCTTTAATCCCAGCACTCGGGAGGCAGAGGCAGGCGGATCTCTGTGAATTCAAGGCCAGCCTGGTCTACAGAGTGAGTTCCAGGAAAGACGCAAAGCTACACAGAGAAACCTTGTCTTGGAAAAAAAAAAAAAAAAGAAGAAGACTGAAGTGTTACGGGAAGACGGTCATGGTGGTACACAGCACCCGTGAGGCAGAGGCAGGCAGATCTCTGAGTTTGAGGCCAGCCTGGGCTACAAAGCAAGTTCCAGGACAGCCAGGCCTCCACAGAGAAACCCTGTCTCGATAAACCAAAAAAAACAGTAAATAAAAAATGTTAGGGGCCAAGAAGACTGCTCAGTAGGTAAAGGCACTTGCTGCCAAACCTGATAACCCTCAGCTCAATACCTGGAAACCATATGGTGGGAGAGAACCAACTCCTGCAAGCTGTCCTCTGAACTCCACAGGGGTACCTGTGGTACAAGGCTGGGCACACACATGAACACAGAAGTGAATACATGAAGTGTAACTGTAATAAGATATGAACAGGGAACATGGGAGCACACACCTTTTTGTTTTTGTTTTGTTTCGAGACAGGGTTTCTCTGTGTAGCTTTGTGCCTTTCCTGGATCTCACGCTGTAGACCAGGCTGGCCTCGAACTCAGAGATCCTCCTGCCTCTGCTGGGATTAAAGGTGTACGCCAACACCGCCTGGTGGGAGCACACAACTTTAATCTCAATAGTCAAGGCCAACCTGATCTATACACAGTGAGTTTCAGACTAACCAGTGCTGTGGATATCGCTCTGTGTAAATAAAGTTCTGATTGGCCAGTGGCCAGGCAGGAAGTATAGGCGGGACAAAGAGAAGAGAATTCTGGGAAGTAGAAGGCTGGAGGAGACACGGCCAGCCGCCGCCATGGAAAGCAACATGTAAAGACACTGGTAAGCCACAAGCCATGTGGCAAAGTATAGACTAACAAAAATGGGTTAATTTAAGATAGAAGAAGTAGATAACAAGTAGCCTGCCATGGCCATACAGTTTGTAAGCAATATAAGTTTCTGTGTGCTTTCTTGTTTGGAACTGGTGGGTAAGAGAGATTTGTCCTGACTATGGGCCAGGCAGGAAAACTCTAACTACAAACCAGATACAAAGAGACCTTGTCTTAAAAAGAAAAGGAAAATGGGGCTGGAGAGATGGCTCAGCAGTTAAGAGCCCTTGTTGTTCTTGTAGAGAATCCAGCTTGCACGTGCTGACTTGCAACCACACTGCTCCAGGTCCAGGGATATGTCCAGCACCAAGTACACACATGGTACAGAGCAGGCAAAACATAAATAAAAATGTATAACCCTAAGAAAAACCATTTTCTGTTTTAAAGAAAAAGAAATGGGCCTTTCTTTGGCTCAGTGGGTAAGGGACTTGCTACCAAGCCTGTCCAATTGAATTTGACCCCTGGGACCCGTGTGGTGGAAAGGGAGAGCCTATCCACCGCTCTCCTACACAAACATGTGTATACTGTGGCAAGCATAAGCATCCCTCTCATGGACACAAAATAAATAAATGTAACAAAAAAATTTTAAAGAAATGTTAGACTAATGGTCTGGATTTGATAAATGAAGGACACAGTCTCACTCTCTAAGGTCAGTAACAGGAGCAGGAGAGGAACTCAGAGTCATGCCCACCTGATTTGGCCCCCAAACAAAGAAGCTAAGGAAGACAAACCTGGCAACTTACCTTCTTCCTATCGTCTTTCCTGTCAAATGCACACTGCTGCTTGCACTGTTCACAAGAATATGGGGGCCCATACTTCTTCTCTGAATTTGTGCAGCGCTGGCATTTATTGCCAATAAATGCTGCAATTATGTTGCAATACTGACAAGGCTTAGGCTTAAAGAAGAGAAAAAAAAAAAAGATCAAGTAAGTACATCATAAAAACTGGCCCATTTTTTTTTACAGCCATACTTCCTACTCTGTAGCCCATGACACATGGCAAACATGTATTCCCAACATCATGCATTTGCCCCTACAGTGTTCAAATGGAGCCCAATCCTTAGCATCATAAAAAAGTAATCCCCACATGATTATAAACTTTTTAAATAAATAAAATAACAAATAACCAAAGCTCATTGGTGTCTATGATGAAACTTCAACAAAAAAATCCAATAGAACCATAGTTGAGTTTGAGGCCACCTTGGGATACATGAGACATTGTCTGAGAAAAACAGAAACAGGCCAAACATGGTGGCGCACGCCTTTAATCCCAGCACTCAGGAGGCAGAGTCAGGTGGATCCTTGTGAGTTCGAGGCCAGCCTGGTCTACAGAACGAGTTCCAGGATGGCCACAACCAGACAGTGAGACCCCTGATGCAAAACAACAAAAACCAGCCTAAGAGACGGTTCAATGGGCAAAGGTGCTTGCCAACCCCAGAACAAAGGCAGGAGAGCTAACTCCACAGAGCTGTCCTCAGACATCGATACGCATGCTGTGTCAATAAGCAAATATTCAGGAAGGCAGGCAGGAAAGCAGGGAGAAGGGAAGGGAAAGGGGAGTGGGGGGATAAAGTTGTGTGTGTGTGTGTGTGTGTGTGTGTGTGTGTGTGTGTGTGTGACTTTAAAACTTTTAATGTGTATGGGTGTTTGCATATATGTATGTGCACTACATGGGTAGACTGCATGAAGATGAAAGGGGTGTCAGATCCCCTGGAATGGAGTTACATGTGGTTGCCAGCCACCACGTGAGCAGCTGGGAGCTGACCCCCGTGAGCCAAGCACTCTTCACCACTGAGCCATCGCTCCAGCCCTGGGAGGCTGAGTTCTGAGATCTGAGTCTCACTCCTGTTAGGATTTTGGTCCAGAGAAATCCTACTCACCGTTCCATACAGCTGCACGTTCTGAGCACACTTCTTGCATATTGTATTGGTTTTACTGTTAGAAAACAATGAAACAAGACTTCTCTTAGAACATCTGAAACCTTATTCCTCTGGAGTCCAAGGAATTTGTCATTGCTAAGGTGCTAGGGGCTAGGTGATGTATAGACTGGACATTTGATATACTAACAATGAAACCCTAGTTTAAAGAGAGACTAAGTTACTTCAGATTATGCTCCCACCCCCACGCCCACTGCAGGTTGGTATTTTACTCATGTAGCCCATGCCGGCTTCAAACTCGGTATGTAGCTGAGAACAGCTGTGACTTCCTGTGTGGTAGGACTACAGATGTGAGACCACCATGCCCACCTTTAATTATGACATCTTTAAGTATCCCTAAATAAAACTAAAAGGCCCTCAAAATATGGTGTTAAACTGAAGTGAAATACCAGAAAAGAAGCGAATTCTCTCTGCTTCAGGTGAGTATCTGAAACATTTTCAGGTGAGGACCAAGGTATGTGTGTCTGGGATATGTACCTGAGACTACACTCTCCATTGTAAAGAAGAGCATGAATAAATTATATTATTTTGCCATACCATTTCTAGGGAGGGGACCATAAAGTTAAAACAGAAAACAAAGAGGTGGGCATAGTGGTGCTCATCTTTAATTCCAGCACTTGGGAGGCAGAGGCAGATGGATCTCTGAGTTTGGGGCCAGCCTGATTTACAGAGTGAGTTCTAGGACAGCCAGGGCTACACAGAGAAACCCTGTCTTAGAGAGAGAGGGAGAAGAAAAGAAAAGGAAAAAAAGAAAAACACCTCAGAGTTACATTAAATGGAAACTCAGGACATGGTGGTGTGGGTCTATAATCCCAGTGAGGCCATATGGACATAACTGATAGACCACTTGCCTACCATATGTAAGGCCCTGAGCTGGATCCCAAGCATTCAAAAAGAAAAAGAAGGAGAAGAAGAAGAAAGATATGCAAACCAAAATTTGCCAGGGCAATTTTTAATTATCTGCATGTCTATGTGTCTTCCATGTTGGTAAGTACATGCGAGAGTAGATGCCCTCAGGGGCTCTCATTTCCTGGAGTTATAGTTTGTTGTTTACACAGGTCTTACTATATAGCTTTAGTAGTTGGCCTGTAGCTCACTATGCAGACCAATGCTGCAATTAAAGGACTGCTAATATTTTATTGTGTGTAGGAGGGTGGTTGTTGTTTTGTTGAGAGAGACAGAGTCTCTCTGAGTACTGGGATTAAAGGTATGTACTCAATCAGCCTGCTTAAATGTATAAAGTCGAATGTCATTCACTTCTCAGATCCTTAATCATTTTATATGTGGTGTTTATTTGACGCAGGGTCTCACTGGTCCCGGGATTACAGACCGGGACCACCACGTGCACTGTTCCCACTTCTCTTTCCAAGTGGCAGGAAATTGCACTAATAAAATAAAAATCTAAGCAGACAATGGGTACTACATAAGATATAACACGCACACTATATACCTGTTAATATACAGGAAACTATATAATCTGTGTATAATGTAATTGACTACAAATCTGTATGCTCTAGGTGGATGCCATGGTGAATGCCTTTGATCTCAGCACTATGGAGGCAGAGGGAAGTGGATCTCTGAGCATTAAGACCATCCTGGGACTGGAGACATGATTCTGGTTAAGAGCACTTTCTCTATTTCCAGAGGACCTGAGTTCAGTTCCCAGTACCCACGCAGGGTGGCTCACTACCACCTTTAACTCCAGCTCCAGAGGCATCTGATACCTCTAGCTTCTACTGGGACCTGCACTCACAATTGCACTTAACAATAAAAATAAAACTTTTAAAAAAACAAAAAAAAGACTATTCTAGTCTACATAGTAAGATCTCATCAAAAAAAAAAAACACATTTAATTATAGCCCTATGTGTACATGAAATGCAAGCAGAAACTTTACGAAATAAGTCTACATTTTTAAAAAAAATGTATTTGTTTTGGTTTCTTGAGACAGGGTTTTCCTGTGTAGCTCTGGCTGTCCTGGATCTCACTCTGTAGACCAGGCTGGCCTTGAACTCACAGAGATCCGCCTGCCTCTGCCTCCCCAGTGCTGGGATTAAAGGCGTGTGCTACCACTGCCCGGCTAATGCCGGCTAACGTTACTATTTTTTAGAATCTGTGTTCCAGCTTGGCCATGGTGGCAGCATACGCCTTTAATCCCAGCCCTAGAGTGGCTTTAGAAAAAAAGACTGTCTCAAATTAAAAGCTAGCCTGGGCTACTGTCTCAAATACACTAAAATCAGAACATCGAGAAAAACCCAGTCAACCAGAACTCTACCTCTCCTGCTGGTACTCAGTCCTGCAGTAGGTGCACTTCACAACAGGGTGAGCAATCCGGCATTCCTGAAACGAAAAGGAGGTGATCATTTGGAAAGGCACTGGGGAGTGGAAACAGCCAACAGCAGCAGAGCTGGGTATTAACTATCTCTTAACACTGCCACTACACTTGAAGTGAGTCATTTAACTTTCTGGACCTGAATTCTCCTCCTCTGTAATAGCTGCATCACTTCCCTGCTGGTGGTGTGGGAGGAAGACTTTGTATGAACTACTCATAAATTGTAAAACAAATATATGCATGAATAAGCTCCAGATTGGTAACCCGTCTCCAGATTCCAGGGCTGGTTATCTGCCACCGTGAGATACCAAGGATAACTCAGGGGGCGAAGGCAACAGATTAAAGCCGTTTTGTTTATAGAACTTTCTTGAAAAGAAAAAGAAAAAAGAGAAAAAAAAAAAAAAAAAGCCGGGCTTGGTGAAGCACCACTTTGATCCCATCACTTGGGAGGCAGAGGCAGTTCCATCTCTGACAGTTTCCGGCAGCCTGAGCTTCAAGTGAAACACTGTCTCGAAAACAAAAACAAAATTTTACATCATGGTTTTTATGTTCAAGGGACACTGCAACATTGTCTTCTAGATTCAGTACACACAAGCAGCTGAAGAAAGAGGGAAAGATGTGAACATCTTTTTGTGTGTGAGCGACACACATAAAGATGTGAACATCTTTCTTTTTTTTGTGTGAGCGACACACATCAGACATATCTGATGAACATATCTGTGAAATATCTGAGAATTCGTCAACCACCACTTCACAGGAGCTTGGTGACTTAACTGTTGCTCTGGTCACTGGCACAAAGTGGGATGAAGGAACAAATAAAAACATTGGCATTTCAGGGGTTAAAAAATGGATAGGGCAAGAAGGCTACCAACCAGGTGCTAAAAGGTCACCTGACTCGTGTGTCCCAAGGCTACGTTGGTGAATTCTTTTCATTTTTTCCCTAGTAAAGCCTTGCCACCTCCAACTTTGAGACTGGCTGAAAAGTACCCATGAAGTGTCCGAGTTCGAGACACTCCTCACAGGCAGCACCCGACTCCGAGATTCAATCTCAGGAGGGACAAGGGAGGTCCCTGGGCCTTCATTCTGCACCCAGGGCGATCACAGCAGGGGAGAAGGCGGTCCAAGCAGATCTTGCCCGGGGCCAGTCGGGGACAAACAAGAGACTCGCCGTCCCCTCCCGAGACCTCACCGGGTCCGAGAAGAAAACCCCGCCGTTGCTAAGCACCGGGACACGCCGGCTGCCAGGGCCTGGACTCAGCCCCGGGCTCCCCCACGTGCCCCTCGGTCCCCGGCCAGCGGGGCGCTGTCCCTCGGCGAAGCGGGCCGGCCACACCCTGCCCGAGGGGACTCCGGCGGGCGTCCTCGCAGGACCGAGAATTCCGAGCCGCGCCCGGAGCGTCCCCAGCTCCCGGCCGCCGCCCCAGCCCGCGCACCTTGCACAGCTGCTGTCCCTGAGACAGCGCCTCGAAGGGGAAGCGCTGGTGGCACTTGGTGCAGGCGTAGAGCGCCGCCATGTCCGGCCCGAGCCGTGCTCACCGCCGCCCCGCCCGCCGGCCCGCCGCTTTATCTGACAGTCTCAGGCACAACCTGGCGGCGGCGGCCGGCGGCGGGCTGCGGAGGGCGGGCGGGCGAGGGCGGGCCGCCGGCGCGGGGGCGGTCTCTCCGGAGCTGAGCGGCCGATCGCTGGTCCGTCTAGACGTCGATCAGGCGGCAGGGGGCGGAACGTGGTGTTCCCGACCGCTCTGATTCGGTCTAGACCGGACTACGCTACTGTGACGCTCGGAGCCGCGATTATGTAAAGCGCAGTCACGCGGGGGCGCCGCCTGAAGACAGCGTCTTCCGACCCCGGGAATCGCGGAAGCTCTCTGGCTCCGCCCACTCTCCCGCGGCGGCCCCGCCCTCGCTCCGCCTCTCCCGGGCCGCGGGGCTCATTCCTGCTTCTCGCGATACTCCGTGGAGTTGTGATGTTTTGGGTTGCCATGGAGCTTCCTGCTAGGCGAAAGAGGGCGGGGGCGGGGGCGGGGGCGGGGGCGGGGGCGGGGTGCCCGTGCTGCGACGTCGGATTCGAACTCCGAGGCCACTCTGAGTTTGAACCAAGTGGGCAGCCAAGAAGGAAACTCTGTTCTCGGAGCAGGCTGGTTTGCTCAGCCCTCTAAGAGGGAAAACAGGATATTAAGATGAGTCTCCTCTGCGGGCTGGAGAGATGGCGCCGAGGGACTGCTGCTCTTTCGGAGGAGTTTGGTCCCCAGCACCCGCACCTGGTGGTTTAAACCGCCTGTAACTGCAACAGCAGGGGTTCCCGATGCCGCTGAACTCTGCAGGCACCTGCACTCACGTGCATTTGCAGATATTCACACACTACATAAAATGTAATAGAAGAAAGATTTTGAGTCATGTAAACAGGGTCTCCATTTTTACACGGCATACGCTTGTCCAGAGTGTTCCTGGTGCCTCTATTTCTAGCTCCAGATCTCCACTGTTTTACCTTTTTACCATTGCCCACCGTTTTCATCAGACTGTGCCTTTCATAGTAACCCCTGGCGATGTCCGTTTGAGTCATCTCTATCTCTCCCTCACTTAATACAGAGCTAACTGGTGTATTCCTTCACTACTGCCTAGCACGTATGAGACTTTGGGTTTGGTTTGATTTAAAAAAAAAAAAGAAAAAAAGAAAAGAAAAAAGTGGGGACAGTCGGGCAGTGGTGGCGCACGCCTGTAATCCCAGCACTCAGGAGGCAGAGCCAGGAGGATCTCTGTGAGTTCGAGGCCAGCCTGGGCTACCAAGTGAGTACCAGGAAAGGTGCAAAGCTACACAGGGAAACCCTGTCTCGGATGTGGGGATAAAGCATAGACTGGAGAAGAGAGAGGAAGGAAAAGAAAGTATTGGTACTCATTCACACAATAAATCTTTTTAAAGATAGATGTATGTATGTATTTTATGTATTTGGTTTTTCAAGACAGGTTTCACTGTGTGTCCTTGGCTGTCCTGGAAGTCGCTCTGTAGACCATGGTGGCCTCAGATTCAGAGATTCACCTGCCGCTGCCTCCTGAGTGCTGAGAGTAAAGATGTGTGCCATCATCACCCAGATAGTTATTTTTAATTTGAATTTTATGTGTGTGAGGATGTGTACATGAGTGCGGTGCCTACGGAGGCCAGATGGATTCCCCTGGAGCTGGAGTTACAGGCAGTTGTAAGCTACCTGACACGGGTGCTGGGGACCAGAACTAGGGTCTTTTGCAGGAACAGTATACATTCTTTTTTTTTTTTTTTTTTTTCTTCGAGACAGGGTTTCCCTGTGTAGCTTTGTCCCTTTCCTGGAACCCACTTGGTAACCCAGGCTGGCCTCGAACTCACAGAGATCCTCCTGGCTCTGCCTCCTGAGTGCTGGGATTACAGGCGTGCGCCACCACCGCCAGGCACAGTATGCATTCCTAACCACTGAGCCATTTCTCTGGCCACTCATTGAGTAAGTGTTTATTGAGTATTAACTATGTGAGGAGTCTGGCTTAGGCACAGTCAATGAAACAGACATGATCACTGGGCAGTGGTAGCCTGAGCTACACAGAGAAACCCTATCTCCAAAAGCCAAAAACAAACAAACAAACAAAAAAACCAAAACAATAACAACAAAAACTCAAAACAACAGCAAAAACCAGACATGATCTCTTCCTTTGTTTAGCAAATCAGCCAAAAGGGTCCATGAAAAGTTAGGACAGAATGCAGATTGAGCATAGTGGTAATGCCTGTAATCCCCCTACATGGGAGTTAGAGACAGGAGGATCAGAAGTTCAAAGTTATCCATGGAGACATACCAAGTTTGAGGCTAGCTTAAGATACGTGTGATCCAGTCTTTTTTTTTTTTTTTTCCTGAGATAGGGTTTTCTTTGTGTAGCTTTTGGAGCCTATGCTGGAACTCGCTCTATAGATCAGGCTGGCCTCGAACTCACAGAGATCTTCCTGCCTCTGCCTCCCGAGTGCTGGGATCAAAGGCGTGCGCCACCATCGCCTGGTTGTGACCCTGTCTTTAAAAAATTAAAAAAAAAACAAAAAAAAAACAAAAACAAAAAACAACCAGCCAGGCATAGTGGCGAGTGCCTTTAATCCCGGCACTCAGGAGGCAGAGGCAGGAGGATTACAAATTCAAGATGATCCTCCTTTACACTGTGCCTGGCAATAAGGAAGAGAACAGATTGCCCCAGGCTAGGGTTACTGCCTAGCTATCACGTTTGGAGTCTCTTGCAGTAGTCTAGGCTGGAGGTGATGGTTTAAAGGTTACGGTGGAGAAAAGTGACGGATTCAAGACACACGTGGTGTTAGAATCAGCAGGATGTACAATGGATTCCGTTTGGGAGGCGGTGAGGGAAGGGAAGGTGGCATGGCCAGCATGGTCATCTACTCGTGCTTGTGGTACTTGTGGCAAAGGGGATATTAGAAAGGTAACTTTCATCCCCAAACCAAAAAGCATTTTGACATGTTAGGCTCTAGATCACGTGGGACGTCGGTGGGGAGACTATCTAGTTAGTAGATTCTTTTATTTTTTTAAAGATTTTATTTATTTTATATGTATATGAGCGTTTTTCTTACATGTATATAGATGCATCATGAGTATGTCTGGTCTCCAAGGAGGCCAGAAGAGGATGTTGGATCCCCTCCACCTAGAGTTACAATAATCTGTGAGCCACTTCATTGGGTGCTGAGAATTGAACCCGGGTCCTCTGCTAGAACAAGTACTCTCAACGGCTGAGCCATCTCTCCAGCTCCAGTTCAGGAGCTCTTTAAACCTCTTACAAGTGTAAGATGGAGATGGAAGGGGTTGCTTTTTATTTCTTCAATGCTAGGGACCAAGCCCAAGGTCTGGTACACAGGAGGCTCCCAACCCCTTTAGTAATCCCCAGCCAGGAAGATAGTTGTGTGTGTGTGTGTGTGTGTGTGTGTGTGTGTGTGTGTGTGTGTATCTGTGTGTGTCTGTCTGTGTCTGTGTCTGTGTCTGTGTCTGTGTGTATCTGTGTGTGTCTGTCTGTGTCTGTGTCTGTGTCTGTGTGTGTCTGTGTGTTGAGGCAGGGTCTCATGTATTCCAGGCTCACCTCAAACTCTATGTAGTCAAAGATGACCTCTGAGCCAGGCAGTGGTGGCACACACCTTTAATCCCAGCACTCAGGAGGCAGAAGCAGGTGGATTTCTGTGAGTTTGAGGCTAGCCTGGTCTACAGAGCAAGTTCCAGGACAGTTAGAGCTTTTACTTAGAGAAACCTTGTCTCAAAACAACAACAAAAAATAAAAAACAACAATAAAAAGTAAACAACAACAAATGACCTCTGATTCCCTTGCCTCTACCTTCTAAGTACTGAGACCACAGGCCTTAGTCACTACGCTCAGGCTGTCTGGTGCTGGGGGTCAAACCTAGGGCTCCATGCCAGTTAGACAAGCATTGTTCCACTGAGCTACATTCCCAAAGTCTTTTGTTTGTTTGTTTGTTTCTTTTTAATGTGTATGGGTGTTTTGCCTGCATGTATGCATGCCTATATACCATATGTTTGCCTGGTGCCCTTGGAGACCAGAAGAGGGTGTTGGCTCCCCTGAAGTTACAGACAGTTGTGAGCCACCATATGCATGCCGGGACTCAAACCTGGGTCCTTTGTAAGGGCAACAAGTGCTCTAACTGCTGAGTTATCTATCTCTCTAGCCCCTGAAAGACAGAGTTTTGAGGGGCTTATCACTCTGCATGTGGAATTTAATGTCTTGAGTCTGGATATGATGTTGGAATCATAGAAGAAATCATAGAATCATAAAATCATAGAGGCAAAAGTAACCCTATCCAACAGCTAGAGAGGAGACACCCACAGAGGAGCCGTGAGTAAGAAGATGCAGAAAGGGCTGGAGAGATGGCTCAGTGGTTAAGAGCACTGGCTGCTCTTCCAAAGAACCCAGGTTCAATTCCCAGCACCCACACAGCAGCTCACAACTGTCTATAACTCTAGTTCCAGGGGATCTGACACCTTCACATCAATGCACATAAAATAAGTTAAATCGGTACTTTGGGGCTCTGTTTCTTCCGGAGCAGCTTAGTCCAATCAGTGTTAGTGGGTTCTGTCTCAGGGAGCAGTTGTTCCCAATTGGTGCAGGGTGTGCCATAGTTCCAGTGGTTGTTAGGTTCGTAGGGGTTGGGTTTTTGTTTTTGTTTCTGTTTTTTGGTGGGGGAGCAACAATTGCTGGGTATACCATTGAGGAAACTGGGGGCTGGGGGGGGGGGTTATTGGTTTTGTTCAGAGAGGCAAGATAAAAAGATAAAGAAAGCAAATACAAAGCCAGATGCAGTGATTCTTGTCTGTAATTCCAGTGCTCAGGAGGCTGAAGCGGGATCATGGTGAGTTTGGTGCCAGCCTGGGCTATTTTGCAAAACCCAGTCCTAAAAAATTAAAGATATAGCTGGGCAGTGGTCGCACACTCATTTAATCCCAGCACTCGGGACACAGAGGCAGGCAGACGTCCCTAAGTGTGAGGCCAGCCTGGTCTACAAAGTGAGTTCCAAGACAGCCAGGGCTACACAGAGAAAACCTGTCTCAAAAAAACAAAAATAAAACAAAACAGAAACAAAAAGATTGGATTGAGTATATGTCTCCATTGATAAAGTGCCTGCCTAGCATGAAACCCTGCATTTGATCCCCAGTATCTAACAAACTGGGAGTAGTGATGAATGTTCTAATCACAACACTCAGGAAGTAGAGGCAGGAGGATCAGAAGTTCAAGATCATCCTCGGGTGAGAGTTTAAAGGCAACCTGAATGAGGTACCATGTCTCTAAATAAACACCTATCCAGGGACAGCTCAGTGAGTGAATACATTGTTTGGGGTCCAGGGATCCTGAAAATTCAAAGGGAAGACCTTCAGCTTCCAGTCTGTCAGCAATTCCAAGCTTCACATTCTTAGCCACAACTTCGGGAAAGTCATCATATTAAAGAGGGTGGGTCTCAGGTGGAAGACAGTGACTGGTGGAAATCACAATTGGTGAGCTAGGCATAGTAGCATGAGGGACTTGCTGTGGATATCGCTCTGTGTAAATAAAGTTCTGATTGGCCAGTGGCCAGGCAGGAAGTATAGGCGAGACAAGAGAGAAGAGAATTCTGGGAGGTGGAAGGCTGGGTGGAGAATGACACCGCCAGCCGCTGCCATGACAAGATGTAAGGTACTGGTAAGCCACAAGCCATGTGGCAAAGTATAGACTAACAGAAACGGGTTAATTTAAGATAGAAGAAGTAGATAACAAGCAGCCTGCCACGGCAATACAGTTTGTAAGCAATATAAGTTTCTGTGTGTTTACTTGTTTGGGTCTGAGCGACTGTGGGACTGGCGGGTAAGAGAGATTTGTCCTGACTGGGCCAGGCAGGAAAACTAACTACAGGGACTATAACTTTAGCACTGGGGAAGCTGAGGATGGTGAGTTCAAGATCAGCCTGGGGCTGTATAGTAGGATCCCTATCTCAGAAAAATATATATGTATATATACATATATTGTATACACACACACACACACACAAACATCTTAGGGCCTGGTGGTGCAAAGTTCGTAAACACCATCCACTACAGAGGCGTAAGTAGAAGGACTGATCCTGGAGTTGGTGGCACACACCTTTAATGCCAGCACACTGGAGGCTGATGCAGGAGAGTTCCAGGCCAGTCAGGACTATACACTGAGTTCAAGAAACTCAGGCAGCTTAATGAGACCCTGTCTCAAAATGAAAAATGGAACAAACACCCTAGTGTGGTAGTGCATGCCCGGAATCCCATCCATCAGGAGTCAGAGGCACTTGGATCCCTGTAAGCTGGAGGCCAGCCTTGGCTACACAGCAAGTTCCTGGTGTCAAAATACATGCTCCGATTATAGAGGCAATCAGCCACCCCTTGTATCTTGTCTAGCACCTTCCTTAATCTGTAAACTCAGAACCCCCTCCCCTCTAAAGTATATAAAAGTATGATGGGGTTCTAGGTACTCTGTGGGTTACTTTCAGATTACATACCCACCCTCCAGGTTCTCCAGCCCGGGGTCCTAGACATTACTAAATGATATTTTGCCTGAACTCCATCTCAGCATATCTCTCTACTGAACCTGAGAAAAATCTGAATTACTTAAAGGATCAAGCCATCCAGGACTACATTGCAAGTTCCAGGACAGCCAGAACTATAAACCCAGATGAGGAAGTGCCGAGGTGTCCAGATAGACTCTGCTACCAATACCTGTGCATCTCATAATCCAGCACCACAAGACCACTCTGTGGAAACTGGGGAGCCTATTGCCACATTGGAGCTGAAGTGTGTCATCCAGGGCGTCCTCAAGCGGCCACAGGAGATGCAATGCCTGTATGAGGACATGTAGCGCTCCTCAATGACAGAAAAACTGGGAGAACACAGTCAGACAGCACAGATCTATGCTCCAGGAAAATGCCTTCAGTAATCCAGAGTCCTGAACATTAAGCCCTCCTGGCCAGAGCTTCCATGAGATTGCTTAATGAATAAACGAATGGCATGGGTCTGAGCCCCCGACCCCAGGATGAAAGGAGAGACTCCTGCCAGTTGCCCTGTCCTGCACATACTCTGTGGCAACCCCCACCCCCACCCCGACACCCATCTGTCTTAAATACATGTCTACAAAATTTTGTTTTGGTGTCTGTCTTTCTCTGTGTGATCCAAGCCGTTCCAGGCCATGTCCTCCCTGGAAAGGTCTCACTGTCAGGTCCTTTTCAGCTCTGGCTTACCAGGCTGCCTGCTGTACTCTCCAGCTTGGCCTAACTGCCGCTCAAAGGTGCCTTAGGGATGGATGTGGGCTACCCCGAGGGCCAATGAATTCTCACTAGACAGTCACAGGAAAAAGGAAGGATTCAGAAGCTGGGCCAGCTGGTCAGGCAAGGTTCAAAAGATATTATCCCCCATGGGGTCATACTCAGGTGACATTTGCCCTGCTCCATATTTTCCTAGGGAGGGCCAAAGGCCAGGCACAGAAAAGGTTTTGTGAAGCCTCCATGAGTCCCACCTAAATCCCATGTGGCCTCTTGAACTTGTGATCAGGGGTCAAAGATCGCTCCTCTGCCCAAGTCTAGGGACTTCTGTTAGCCACTGAGGACAAAGTGACATGGATCTGAAGATGGCTCAATGCCTTGCCTAGCACATGCAAGGCCCAGGGTTAGTCCTCAGGACTGCTGCCCTCCAGATTTAATAACACTGGTGACGTGAGTGACACATGTGAAGCCCTGGGCTATCCTCAGCACAACATGGATGCAAGCACGAGTGTACACATGCACATGCACTCACACACACACACATGCGCGCACACACACACACACACACGCACGCACGCACGAGCATGCACTCACACAAAGGTGTGAGTGGCTTTTATAGCTTGAATTCTCAGTACACAATTCAGAACAACAACAACAAAAAAAAACCTTTTTCTTTCTCTCCCCCCCTCCACCCCAAGACAGGTTTCTCTGTGTAGCCCTGGCTTGCCTATAACTCGCTCTGTAGACCAGGCTGGCCTGGAATTCAGAGATCCAACTGCCTCTGCCTCCTGAGTGCTGGGGTTAAAGCCAATAAAACATTTTTTAAATGCTTTTTCAATTAAAAAAAATTTTTTTTTGAGCTGGACATGGTGGCACACACCTTTAATCCCAGCACTCAGGAGGCAGAGACAAGATCTTCCTAGGTAGCCCTGTCTAGTCTGGAACTCTGAGATTAAAGGCATGTGCTATCATGCCTGGTTTAGCAATAAAACTTATTTTAAATTACCTTAAGCTGAATATGGTGGCACCTCCCTTAACCTCAGCACTTGAGAGGTTGAAGTGAGTTACATAGTTATCACTATATAACTGTAGCTAGTGAGTTCCAGAACAGCCAGAGCTATGCAGTGCGACCCTGTCTCAGAAACAATGGATTTAAAAGAAGACATGAAAATAGAAGAGACATGAAAAAATGGTTGGAAGGAAGAAAAAGTCCAGGGAGTGTGGGAGGGGATAAGAGAGGAGCGCTCTCTTCGTGCGTGCCAATAACATATATCATATGCATGTATGAAATTGTTATCGAATAACTGAAAAAATATTAAAGACAAAAATTCATGGTCATAAGTATCAGACACAGTGTTAGGCCCTGGAGGTACAGCAAAGAATCTGACCAAGACACTAACCTGTTCCTGCTCTACAAGTCAAGGAGATGGATGATATCAAAGGAAACAGATGTATAATACAACCCCAGATAATCCAAAGTGCTGAGATAAAAAAAATAAGGGAAAAAATGATGAGAGATGTTCTATCAGAATTATGAGAAAAACCTTCCCTGAGGGGGTGGCCAGTAAATGGACGATATGGTGAAAAGTGTTCCAGGTGAGGGTAAGTGCGGAGGGCCTGGGGCTGAAAGAACTAGGCATTTATGAAATGTAATTATGAGGCAGTGTAGGTAGCCTGAGGAGAGAAGGAGGTAGGCTGTGGGTCAGGAGGCAGGCAGAAAGCAAAGATTCTGGAATTCTAAAAGCCACGGTAAACACAGAGTTTAGATTTCTGGGTTATAGGAGGTCACTGAAGGGTATTGAGCCAAAGACACTTGGAATTCAAGACAGGGTTTCTCTGAGTAACAGCCCTGACTGTCCTGGAATTCACCTTGTAGACCAGGCTGGCCTCAAACTCACAGACCCACCTGCCCTTGTCTCCCTGGTGCTGCAATTAAAGGTGTGCACCACCATCTGGCTAATTCTTATTTACTTTATATGTATGGATGTTTGGCCTGTGTGTTTGTCTTAGCACCACTACGTGCCTAGAGCCCACAGAGGCCAGAAGAGGGTGTTGGGTCCCTTGAAAATAAAGCTACAGGTCATTTGAAGTCTCCATATGCATGCTGGGAACTGTATTCAGGAACTCTGGAAGAGCAGTCAGCTCTCTTAACCACTGAGACATCTCTCCAGCCTCCCTAATCCATATTTTAAAAGGTCACTCTGGCATAGAGCTGGAGAGATGGCTCAGAGGTTAAGAGCACTGGCTGTTCTTCCAGAAAACCCAGGCTTGGTTTCTGGCATCCACATGGCAGCTCACAACCACCTGTAAATATAGCTTCAGGGGATTTGAGGCCCTCTTCTTGCCTCTTTGGGTACCAGGCACACATGTGAATATGTGCAGGCATTCACATACAAGACACAACTGTCATTCTGGCACTGAAGAGTTGGCTCAGAGGGTAAAAGTGATGCATACATATGATAATCTGAATTCCATCTCCAGGACCCAGGTAAGAAAGATGGGTGCAGTGGTGCACATCTGTAATCCCAGCACTCCTACAGGGATGTGGCAGGTGGAGGCAGAAGAATGGGTTGGAAGCTCTCAGGCCAGCTGGCCTGGAATATGCTGGAAAAAGAACCCCTCGGCCTTGACAAGGTGAAAGGCAGAACCTGCCCTCTGATAACTCTTGTGCTGTCTGCAGACACAAAGTACATGAACCCAGGGAACTGGGGTCACAGTGAGTTACAGTGTTGCTGATATGAGTGCTGGGAACTGAACCCAGGTCCGTGGCAAGACAAGTAAACACTCTTTAATGCTGAACCATCACTCCAGCCACTAAAACATAGGCCAGGCAGTGGTGGTGCACATCTGTAATCCCAGCAATCGGGAGGCAGAGGCAGGTCATCTCCATGAGTTTGAGGCCAGCATGGTCTACAGAACAGCCAGGACTACATAAAGAAACCCTGTCTCCAAAAAAACAACAACAAACAAACAGACAAAAACAAAAAATGAATGACATTTTAATACGTACATTCACTTATGCGTGTGTGCACATGTGTGTGCTTTGGAGCACACATACATGCTATAGTATGTACGTGAAGACCAGGGCTCAATCTGCAGGGCCTATTCTCTCCTTTCACTGTGTGGATCGGGCTGACTGAACTCAAGCTGGTGTTGAGAGCCCTAACTTACCAAGTCACTCACCGACCCAAACTTGACCTAATTTCTAAGATCCACCCATATCAGCACAATGTGTCAAACCTCCATTCTTTTTCATTACCAGTAAATCCTATTCCATTCTTGAATACACTGCATTTAGTTTATATGTCTTGTTTGAGTTGTTTCCACCTACCTACTATTCCATTCATGAATACAATGTATTTAGTTTGTATGTCTGCATTTGAGCTGTTTCCACCTACCTACTATTCCATTCATGAATACACTGTATTTAGTTTGTATGTTGACATTTGATTGGTTGTCACCTACCTTAGTCCACTTTGTGCCTGCTACAACAAAATAAGACTGGGAAGACTGTAAAAGAAAAAAAATTTATTAAATGAAACTCAAATTTAACCCAAAAGAAATTGGATTTTTTAATAAAAATTTTCTTTTGAATTGTAATGTGCTATCTTCCCCTTTGGGGGGAAAAGGAATTTTATTACAAAGAAAAACTCTACTCTAGCACAGATTGTATAAATCACCCCCACTAATGATAATATCACTTACTTTGTATTTATCTCATAATGAAACTGGAAAAAAAAAGATAGTTTTCCCAATAATTACCAATTAGTAGAAACATAATAAAAACTGTGTTTGAAACATATTTTACAATTATAATTTCTCAAAGGAAAAAAACAAACAGAAATTTGGCTGGGCAGTGGTGGTGCATCTCTTTAACTCCAGCATTCAGGAGAGAGAGGCAGGTAGATCTCTGAGTTTGAGGCCAGTCTGGTCTACAGAGTGAGTTCCAGGACAGCCAGGGCTACACAGAGAAACCCTGTATCAAAAAAACAAAAACGAATAAACAAACAGAAATTGGTTTCACCAAAGACGAAGACACCTTGGTTCTCTGATGAAGGCTGTACCCCGGCTGCTGCATTCTCTAGACAGGAGAAATACTGTGGTATCACACAGCAGAAGGTCAAAGGACATCAGAGAGCTGAAGCCTCTTTCATAAGATCCTAACTTTAGCTGAAGAGAAGGGAGTCCTCAGGACCTGATGGCCTCTTAACCATGACCCATCTCCTGGGTAACAGTTTCAACACCTGACTTTTGGAAGGAACACGTTTGACGACAGCACCACCTTCTGGTGACTGTGAGTAATGCTGCTATGTTGTGTTTAAGTTTGAAAATCTTTCAGTTTTGTTTGTTTGTTTGTTTGTTTGAGACATGATCAGACTGTAGAACTCTGGCTGGCCTGAAACGTGTTCTGTAGATCAGGCTGGCCTCAAACTCACAGAGATCCACTTGCCTTTGCCACCTGAGTGTGAGCTACTACACCCAACCTTCAATTTTTTAAAAAATACAAATGCTTCTTGAATTTGTGGGTCTTCCTTGTGCGAGGGACATTCAAGTCTTCTCGTATCCCTTCACTTTTAATAAATGTGCCACTAAAGCAAGCAGTGTTGTTTCTGGAAGTACGATTTCCCTAAGTATCTAAGGCGGGCTTTGAACTTGAAGTCCTCCTGCCTCAGCCTCCCTGGTCCTGAGATTGCAGAATTGGGCCTGTTTTGTGGTGTGTTCTCTCTCTCTCTCTCTCTCTCTCTCTCTCTCTCTCTCTCTCTCTCTCTCGCGCGCGCGCGCGCGCGCGCGCGCGCGCGCGCGCGCGTGTGTGTATGTGTGTGTGTGTGTGTGTGTGTGTGAACTTTACATTTACTTAATTATTTGTTTATTGAGACAGTCTCTCTATGTAACCCTGACTATCCTGGAACTCACTCTGTAGACCAGGCTGGCCTCAAACTCACAGAGATCCTCCTGCCTCTGCCTCCAGAGAGCAGGGATTAAAGTGCCACCATGCCCAGCTGGATTTATTTTCTTTATGATTGCTGTGTGTCTGGGTGGTTCGTAGCATTTGTACGGAGGTCAGAGGACAACCTTCAGAAGTCTGTTCCACTGAGTTCTGGGGATCAAACTCCGGTTGTCAGGCCTTCAGGGAAAGTACCTTACCCACTGAGCCATCTTGCTGGCTCCTATGTGTGCATTTTTTGGAGGAATATCAGACTTTTTTTACATAGTTGTTATGTCATTGTTTTGGTGGTTTTTGTTGTTGTTGTTTGGTTTTTCATAACAGGGTTTCTCTGTGTAGCTTTGGAGGCTGTCCCAGAATTCATTCTGTAGACCACACTGGCCAGGAACTCTCAGAGATCTGCCTGCCTCTGCCTCCAGAGTGCTGGGATTAAAGGCGTGCACCACCACTGCCCGGCTGTTGTGTCTTTCTTACATCCCTACTAACATGCCTCCTTGTATTTATTCCTTCCTTCCTATGCCTTGACAATATCTACTTTATTGTTTAGTTGTGTAGCATTGTGATTTTATTTACATTCACCTAATACTCACATAATATGGGCATCTTTTGTGGGTTTCCTGCTTGGTCATTTGAATATCTTCTTTGGAGAAACAACAACTGAACTCCTTTGCCCATTTTCCCCCAAGACAAGGCTTCCTTTGTGTATCTCTGGCTGTCCTGGAACTCACTCTGTAGACCAGGCTGGCCTCAAACTCACAGAGATCTGCTTTCTCTGCCTCCCCAGTGCTGAGATTAAAGGGATGCACTACCACACCCCTGGGGTCCTTTGTTTTCACTGTTGGGTTGGAGGGCTCCTTTATAGAATCTGGAGGAAGTATGCCATGCTACTGGGGGTGGGTTTTGTGGTTTCCAAAGCCCACACCATTTCTAGTGTCTCCACCTCCTGTCTGTGGATCAAGTGGTGAGCTCCAGCACCATGCCTGCCTGCCTGCTTAACGGAATTTTACCAAGGGCCTGCCCTGAGAAAATCCCTCCCAGGGTGCTGGGGAAGTCACTACATCTGGCAGGTTGTCTGAGGGAAAAGAATCTATGTGCACCATGCTCTTTCATCCGTTTATTTCTTTAAGACAAAACTCTATCTATACAGCTTCAGCTCCATCCTCACATTCAGCTCCTCTCTGTACCTACTGGGCCTGTCATAGTCCCGACTAAGCCCCTATGCTTTTGACCTCATCTTCGTCCTCTTCTGTTCCTTCATCCTCCTTATCTGTTCTCCCTTGCTCCTTACCCTTGGCTCTGAGAAACTCTGCCTTCTTCTTTCCTCCCTGGCCTCGCAGCTCTGCCGGGACCAGGAGTTCCGCTCCAGTCTTTACCCACCTGGTTATGCAAAAAGCCCTATTGTCCTCAGCCACTAGGCCTGAAGGCCAGGGATGGTCTGAGCTTCATTTGCACAGGAAACAAAGCTATGTATCTACAGCCAGCCTGTCTCCTAGGCCCTGCTAGGGTTGTTACCTAGTGGATCAGCAGCAGGTCTGAGAAACTAAACTGTTTGTCATCATATGGCCTAATAGTATATGGGTGCACAAGAATCTCATAGCAGAAGACAGCGGATATATATTAAAATCTAAACAACACCAAAAATGCCTTGACTTTTCTAGGTATAGCTTGAATATACAGCTGAATCTCTATAATATATTCTTGCGGCCCACTGCACCTGCTGCCATGCTCCCCACCATGATGGCCAAGGACTCACCCTCTGGAAATATAAGCTCCCAGTAAACTCTTTCTTCCATAAATTGCCTTTGTTAGTTTTTAGGAAGAGTCCTTCCTGAACCTGGAGCTCCATGGACTGGCTGGCCAGTGAGCCCCGGATTCTTCCTGTCTGTCCCCACACCCCCAGTGCAGGATTACAGGTATGCTACTGTGCCCAGCTTTTCACATGGGTGCTGAGGATCTGAACTCAGGTCCTCAGGCTCGCACAGCAAGCATTTTACTAACCGAGCTGCCTCCCTGGATCCCATTCTCCTACCAGATTGTAAGTAAATGCCCAAGCCCATCCCTAGACTAAAACAGACTTCGGTTTGTTTGCTGTTTGTTTGCGACAGGATCTTGCTATGGATTCTAAGTTGGCCTGAATTTACTGTGGAGCCCAGGCTATCCTCAAACTCTCAGCAATCCTCCTGTCTCAGCCCTCCTAGTGTTGGGATTATAGACAAGCACCACGCATTTGGCTCCAACTCAGTAGAGATACCTCTCAGTCCAAGGCCTCAGCATCCAGCATGGCTGCCTTGGCGCCACGCAGCACAGGCTGTCTGAAGCCTTACAGGGAGTCAAGTGGGCCGCACATGCGTACTGGAACGCATGTGGCTACTCCATGCATGCGCATAGATTACATGGCTGGGTGCGCTTTACGCTGTACGCATGCACGGCCCACTCTTTAAAAAGCCGGGGCCATTTTTGCACCGGTCTCTTCTCTCTCTCTTTCTCTTAACCACGTGTGTTTCCCACAGGCCTGTCACGTCTCCTTCCATCCTCTCTCAATAAAAACTCTTCTGTGGATTTGTCGTGTTCAGGACGTTTCCTCTCAGGGTAAGAGCGCCCAATAACCAGCAATGGGGACTGAAGCAGCTGCAACCCTGGAGTTTGCCCCCAGTGAACCTGTGAGGTGTTGGTTTCCCCAGCAACAGTCCAGTGAAATGAGTTAACAGTCCCAAAGCGCAGACTTTTGCTACCTAAGGATTGCAGCTTCCAGAAAGCATTCAGCTACACCTTAGAGCTCAGGGTTTGCTTCCTAGGGACCTAGCCTGACATTTAGCATCAAAAGAGACCTTCAGGGGTGATTTGAGGGTTGTGAAAAGCAACTTGGAAGCAAACAAGTACCTCATGGTTGATGGTAGGAATGAGACTAGCCTTGATGTTTAGTGGGTGTCTTTTTTTCCCCCCCAAGACAGGGTTTCTCTGGCTGTCCTGGAACTTGCTTTGTAGACCAGGCTGGCCTCAGACTCACAAAGATCCACCTGCCTCCTGAGTGCTGGGATTAAAAGCGTGCACCACCACCACCCAGCTAGGCATCCTAATTACTGAATCTTTTACTGATAACGGCCACTGTAGTAGCTTCAGAGAACTCTGAATAGACTTTCTCTACAGTCTTCCATTTCCAAGGCCACATTTTAGTAGGGAATGAACAGTACCTTGAGGTTAGGAACAAGGACATTGACATGGGCAAACCTAAGTCTCTCAGGCTCCTGGTTTCCAGGTGGTAGAGGCAGCTCCTCCCCTATTTCCAGGGAAAAGCACTTTCCTCTTATCCAAAAGTACACAATGGTCTTGTGCAAAGCTGGGGCCATTTGTCTCCTTCAGATCTATTTCTGACACACTCAATTAACTGGGTTCCTAGCAATTTATGAGTGAAGCAGATTAAGACAGGGCCTGGGAAAGGGAAGCTGCACATCAGGGGGCTTGGGAGAGGAGCAGTCAGACTAAGATAAGGTCTGAGGGAATGCATCTACTGGGACCACTCACATTCAGTAACTCAGCTTTCTTGCAGATGTTCTTATTCTTTTTCTTTTTTCTTTTTGGTTTTTTCAAGACAGGGTTTTTTGTTGTTGTTGTTGTTGTTTTTGTGTGTGTGTGTGTGTGTGTGTGTGCGCAGTTTTGGAGCCTGTCCTGGCTCTCACTCTGTAGATCAGGCTGGCCTGAAATTCACAGAGATCCGCCTGGCTCTGCCTCCCTAGTGCTGGGATTAAAGGCATGTGCCACCACTGCCCAGCTGCAAACATTCTTGCAAAGACGCCTAGTGCAATTCTCTGTACTGTCAGCTCCCAAATAACAACACAAAGACTTATTACTAATTATGAAAGCTTGGCCTTAGGCTTGTCCCATGAGCTCTTATAACTTAAATTAACCCATGTGTTTAAATCTACATTCTGTCATGTGGCTCATTACCTTGTTGCTCCATACTGCCTACACTGTTTTCTCTGCATCTGGCTGGCGACCCCATCTTTCTTCCTCTCCAAATCCTCTCTGTCCCCAGAAGTCCCACCTAACCTCTCCTGCCTAGCTATTGGTCATTTGGTTCTTTATTAAACCAGTCACAATGACACATCTTCACACAGTGTAAAGGGGTTTTTCCGTTTTTGTCTCAATAAAAAGGAAAGGCTTTAACTCTAACATAATAAAACTATAAATAATAAGAACAATTATCATGTAAGAATTACATTCACTCCAGGTGGTGGTGACACATGCCTTTAAACTCAGCACTTGGGAGGCAGAGCCAGGTGGATCTCTGTGAGTTCGAGGCCAGCATGGTCTACAGAGCGAAATCCAGGACAGGCTCCAAAGCTACACAAAGAAACCCTGGCTCAAAAAAAAAAAAAAAAAAAAAAAAAAAAGAATTACATTCACAATGTCCAGTCCATTTGTATTTGGTATATTTGGAGAAAATATTATCTATCTTACGTTGAGTCCAAAGTTTTGTACCTAAATCACTTTCTGTCATAACCAAGGAAAACTACCTAATCTTCAACCCAAGAAGGATATAATATTACCTGAGTAAACAGGAAGCACAAAGCAAGTAACTTCCAAAACTAAGGAACAACAGAGATATCTGGCTTCCTGGATAGTCACCCAAGGTTCCTCTGCAACACAAGGGCATCCATCTTCAGCCTACAGGCCTAAAATATCTGACAGACTTTTCAGTGAAGTAGGAATTTTGAAGGACTGTCCTACTTCTTGACCAAGTTCAGCAGTCACCTTCTTTTGTGTCCTGCTTGTTTAATTTGGACAGCATTCTGTCAGCAGCCAAAGCAAGCATAATTTCTTTGCCCAGTGGCTAACTTTGCCACAAATGAAAGCAAACTCCATATGGAGGTTCTTCGATGCCTGTCATCCTTTTTTGAAGTAAATAGGTGCTGCCAGGGACAGATGTGTGTCACTGTCAAGAAAAGCTTTGTGTTCTTAAAACATTAAAATGAATAATCTCCTTTGTTTAGTTTCCTCCCTGACCATGACCAATAACAACTTATTGGTGAAATTATTAAGGCCACTCCACGTAGTTAAAAGGGAGGTTTATTTTGTGGGGTAACTTACAAATGAAGGGATAGGTTGCAGGGTCTGGCAAAGGTATGGTGCAGTCTGTCGGTGTTCTCTGGAGAACTCTGCTCCGTCTACCTCCAGGGTCCAGGGTCCCAGAACCAAGAGAGCCCTCTCCTCTCGATCCTGGGTCTTCAGCTTCCTCCCTCAGCCCTGCCTTGTGGGTGTGCCCATTACCGAAGCCTCAATGGGGGTGGGAACTTCCAGGCCAAGGCTGGGATGGCTACCCACTACAACAACTTGTAGCCAATTCCCGTAAATAATGACAAATATCCATCAAGCAACCAAAAACTACCTATGCCACATCTTGGGGATGTGGGCATCGTGTTCTTAAAATTGCTTCCTGCTGTTTGGGGGCAATGGAATCTTTAGGGGACCCTGAGAAAATTGGGACCATGGTCAAGTCCTGGGAGAGTTCTAACTGAATCATTGTTGTCCAGTCTCTGTGTAATGGGAAAGTGCAGGGCTGGTCTGACGTTCTGGCTAGAGCAGTCTGTGAGGCTGGACCATCTCAGCCAGCAGCTTTGAAGATGTTCTGCCTGCAGAATTTTGAGGAAACTGCAACAGAGGCATTCTGAGAGGCTGGATCACCTGGGCTACTTGTCTTTATTGGTGTCTGGTCCTTTTTTTTCTGAAAACACACACACTTTTAAAGGTAACATATATATCTACATTAGCACAAGTATGGAATGTGTGGTGTATATGTCAGCTAAAGATGATTTTTTGTTTTATGTTTGAGCAGTTAAATGGCATCTGTTAACTTTATAAGTCCATTTGGACTGTGTAACCAGACTGTAATATAAACCTCTATCCATGCCATATGAGAGGGTGGCATGTAATAATAAGTCATGAGGACTCTGTAGCCAACAAGATTTGTTGTGTCTCATCCAGTCTCAGAGATGTTCCCATGTCAGGGGATCCGCTTATACATCTCCTGTCTTGTAGTCCTTCTTGACTTTTCCCCTCATGTCAGTAGCCAAGATCCTCAGGAGGTCTCCCCTGATCAAAAATGATCTCCATTAACTTCGAAAGAATCCATAGCTTTTCATTTCCTGTGGAAACAAAAGTGCAACCTCTCCTCCAACGCAACATACTGTCCAACTTCTATTTTAAAGCCAAGACATCCCTAAAGTATCTGGGCTGGTTTAATTCAGCAGTCCCTTCCACAGTTCCGTCCCTCTTAGCAGCTGTTGTCTGTTCATAGCATCCAAAAAATTTGAAGTCAACAAAGCACCATACAGGGTCCAGATGCCCCGTGTATTTCCCATCTTTAAGTGGATTTTTAAAAATACTATTTTACTCTCTTTAAAAACTTTACTATTATCTTTAAGCTATTTTTCTATGACTGTCTATATCCATTTTCTTTTCTTTCTTCAGCATCTAAGCACATTTCAAAACATACTGTACCTTTTTAGAGACTTTCTGTGTCTGGACCTGGCTTTACTAAGCATCTGCAGTGTTCTCTGACCATGTGAGACAAATCTCAAACTGCCATGTCAGAGGCCGCATGGCTCAGCTTAGTGCATGGCACTTGAGGCTGGCTCCAGCCCACAGACAGCAGCTGGTAGCCACACCTCTGTATGCTCCCGAGCACCAGCCCGCCTGAGAGACTGCGGGACTAGGAAGCTACATCAGGCTCCTTGTCCAGAACTTCTCTTGGCTTTCTCGGGTCCTATGTTTGGATATTCGAGCCCCCACATTGGACACCATATCAAGGCTTTCTCTGTACTGCCAGCTCCCAAATAGTAACACAGATACTTACTATTAATTATGAAAGTTTGACCTTAGCTTAGGCTTGTCCCACTAACTCTTATAACTTTAATTAACTCATTTATTTTAACCAGTGTTCTACCATGTACCTTGTTACCTCATCTCTCTGTACTGCTCAAGCTGCTTCCTCTGCCTCTGGCTGGTAACTTTTCTTCCTCTCCAAGTCCTCTCTGTCCCAGAAGTCCCACCTAACCTCTTCCTGCCTGTCCAGTGGCCATTCAGCTCTTTATTTATTTGTTTGTTTGTTCATTTATTTATTTGTTTGTTGGTTGGTTGGTTGGTTGGTTGGTTTTTTGAGACAGGGTTTCTCTGTGTAGCTTTGGACCTTTCCTGGATCTTGCTCTGTAGACCAGGCTGGCCTCGAACTCACAGAGATCCTCCTGGCTCTGCCTCCCGAGTGCTGGGATTACAGGCATTTGCCACCACCGCCCGGCCTCAGCTCCTTATTAAATCAATCACAGTGTCCATCTTCAGTGTAAAGGAGTGTTCTACAACAGCCTAGGCCTGTCACAGATACTTTGCAAAGATGGTCAAGCCCTTCTCCTTTGTGCACACGCTACACCTCACACCAAGAGGTGTCCTCTGGAGGCATGATGTAGCTCAGTGGTACAGGTCTTGGCTAGCATGTCTAAAGTCCTAGGTTCAGTCCTCAGTATACCAATCCACCTCTGAGAAAAGGGGGCTATCTCAACACCAACCTTTAATCTCCATGTGTGCTTAGATAAGCACACCCATGCACATGTACACACACACACACACACACACACACACACACACACACACACAGATGAATAATAGTGACACAGAGCGATGGAGCCTTGGAGTCTGTTTCTCCTTGTCCTTGTGTCTGGATTGGCCTTACGACTTGCCCTCACCAACGCAAGGCGAGAGGAACAATGGTGCTCCAGTTCCAGGCTAGCTTTTAAGAAGATTGGCACCATGGAGGAAACCCACCCGAGCTTCAACACTACAGTGAGGAGGTGGGAGCCCGCCATGCAGACACGCTTCCATCTGGCACCTGTCCCAAGGAGCAGGAAATTTTGGACACTTCAGCTCCCCGAAAACACCAACTGAACCAGATGGCAGACTTTGTGTGGCCAAAGAACTAAGCCCCAAGGGTCTTCGTTGGTTTTTTGATTGGTTGGGGTTTTTTTTGTTTGTTTGTTTTGTCTTTTTGAGGCAGGGTTTCTCTGTGTAGCCCTCATTGTCCTGGAATTCACTCTGTAGACTAGGCTGGCCTCGAACTCAGAGAAAAACTCCCTCCTCTGCCTTACAACGCTGGAATTAAAGGTGTGTGTCACCATGCTAGCTCCAGTTTTTTGTTTGTTTTTTTTAAAAAATAGGATGGCTAGCCTGGGCTGGCCTCAAACTCCCTATGAATCAGAAGATAATCTTGATTTCTAATCCTTCTGTCTACACCTCGTGGGTGCTGGGACCATAAGCATATGTATCACACCTGCTCTATTTCCTGCTAAGGATCAAATCCAGGGCTTCATACATGTACTTTGTACAAGTACTCTATCAACTGAGCTACACCCCACCCCTCCCCATCCCCCCTTTATTCATAGGTGCTCCCTATGTCACTCATGCCATCCTCCAATTTGAAATCCTCCTGCTCAAGCCTCCCAAGTGCTGGGATTACAAACCTGAGCCACCACGGCCAGCATTCCCACATTCACAGATAACAAATAGCACCCTGTTCCCGTTGGGATGATCTGCGCCCCTTGCTAGGGTCAATGTGATTGGAAAAAGAACAGTCAGGACTGTCCAGGTCTGTGAAAAACACAAAAGTTGTGCTGTGAACAAGGCACCCATTGGCTCACATATTTGAAGGCTTGATCCTCAGGTGAACTACTCTGGAAAGGTTAGGAGGTGTGGCCTTGTTGCAGGAAGTGTGTCACTGACTCTGGGTTTTCAAAAGCCCGCACAATACCCAGTTAGCTAGAATAGCACTGCCTTGTGCTTGTGGATTAATAATTTATTTTTACTTATTTGTTTTTGCCTGCATGTATGTCTGTGTGAGGGTGTCAGATCTTGGAGTTACAGACAGTTGTTAGCTGCCATGTGGGTGCTGGGAATTGAACCCGGGTCCTCCGGAAGAGCAGTCGGTACTCTTAACCACTGAGCCATCTCTCCAGCCCGTGCTTGTGGATTAAGATGTAAGCTCTCATCTACTGCTCAGGGCCATGATGGTCAGAGACTCTAACCCTCTGAAATTGTAAGCCCTAGTTGAACTCTTCTATGGGTTGCCTTGGTCACGGTATCTAGACATACAAAAATGATTAGGACAGAAGGCGTGCTGACACAGTGGTCACACCCATAATCCTAGCACTGAGGATGCTTACAGAGGAGGGCTGCAAGGCCAAAGCTCACCTGGGTGACATACTTAGACTCTGTCTCCAAGCGGGGGTAAAAGATATTCATGCACATAAAATAAAATAAATGCATCTAGCTGGGTGGTGGTGGCCCACCCTTTTAATCACAGCATTCTGGAGGCAGAGGCAGGCAGATCTCTGTAAATTTGAGGCCAGCCTGGTCTACAAAGTGAGTTCTAGGACAGCCAGTGCTACACAGAGAAACACTGTCTTGAAAAACCAAAAATAAATAAAGAAATGAATCTAAAACCATTTAAAAAAAAAAAAAAAAGAGTGATTGATGCATTCCTTTCCAAGTTGGAGGCAGAATTTGGGGGGTGTAGAAGTTGAGATAGGGTTTCTCTGGGTAGTCCTGGCTGTCCTGGAACTCACACTGTTGACCAGGCTGACTTCAAACTCAGAGATCCATCTACCTCTGCCTCCTGAGTGCTTGGATTAAAGGCATTCGATACCATGCCTGGTTGGTGGCAGACTTTTATTTATTTATTTATTTATTTATTTAGGTTTTTCAAGACAGGGTTTCTCTGTGTAGCTTTGCGCCTTTCCTGGAACTCACTTGGTAGCCCAGGCTGGCCTCGAACTCACAGAGATCCACCTGGCTCTGCCTCGCGAGTGCTGGGATTAAAGGTGTGCGCCACCACCGCCCGGCCTAAAGATTTATTTTAGTTTGAACGTGTATGTGTGTGGAGGAAGTGTGTGTATGTGTGAGTGCAGGTACTCACAGAGGCCAGAAGAGGGCATAAGGTCCCCTGGAGTTAGAATTATAGGCAGTTGTGAGCCATCTGCCATGGGTGGTGGAAAGTGAATTTGAGTTTGTACAAGAGCAGTGTGTGCTCTTTACCTCTGAGCCGTCTCTCCAGCCCAGGAGACAGAACTTTACATGTAGCAAGCATTCTCCATTCTATCAGGTGGCCTGGAAGGGGCCAATTATGAGTGGTAGCTACATCAAGAGAGGGCTGCCTAAGAGGTTCAGAGCGTAAGACAGGCCACTTGGGATTTTTTTTTTTTAAGCTGAGGATCGAACCCAGGGCCTTGTGCTTGCCAGGCAAGCGCTCTACCACTGAGCTACATCCCCAACCCAAACTGTGGGAAGCTGAGTAGGAGATCTGCTTTCAGGACTGCTGGGCCTCTGAAGCTCAGCCTTGCTCCCTGCGGTCCATTTGGACAACGGGGCAGATGTGTCACTGTGCTGCAGGTATGACTAAGGTATGACTATGGTTATGTGCCAGATAGGTACACATCCAAGCTAGATATCACCAGACAGGCCCTGCGGCATCCTAATGTTTGATGGCAGTGGTACATTCACAGCTGGACCAATCAGGTCCAGAAGGTGTGGGTAAAATTAAATGCCGGGAGACTCAGGCTCCCTAGCGTTTGTGTAGACTTGACAACTTACCTTGACTTGCCCTGGTGGCTTCAAGGTGGGTTCTTGGCAACCCACTGACAAAGGACGGAAGAGCTGAATCCAGTTTGTGGGTGAGTCAGATGGACAGGGACCACTCCATGACAGACTGTGAGAATCCTGCTGGGGGTGGTGGTGCAGCAATGGGAAACATACTTCTCTACCCTCTTTTCATGGAAAGAGAGGATGGGAGCAAGCAGACACTAACCCCGGCCAGCACATGTCTCGGCTTGTTGGTCAAGGGCATGGACAGAACGCAACGGGAAGTCTGGGAAATGTAGCATGGGTAGGTGCATATACATGAACCCATAGCCTGGGCACAAAGCATGCGGGCCCTTGTCGCACAAGAATACTGGCCAGAGGCCCACAGACAGTCTCTGCCATGGATGCCAGTTAGCCTCTACATTTCACTCCTCTGGCTTTGCAACAGACTTTGTCAAGAATATCAATGGAGCCAGGTGGTGGTGGCTGATAGGAAATCACAACACCAGGTCAGAACATCTCGAGTGACTAGGACTCCATGGCTTTACATGGTTGCGTAAAGCACACAAGGCCATGCAATCTACGCGCAGGCGTGGAGTAGCCACATGCGGTCCTGTTCGCATGCGCGGCCCACCCTTTAAAAAGCCGGCGCCATGTTGCACAGGTCTCTCTTCTCTTCTCTTCTCTTCTCTTCTCTTCTCTTCTCTTCTCTCCTCTCTCTCTCCTCTCCTCTCTTCTTCTTCTCTCCTCTCCTCACTCACATGTGTGTTTCACACAGGCCTGTCACATCTTTTCTATCCTATGTTAATAAACAGCTCTTCTGTGGATTTGTCGTGTTCGGGACGTGTTCCTCATGGGGTAAGAGCGCCCATAAATAACTAACAGTGGCGCATGCCTTTAATCCCAGCACTCGGGAGGCAGAGCCAGGTGGATCTTGGTGAGTTCGAGGCCACCCTGGTCTACAGAGCAAGATCCAGGACAGGGACCAAAACTACACAGAGAAACCCTGTCTTGGGGAAGAAAAAAGAATCAATGGAGATAACAATGGGGCTAAAAATGGGCTTGTCAACTAGGGCTCTGTCTTATGGAAGTTGACCAATGAAGAATCAATCTTTCAGCAGTGGGCAGCAACATGGCCAAGCTGCCCAGAGACAACAGCCAGCCATCTGGTGGCATGGTGGTTACATCAGACCCTTTCTACTTTGGGGTCAGTAATAATTCTCACTTTCAGGAATTGCTTTGTTCATATATATATATCCACAATGCTTCTGTAAGTAGCACCATCCAAAGGCTTCCAAGAATCTGAACTAGGGGCTGGAGAGATGGCTCAGAGGTTAAGAGCACTGACTGCTCTTCCAAAGGTCCTGAGTTCAATTCCCAGCAACCACATGGTGGCTCACAACCATCTGTAATGAGATCTGGCACCCTCTCCTGTACATAATAAATAAATAAATCTTTAAAAAAAAAAAAAAAAGGAAGTTTTAGGGGCTGGAGAGATGGCTCAGAGGTTCAGAGCATCGACTGCTCTTCCAGAGGTCCTGAGTTCAATTCCCAGCAACCACATGGTGGCTCACAACCATCTGTAATGAGATCTGGCACCCTCTTCTGTATACATAATAAATAAATAAATCTTTAACAAAAAAAAGAAGGTAATTGCTAAACAACAATTAAAAAAAAAAAAAAGAATCTGAACCAGAGAGATAGCTCAGTGGATAAAAGTATTTGCCACCAAGCCTGATGCCCGAGTTTGATCCCCAAAACCCCCATGATGGAAGAAACTAGGCCTACTGTACACACCTATATCCTCAACACTCAGGAAGTGGAAGCAGGAGGAGCAGACATTCAAGGTCACCCTCAGCTACAAAAGGAGTTCAAGGCCAGCCTGGTATGCATGAGACTCTGCCCTGCTGAATAAATAATTAATCAAATAAATGATGTTTCATCCATTCATTAAAGCCAGGAGCCCATTTCAGGGGGAATGTGAGAGTGGCCATGTGCACACGGACTTCCCATTTTTACCACACACCTATCACTTAGAAGTAGCCAGCAGCCTGAGAGAACAATGGAAGGGAGCGACTTCATCCCAAACCTTGCAAGATTTATAAACAGCCTATGGTACTTCATAAGACCACTGTGGAACTGGAAGGACCTCACATTCACAGAGCACTCCATGCAGGCCCTGTCATGCAGCAAGTGCTCAATAAATGCTTTTAGTGTTAATTGGGTCAGCTTTTGAAAGGTCTCTGTGCCCTAAGGGAAGCTGGTGGTCAGCTCCACTAAGCCCAATAGGGCGGTGGCTCCCACAGTGGCGTGACATGCTTTGAATACTCTTGGCTGTTCCCAAGGTTCCTGGCTTGAATTACAATCTTCTGCCAGCAGGCAGGGCACAGATGCTGGAGAAGAGACCAGAAAACTCTGCATAGTGCAGGAAGTGGAAACTCTGATGGGGATTGGCTGCCTGGGGCAGGGTGGAGGGGATCCAACATGATTATAAAAAGCCAGCCTTCAGCCAGCCAGAAAGAAGCTTCCTCCTGCAGCACCCATCTATCAGCAGGCTCTGGGCAGCCACTCGGCTTTTCTTCTCTCCTCCAAGGTAAAAACCAGGAGGCAGGAAGTGTGGGTGCAAAGCCGCCCCACCCCCACGCTGCCTGCCTGTGAGCCTGAATGCGTATTAGGGAGGCAGACTCCCTGGGTTGCTTTCATGCCCTGGGCTGTGACTAATATGCAGGTAGGGCTTTTAGCAGACGGATTGGAATGCTGTGAGAGCCTAGCTTAGAGATGTCATTTCAGCTCTCTGTACCCTTAACCCTGCCACTGCACCCGAGTCACTTCCTCTATGGGATGGAAACGGGCCGTCAAGATGTCTCAGCTATTAGGGTAGCCCTGGTCACGCCTGACAACCTGAGTTCACTTGATACCCAGTGTTTCCACATGGTGGAAACAGAACCTACTCCTGCAAATTGGCCTCTAACCTCCATATATGTGCCAGGGCCCATGCTCCCCTTCACACCCCGAAACAAACAAACAAATGGCTTTTAAATGGAGAGTAAGCCACCCTTCCTAAGGTCTGTGACAGCGAGTTCACCGTTGAGGACAGATGAAGCCATCTGAAATGGTTGTCACAAGTGTGGCCGTGAGCACCAGTGAGTTGTGGGTTTAAACCCTGATTCTTCAGACAGGCGGTGGTGGCACACGCCTGTAATCCCATCACTCGGGAGGCCTGTAATCCCATCACTCGGGAGGCAGAGGCAGGTGGATCTCTGTAAATTCGAGGCCAGCCTGGTCTATAGAGATAGTCCAGGACAGGCTCCAAAGCTACAAAGAAACCCTGTCTCGAAAAAACAAAACAAACAAACAAAAAACCCCCTGACTCTTCATCTTGTTGGCTGTGAAGCCTTGGAACTGTTACTTAGTATCTCCAAGCCCGTTTTCTTATCTGCAATGCATGGTTGGCAATAATGTTACTACCCACATCATGGGTTTTTATTTATTTTATTACATTTTAGTCATTTATTTTATTAGAGTTATTTCATTTTATGTGTACGAGTGTTTTGCCTGCATGCATAGGTGTGTATCGTGTGCATGCCTGGAGCCTGAGGAGGACAGAAGAGGATGCTGGATCCCCTGGAGCTGGAGTTACAGATGATTGTGAGCCACCGTATAAACGCTGGGAATTGAACCTTGATTCTCTACAAGAGCCCCAAGTGCTCTTAACCACTGAGTGATCTCTCCAGCCCCATTATTTATTACTGCTGCTGCTGCTGCTGCTGCTGCTGTCATCATCCTCATCAAGGTCTCACTTTTGTAGTCCAGGCTGGCCTGGAAGTCACATGTAGCCTAAGCTGTCCTGGAATTCTGAGTGATCAGTCCTCCTGCCTCTTAAGTGTAGGGATGACAGGCATAAGCCTGACTTCGCTAACAGACATCTGTAACTGTGCCGGCTGTACACATGGCCACCAGGTGGAGCAGAATTTAGGAAAGGGTACTGCCAGGCAGGGGTGGTGCAGCCTTTAATCCCAGGAGACAGAGCCAGGAGGATCTCTGTGAGTTCGAGGCCAGCCTGGTCTACAGAGTGAGATCCAGGACAGCCAGAGCTACACAGAGAAACCCTGTCTCGAAAAACCAAAAATTAACAAACAAACAAACAAACAAATAAATGAATGGAAGGGAGGAAGGGAGGAAGGGAGGAAGGAAGGAAGGAAGGAAGGAAGGAAGGAAGGAAGGAAGGAAGGAAGGAAGGAAGAAAGGACATGGACCTTGCTGGTGCTCCCAAGGGACAGGGTTCTAGTCTCAGTTTACCATAACATCCTGCTTTCTTCCTCTTCCTCCTCCTCCTCCTCCTCTTCCTCTTCCTCCTTCTCTTTCTTCTTTTTCTCTTTTTACCAATCCACCATCAAATTGGAAAGAGAAACAATAGATCAAAAGGGGTCTGAAGGCCCCTGGTCTCCCCGCTCTGATTTTGCAGACCCTGGGGCAAGGCCCCTGAGAGGCGCCACCGTGTGGCAAAAGGAGGTATCGTTCTTGTACTTTCTGCCTCTTCAAGTGGATAAAAGGAGGTGGGTAAAGATCCGAGGGTTAGGAGGACGGAGGGTCAAAGGCAGCGAATTCCAGGCCAGCTAGGGCCACATGATGAGACCGTGGTGGGGGTAGAGATTCGGGATCCCAATCATAGAGATTCTGACAGGTTTCTGCAATGGGATGAGGGTGCGGTTATTACATACAAGAGGCAGCACAGAGTTAGCCAGGGTCCCAGGAACAAATTCCTGCTCAGTCAGTTCCAATGTTTTTTACAATGACAATTCTGCTACTGAATCATCACTTGCCAGTGAAATCTATGGCCACCAAGTGGGGCGGCCTCACCAAGCATAGTGCCTGGGGAAAGTCCCTTTTCTTTTGTAAGACGCTCCAAAATCAGAGGGTCCCAAACCCCTAGTTCTAGAAGTATTCTGGAGCACTAGACACTTAATAGGACCCCTGTTTTCCTCCAATACCCATGCTTTCAACTGTGTTAGTGCCCCTTCAGGGAGCTCCGAGGACAGTGCTTTGGGGTTCTGGAGTCCTGGAGTGCACTTGGGGAGCTCACCACATTCCTTCCCTGTGCTGCCCCGCCTCGGTGCCCATGGCTGGAACTCACAGGCATCAGCATTAGAGTTTGGTTTTACTTAAGTTCTTGAAACCACTCAGAACCAGCGGCAGCACTCAAACCCAGTCAGTATCCTTCAGAAGCCCTGCTTTTAGCCTCTTAGGCTCGTGCCTCATGGAGACATTGGCCAACTCACACCAAGCCTTAATGTCCTCATCTGACAATGGGGATCACCCTTCTCCGCTTAGCTGGGTGTAGCAGCCCATGGCTGCAATCCTAGCTAGCACTTGGAAGCAGAAGCAAGTGGGTTTCTGTGAGTTCGAGGCCAGCCTTGTCTACATGGTGAGACATTGTCTTAAAAATAAAATAAAATAAAAAGCAAAAAACCAAACTAACCACACAAAAATTATGAAAGGGAAGATGGAGGCGCCGTGGCTGGGGCCTGGATTGGAAGAGGCTGCAAATAGCCTGGTGCTGTGAGATGGTGACCTCTCACACATCACAGGGCTGTGAACCCTCTAGCACCACACAGGGGGGTCTCCAAAGAAGCAGTGGCCACTAGCATTCATTACTAATAACATATATTAGGAAGGCCAGGCATGGTGGCACATGCTTTTAATCCCAGCACCGGGGAGGCAGAGGCAGGTAGATCTCTGTGAGTTTGGAAATGGGATTCACTTCACAGAAAGCCCTCTCTGAGCCTTGACTTCTCCATCTGGATTTCAGAGGCTTAGATTTGACCATTGGCTTTCAGATATTTGGACTCCCAGGCTCTGTTTCAGGGCCCCGGAGACCTGTCTCAGGTGTCTGCGCAGCAGCATCCTCTGGGGCTACACTGTCTCCAAGCACTTTGCAAACAAAGGGGGTGGTGACAAGAGAGTGAAATAGCCAGAAGCTCCCAAGAACCCTCTCCTCCATCCTTGCCCTCCCTCTTCGAGCTACAGCCCAGAACTCTATCTCTCTCTCCAGTGACCTAGATGAGAAGACACTGTGTCCTGTGAATCACCCAGGCAGTGAGCAGCCCGGGAAGACCTGGTTGGGGCCTGCCTCAGCCACACGCCCCCACCCTCATTCTCTCTTCACGTCAACCACAGTTCTGGAACAAAACCAGCTGATTTTGTTTCTGGCCCAGAGCACAAGCTGTTCTCTGCCTGGAGTGTCCTAAAGTTCACCTGCCTACAGAAAACTCTCCCTTGTGGTTCTGAGTGGTCGTCTCCCCTGAAATTCTTCCTCAGCACTGTCTTCCTCTATGGTTAAGCTGGAGTGCTCCTGTCCAGGGTCCTGGAGGTGAGGAGCTGAGCCCTGACCCAAACTTTGTACTGACTGGCTCCATACTCTCTGCTTAGGCAGAGGTGGAGAAGGCAGGTCTCCAGTTTCTGAAGAAACATTTTGGTGGCCCCACTGGATGAAGAATACAAACTACTGTGTGTGTGTGTGTGTGTGTGTGTGTGTGTGTGTGTGTGTGTGTGTGTACATGCACAAGAAGTTACTTTGTGAAGGCTTGGCAAGGCCTCCCTATCCTTGCAAAGCTCCAGGGCAGAGAAGAAGGTTTGCACAGGGAGCCCACAGACCTCTTGAGAGGTAATTGGAAGGGAAGCATCGCCCAAGCTGTGTTGGATGGATTTAATGTTTGTCTGTGTTGGTGAGGAGTGTCCAGGGACATTGCAGTGCCCAGACCAAGGCAGAAGGTCAAAAAGACCTGATAAATCAAACAGTAACAGCAAATCCAGGCAGGTGATGCACCCCTGTAATCTCAGTACTTGGAAGGCCGAGGTAGGAGGATCCAGAGTTCAAGGCCAGCCTGAACTACATATCAAGACTGTCTCAAAAACTACCACAAAAATAACCAAAAGGGCAGGGGTGGCGTGGTTTCCAACCCTAAAGAGGAAGAACCATGTTATGGTTTTCATTTGGTTGGGCACACCGTCGAGTGGGTTCAGTGCTTGCCAACTCTGCCGGGAAGACCTGGACCCCTGGAAGAGGTCTATCTGTGAGTAGTAGACGCTGCTTTCCCGAGAACTAGGATTTCAAGATGTCTGGAGCTAGGACAGCACTGGTGAGGAGGGGCTCAAAGCCAGGTGCCCTCAGGCCTCCTCTACCCCCGCCTCTCACGACTCATATCTTCTACCTGTCCTGCTTGTTCTTGCCTCTGTTCCAGGGCCTGTCTCTGCAGATGGCAATTGTTGGCCACCACTGGCTCGTCCCCAGAGAAGCATGCCTGGCAGCTGTACAGAGAGGCAGAGGCACACCATAGGAAGACTGGAGCACGGTACCTGGCAGGCAGCAAACGCTCGGTAAATGTCAGCTGCCGTCGCAGTAAATAAGGGAGTGTAAGAAATAGAGGAAATAGCCAAGGAACAGCTTGGGAACTGGAAAATCTAGCTGCGGAGCCGGGTTTTGCTCTTAGGTGCTCAGAGTTCTTCCTTCCTCCCAAAGATGGACATCAAATTTGGTCCCCTCCATGCTGGAGCGCCCCCTATTCACTTATTTCCTTGGACCCTTGGACACCATCAAAGAAAGATGGGCAGCTCCGCTCCTACAAGTCTAACTTTGAAATATATATATATACTTTTCTAGACAGGGTGTCTCTGTATAGCCCTGACACTCCTGGAACTTACTCTGTAGACCAGACTGGTCTCAAACTCAAGAGATCCTCCTGCCTCTGCCTCCCGAGTACTGGGATTAAAGGTGTGTGCCACCACTGCCCGGCCAATGAATAATTTTTTTTTCCCCGAGACAGGCTTTCTCTGTGTAGCGTTGTGCCTTTCCTGGATCTCACTCTGTAGACCAGGCTGGCCTTGAACTCACTCACAAAGATCCGCCTGCCTCTGCCTCCCGAGTGCTGGGACTAAAGGCGTGCGCTGCCGCTACCGCCACCACCACCACCACCACCCAGCTAGATTTATTTATTTTTATTTTATGTGTGTGTGTGTGTGTGTGTGTGTGTGTGTGTTTTATCTGCATGTATGTCTGCGTACCATGTGTGTGCCTAGTGGCTGAGTAGGCTAGAAGAGGGTGTCTGATCCTCTGGAACTGAAGTTACAGACAGCTGGATTCTGGGAACTGAATGCTCTTAACCTCTGAGGCATCTCTCTAACCTCAGAATCGTTTAGTTTTTGAGACAGGGTCTTGCTATGTATCCCAGGCTGGTTACAAACTGGTGACTGTCCTCTTCCCTCGGCCTCCTGAGTATAAGGGTTGCTGGTATATGTCCCTAGTATACTGAATCCCGGGCCCCAGCAATCCTCAGGCTGAAGTACACCGAAAATGGCCGGCCCATTCTTCTCCTCACAGTATTCTCCCAGAATGCAACTTAATTCTTCACCTCCATCCCACAGGCATTTACTGAGTAATCAATCTATGCCAGGCACTGTGCCAGGTGCTAAGGACCCCACAGCAAGAGAGACCCACTTCCTGCCTGCTTGCAGCTCACAATGAATCCACGAGGCTTCCCCTTCCTTCCTGCTCACCTCCTTTCCACCCCCATTTCTTTTCCAACCCAAACCCTCGTCAGTCTTCACAGACCTCAGCCAATGCATTCACACAGCACCAGACAGCATGACGACACAGCAGGAGGGTCATGTGACATCTATGTGCTTTGAGACTTCTCCCTGGAAGTGGTCTTCAAACAGGCCCACAGCTGAGTCCCTGCCCAGCTGCAGTGCTGGGGCCTGACAAGTTACTTGCATTCTTGGGGTCCCAATTCCCTTTTCTTTAAATAAAGCCTGTGGGTTTCTTCCGCTAAAGTGGTTGGAGTTTTGTTTTGTTTTTTTTTAAATAAGATTTTTTAATTTAAATTTTTAAGTGTGTGTGTGTGTGTGTGTGTGTGTGTGTGTGTGTGTGAAGTCCAGAAAGGCGTGTTGGATCCCCTGGAACTAAAGTCACACACAGGCAGCTGTTAACCCCTGACATGGGTGCTAGGAACCTACCGGGTCCTCTGGAAGTGTGCAAAGCTCTTGTGACCGAGTCATCTCTCCAGCCCTGTGGGCTTCCTGTTCTAAAGTGTCTGCTGAGCCCAAAGCACAGATTCTGTAACCCCTGGCCTTCTCAGATCCTCATGCCTCGGAGTGGAGTTTATTTTTGGGAAAAGCCACCTTGTAGTGCCAACTTTGGTGACTGAAGTGGTGGTGGTGCTGGGCAATGCCATGTTTGGTCACAAACAGGGTGACTAGAAACTGGCAGAGGGAGTTCTTTCCTCTGGAGCCACATCTTAAGATGAGCCCCAAATTAGACTCCACTGGACTCAATCCCAAGTATAAAAAATAAATAAAATTAGACCCCAGTTTCTGACAGCCTTGCTGTACGATGCTGTCAAGCTCATCTCTGGTCCTCTGTTTCCCAGTCTGTCAAACAGGGCTAGAGGAGTATCGGCTAGATCAAGGATGTCCTTCCCAATTGCTGACTTTAGAGGTGGTATCTTTGTTATCTTAAAGATTTAAAAAATGTGTGTGTGTGTCCGTGGAGGCCGGAAGAAGGAGGAGCTGGAGTTGCAGGTCATTGTGAGTCACTAAACGGAACCTCTGACTTCTGCGTTCTGGGACAGCAGCAGCTGCTGAGCCATCTATCCAGCCCTTTGCCTTTTTTTTTTTGAGTGAAGATCTTTGCTGGGCTGCCCAGGCTGGCCTTGAACCCCTCGGCTCAACAATTCTGCGTCAGCCTCCTCGGGCGCTGGACTACAGGCATACCATTTCAGCTGACTTAGAGGAGTCCTGACCTTTCATAAAATCCCTTTGTCTAGAAGTTCCCTTACTCTTTAAGGGCCTTCCAGGCTCTACTACCTTTCAACAATCTGCCCCTCCAGAGGCTCCCACAATTTCGTGGTGCTGTGTACGACCATGACCACCAGGTGGCAGTATAGTCCCGGGCTAGATTCTACCTCAACCCTCATTATCCTTGAGCTGCTCCGCATTACTAAAAGCCTTCCCTGGGGCAGTCTCCAGCGCTGTCTTCCGAGACCGAAACGAATGGACTCGGCTTCTGCTCTGCAGATCACCCAGGACGCTGGAGTGATCATCCTCGGGATTTCTGAAGGACCTTCCTCCTGCGCTCCCTTCCAAGCCCTCAGCCCCACAATTCAGGACCCTTTGCCATCGGGACTGCGGTCCAGGTCCACAGCCTATGCCCCAGACAGAGCCAAAAGGAATTAAAGGAAAAGAGCGGAACACGGCACACGGGCTTCTTGGCTGGCGTTAGAGGGAGATGCTAGGAACCGGGCGTCACTCGGCCGGCCTGGAAAGGGGCCTGGGCCAGCAGCAGCTGGAGGTTGCTGAAGCAGAAGAGGCCTGTGGCTTCCGGTGAAGAACTGAGGAACCACTTCCTTCAAGCAGATGGCTGGGGGGAGGGGTGGGAGACTAGGAAACGCAGGCCTCCTGGTTAGGAGAGAAAGGGGTCCCAGGAAGGCACGTCAGGAGGCTGGGCAGAGCTTTCTCTTGCCCTTGCCATCTCCAAAGATCGCCAGACAGGCAAGACGACAGAGTCATTCATGTGAAGCCATGTGCTGTGGCGGCCACAGAGAAGTCAGGGGACAGGTCTGCTCACCCGGACAGCAAGTCCAAGCACCTAGCCACAAGTACCCAGGTTTCAGTGCCCAACTTCAGAAACTCAGACCGAGAAACCCAGCCCCAAGTACTTGGCTTAAAAAACCCAGCAGACGCCCAGTTTCCAACTGCAAGTGCCGCCTTGCAAGCGGAAGATCTAGTGCCCTGTCAGAGGATGAGGAGGGCGGGATGAGGGGGAGTTGGGAATGGGGACTCAGAGGTGCTTTATCTGTATCAACAAATGGTCCCAGAAGAAAGCACGGCCCCAGTCATTCTTACAGGATCTATTTAGAGGACTGACTTGTCCCTGTAACTAACACCAAGGAAATGCCAGTCCAGCCATGCAAATAATCACACACACACCCCCAAACTGGGGCAAGTTCACTGCCTTTGTTCCATAAATTCAGCTTGCTTTTCCGGGGCCATGTCTTACCTCATCCTCTCAAACCACAGTCATGGAGAAGCCAACATACCTAACAAGCTCAGGGACCCTGCTGGAACCTTCCCTGTCTAGTTCCTGTGGAGGTCATTCATACAGAAGTTCCTTCTCTCCGTCCATGGTGTGAGACCTGGGGATGGAGATAACTCAGGTCATCAGGCTTGGCAGCAAGTGTCTTTATCCACTGACCCATCCTGCACCCCAGATTCTGACCTGCAACAAGAGTGGAGTGTCTTCACTTGGCGTTGAGTCCATAGTCATTCTCCCGGGACCTCCCACCCAAGCTGGCGCAGCCCAGGCCATAGACCTTTCCAAAGCCTTGTTTCTCCCTTTCACAGCAATCTCCACACGTCTCTGTACCTGGAACCACTTGGGGGGCATCAAATATACTGGTACCTGAGTCATACTAGAGAGATTGTTGTCTAACTGGCCTTGGGTTCATCTTGGTTTTTTGTTTGTTTGTTTTTTGTTTTTCAAGACAGGGTTTCTCTGTGCCTGTCCTGGATCTCACTCTGTAGACCAGGCTGGCCTCGAACTCACAGAGATCCGCCTGGCTCTGCCTCCTGAGTGCTGGGATTAAAGGTGTGCGCCACCACCGCCCAGCTTTCATCTTGGGCTTTGGAATTAACAACAAGACAGACAAAGTGACTCTGCAGGGGTTATTGTGTGCAGACAGGGACAGGGACCCCTACTTTACCAAATCACTCTTTTTCTACAGAAGAGCAGTGAGGACATAGGGACCACAGCAACAACCAGCTCCGAATACCAAGTCCAAGCCTCTAACCTCAGAACCTATCTTCAGATCCACACACCAAGCATCCCACAGATTAATCCTTACAGCAAAAGTTCTCAACCTGTGGGTCACGATCCCCCCCTCAGCAAACCTCTATCTCCAAATATATGCGCACACCTTTATTCTCAGCACTTGGGAGGCAGAGCCAGGCAGATCTCTGATTTTTGAGGCCAGCCTAGTCTATAGAGCAAGCTCCAGGACAGGCTCCAAAGCTACACAGGTAAGGATGTCAAAGTGCAGAGAGAGAACTAACTTTCCTAAGGCAGACAGTCAGCTGTGATGCTGGAAGGCCCGCCTAGAACAGTTCCTTGTGACTGAAGGGGGCTCCGTAAGTCATGCCCAGTGCCCGGCAACAGTCACTGTTCTCTGACTTACCCACACCTTCTCATAACCCATCTACCATTCAGCCTATAGACTACGTCTTCTAATTATTTATTATTGTTGTTTTGTAGTGCAGGGGATGAAGCCCAGAGTCATGAGTGTGCTGGATGTGCCTGCTACCACCTTTAACCTGAGTCCTAGTAGTTTTTTAATCTATCCACATCTCTCCACCCACATGTTTTCCCATCCTCTAGCTTGCTACCCTCAAGCATGGAAGATGACTTGCAAGGTCCTTCCTAATAGGTCCCCAGTGTCCACTCTTGGGAGAAAGATCTGGAGCATCCCCAGTGCTCAGGAGCCTAAGACAGCAGAATTCAGAGTTTGAAGCTAGACTGGCTACGGAGTGCAACCTGGTATCTAAAAAAATAAACTAGAAATAAAAGCCAGGAGCTGGGAAGATGACTCCGCCAGGGGAGTGCTAGCCACAGGACCCACATAAACAGCCCAGTGTGATGTCAGGTACCTGAAGCCTGTAATCCCAGGACGGAGTGGGGGGGGGGGGGGGGCGCGAGCGGGGCAACACAGAATCCCTGAGGCTTGATGGCCACTGTGCACATAGACCTACACACACTCAGAGGTCAGTAATCCCAGGAACTTGGAGGCTGAAGCAAGAGGATCATAAGTTCAAGGTCTACCTGAGCTACAGATTGAGACCCTCTCTTAAAGAAACAAAAACAAAATAAAGTAAAAAGGTGGCTGGAGGTACAGCTTAGCGGCTGATGACTTACCATGTACAGGGGCTCCTGGACTCAACCTCTATGCTGTGAAGAAATAAAATTGGGAACCTATTTGCTTTGCTTATTTTTCTTAGGGAAGTTCTTTTTCATTTTATTTTTGAGATAGGGTCTCACTAATTAACCCTGACTGGCCTGGAGCTCCCTATAAAGCCAAATCTGGCTTTGAACACAGAGATTCACCTGCCTCTGCCTCCCAAGTTTATCCTCAGATTAAAGGCTGTTATTTGTTTTATATTTATTTTTATTCTATTAATTTATGTATTTATTTATTTTTATGTATATGGGTGTTTTGCCTGCATGTATATGTACCACATGTGTGTCTGGTACCCTTAGTGGCCAGGAGAGGGCACCAGATCCCAAGTCCGGAGTTACAAATAGTTATGAGCTAACACAGGGTGTGTGTGTATGCTGGGAATTGAGCCTGGATCCTTTGGAAGAAGCAGCCAGTGCTCTTAACCACTGAGCCATCTCTCCAGACTCTGTTTGTTTATCTTTCCTTCTTTCTTTCTTTCTTCTTTTTCTTTTCTTGCTTTTTCAAGACAGGGTTTCTCTGTAGCCCTGACTGTCCTGGAACTAGCTCTGTAGACCAGGCTGGCTTCGAACTCTCAGATATCTGCCTGCCTCTGCCTTCGGAGTGCTGAGAAAAAGGCAGTGCCACCACTGCCTGTCTTTGTTATTCTTAGCTATGCATACGTCTGTACATTATTCTTAACTATGACGTATGTTGTATGTTTATGAGTATATGCGTGTGCCTGTTGTGGGTGGTGGGAATGGGACTCAGGTCCTCTGCAAGAACAGTGCATGCTCTTGAGCCCTGAGCCGTTTCTCCAGCCCAGGGCAATTATGCTGTGCATAATTCGCATGGCGGCGTTTTTCACCCTTTGGAAGCCCACAGCTATAGTCCCACCAGTACCCTCTTTAGGCAAAGCATGGCTTCAGGGACTACCAGTGTGACAACAGGGCAGGGGCGTGGCCGGAAAGAGCCTTTGCTTCCTGATTGGAGGCCGAGGGACAGCTTCGCTAAGCTCCCAGCAGCGGCAGTGGACCGGGCGTGGCGAAGTGTCAAGGCAGAGGGCTTCCATGAACGCCCCAGCATCTCCAGGGGACAGAGTCAGATAGCTCCTGCCTCTCGGCACGGGAAGTGACAGCTGAGCACACCAGCGCCGCCGTGAACCGCTCCCTGATGCCGGCGGGGCAGAGGGTGTGACCAAGCCTCAGCCGTTCAGCCAGTGCAGCTATTTCGGGTACTCTGATCTCAATGAGGAAAGTCCCAGAGGCAGCCACACCTATCCCTCATCCCCTTTACACGTTTCTCCTCTCCCCCAACTTCAAACTTAAAGTTGCTGAGGGAGCAGGATTCCGTAGGCCGGATCGCCTCACTTTGTCACTCTGAACAAGAGTCCTGCCTTCCAGACCTGTTTGCCTGTGTGTACTTGGTTGATTGACAGGATGCACGAAGCTCCCAGAATCCCAGGGCTTGGAAGGCAGGAGGCTGTCGGCGAGTTGGAGGCGAGTCTGACCCACACGGAAAGACCCTCTCCGAAAAACAAACAAGAATGAAAACGAAAACCAACCAAACAAACAAACAAAAGAATAGGACTGGGGATGCAGCTCAGTTAGTAGAATACATGAGACTCTTCCTGGATTGGATCCCTAGCAATGCATAGAACTGGTGTACTGGTGCCTACCTGTAATCTGAGACTCCAGTACTCTAGAGGTGGAAGCAGGAGGATCAGAAGTTCCAAGTCATCTGGGGCTACACAGAAAATTTGAGCCTGAGATGCATGAGATCCTGAGTGTTTTGACCCACTTTCAAGATTTGCATAGGACTTGCTTCACAGATACATTCATCAGTCTTTTCCCTGACCTTGATCACACCACAGATTTGCCTGTGACAGAGCAATTTCACTTCAGCTCTGTGGACCACCCCGCCACTGTGGGACGAGAAGATGCCCAGGTTCTGGGAGCTGAGACTTCTTGAGTCATTGGGCCAGCAGTGAGCTGTGTCTGGGTGTGGGGACCACATACTCCTTTCTTTCTTTCTTTCTTTCTTTCTTTCTTTCTTTCTTTTTTTTTCTTTTTTCTTTTTTTTTTTTTTTTGTGTGTGTGTGTTTGGGGGGGTTTCGAGACAGGGCTCTGTGTAGCTTTGTGCCTTTCCTGGATCTTGCTTGGTAGCCCAGGCTGGCCTTGAACTCACAAAGATCCGCCTGCCTCTGCCTCCCGAGTGCTGGGATTACAGGCGTGAGCCACCACCGCCCGGCCACATACTTCTTTCACAGATGCGTTCTCTTCTTTCTCCACAAGCCCCCCCTCCCCTCTGGTCTTGTCACTTGATTTCCCTCTGGCTCCTCTGACAAAGGCATTTCCCAATCTTCCTGTGATGGCACTAATGTCTTTGTGTAAGAGGACTGGGCTCCCCAAGGGGGTTCGTGATGGCCACTGACTGATCACCACTGTATGATGGCCACTCTGTGATGTGATGTTTTATTTTTTGCTTGGAGCAAGAATACTGAACTTAACCCTCAAAGATATTCTGCCCTCCCCAATCCCTCCTCAGAGGTTCTTAGAGGTGCTAAGGTCAGCTTTAGGGACCTTCAAGAACATCGTAGGGCAGTTTTTTTCCATGTTCCAACTGAGGGTGGGTCACTCCTCTATATAAAAATCCTTTATTGGCACTCCTCAAGTCTCTCAGCAAGACCCATAAGGTCTGTGCCCTTGGTCTCTATTTCTAGCCAAGGCCCCTCCCTCTCCCTCCTTCTCCCCCCACCCCTGCCCCAGGCTCTAGCCAAAGACAGCTCCTCAGTTTTTCTCTCTCCCTGAGATTTTGCTGTTTTTATTTGATTCTCTGTGTAGTCCTGCTGTACGTCGGCGGCGGCTCCCCTCTTCTGGGTCCTCGCTTCACCCCTTTGCCTTTCTCCAAGCTAACTCCTTACCCTTGAGCGTGTAGGAGAGGGTATGGGTCCCTGGTCAGCTGAGGATGAGGAAGTGACTCAGCCTTCCTCTTTCTGGCATCCTTCCCTCTAGCCACGCTGAACTTGTAGCTCCTTGAAAATCCCTGGTAGTTCCCAGGCTCTGGGCTTCTGACTCTGTTGTTCTTCAGACCTAAGCATGCTTCTTCCTTTCCTTTATCTTAGGCAACTGAGATGACTTCAAAAGATCCTCCATGGCCTCCAAGCCTGGTGGATGCCCTGTTGGATATTAAACCCAGGGCTTCATGCATGCTAAAGAAACCGTCTACCAACTGAGCTGCATCCCCAGCCCTTCCCTTTCCAGCTGGTACTTTTCCTTCAAATCTTAGTTTAGAAGTCATGTCCTCTAGGGCTGGATGTGGAGAGACACAAGCCTTTAATCCCAGTACTCTGTGAGGCAGAGGCAGAGGCAGGAGGATCTCTGTGAGTTCCAGGCCAGCCGGGGCTACATAGAGAGACCCTGTCTCCAAAAAAAAAAAAAAAAAAAAAAGGCTCTTCCTGTGAGGGGGAGAGGGAGAGGCACCATGTTCCATTTCTGCCCAATACAATGCTCCTCTTTCTCTGAACTTTTTTTCTTTCTTTCTTGGATTATCTGTGAAGTTCTGGCTGTCCTGGAACTCGCTCTGTAGACCAGGCTGGCCTCGAACTCAGAGATCCCCCTGCATCTGCCTCCAAAGTGCTGGGATCAAAGCATGACCCACCTTATTTTTATTATTTTTTAAGCACACTATATGTATGTGTTTGCAGGTTCTATGCAGGCCGAGGCTTGCATAGCTTGGAGGTGGAGTCACAAGCAGAATGGACTGTGGACATGGGTTGGGGTGTGGAACTGAGGTCCCTGCAAAAGAAATGCTGTACATGCTCCTAACCACCGAGCCGCTCTCCAGCCCCAAGCTCACTACCTTTGAAGCAGCTCACTCCCATCTGCTGGTGAGGTCTCTAATTCCTGTTCACCCCAGCTGGGGCCCAAGAGATTCCCTGGAGCTGAGGTCCAAAGGAAGCCAGTACTTGTCTGAGCCATTTTGCTGGCCCTTTCTTCTTAAATTTAACTTGTGTGTATGTGTAGGCATGTGTGTATATGTGTTTATGCATGTGTGTATGTGTGTTTATGTGTTTATGCATGTGTGTATGTGTGTACATGTGATTATGCATGTGTGTATGTGTGTATATGTGATTATGCATGTGTACACCTGCGTTTGGATTCCTTCATAGATCAGAGGTCACTGTTAAGTATTTCCTCTGCCATTCTCCACCACCTTACATTTTTTTGTTTTGTTTTTCCAAGACAGAGTTTCTCTGTGAAACAGTCCTGGCTGTCCTGCAACTCACTCTGTATACCAGGCTGGCCTCGAACTCACAGAGATCCGCCTGCCTCTGCCTTCCAAGTGCTGGGCTTAAAGGTGTGTGCCACCACCGCCCAGCTTCCATCTTACATTTTTGAGAGAGGCTCTTTCACTAAAACCACAGCTCACCTTTTTAGGCTAGACAAGCTAGCTAATAAGTTCCCCAGGGATACGCCTGTCTCTGCCCCAACAGCACTAGGGTCACAGAAAAGCCACCAACCCAGCTTTCTGACCTTAAATTTCTGATGCCCCTGCTTTTACCTCCTGCTGGGATTACAGGCCTATGCCACCACAATGGTTTTATGTGGCACTGGGGATCAAACCCAGAGCTTCATGCATGCTAGATAAGCCCTCTACCAAGTGAACTACATCCCCAGCCCTGTTTATGACTTTTTTGTGTGTGTACAAATAGGATCATACTATGTAACCCAGACTCGCACAAACTCATCATCTTCCTGTCTTAGCTTCCTGAGTCACAAGTATGTACATCTGCCCAGATTCGGGTCTTGACAGCTGGCAGTCCCAGCTTTTAAGTTGCCTGGGGCCTCTTGAGCCCTGGTACAGAAGAGAGTCTCTCGCTCGGGTTTTTTCCTTTTGCTTCCAACAGTCTTTGCAGAGACAATCTCCAAGCACTCCAACTCTGCATCTCATCCATTTTCCCGCTTCCCTTCCCTCCTCCTTCACGCCCCCTCTGTGCACTGGGCTTCTGGGGCCTGATAAGTGCCTGACAGGGAGGCTGGGGAAGGGGAGATCCAAGAAACAGCTCCCTGCAAGCCTGCCACAGCAGCAGAGAGAGCCATCTTGAGGAGAGAGAGGTCAGAACTTGTGACCACCGGCCCACCCACTGTCCTGGCTGCCAATGTCCTTGGTGTGACTTACAAGCCTCTGCCACTACATCATCGGCCTCCATCCCTCCCTAGACAGCACCCCCCACCCCCACCCCAAACCGAAGCCGCTGTTTGCAAGCAGGCTCCTGCCTTGGGCCTTTACTTCTGCCCTCTCTCCCTCCTGACAGGCTTCCCCAGGGAACCACAGGGCCTCTTTCCCACTTGGACATCTCCCCTTGCGGTCTGAGAGCTCCTCCCCAGCAGCCTCTGGCTCCTCCTCAGCATCCTCAGTCTCTTCACCTGCTCTATTATCGCGTCTCTGCAGAACACCAAATGGCATGCAATTACTTGTTTGTTCTCTGTTCGCCTACTGGACTGTAAGACCCAGGAGAGTTCAGGAGGGAGGGAGGGAGGGAGGGAGAGAGGGAGGGAGAGGTGGAGGGGAAGAGAATATGAATTATGGAGAAGAAGGAAGGGAGGTAGAGGAAAGGAGAAAGGAAGGGAAGGGAGGAGGGAAGGGAGGGAGGTAGAGCGAGTGATCTGGGTGTGACGTCTGTAATCCCAACACTTGAGCGGTGAAGACAAGTGGTCAGAGGTTCACAATCAAACTTTGGCCCTTCTCCAGCCTGGACTATTTGAGACCCTGTCTGAGATGGGGGTGTGGGGTGGCCTATATAATCCCCGCTCTCTGGAGTCTCCCCCACCTCAAAAACAAACAAACAAACAAGTTGTTAATAGAAGTCAACGCTAACCTTTTGTTGTTGTTGTTGTTTTCTTTTTCGAGACAGGGTTTCTCTGTGTAGCCTTGGCTGTCCTGGAACTTACTCTGTAGATCAGGCTGGCCTTGAACTCACAGAGATCTGCCTGCCTCTGCCTCCCAAGTGCTGGGATTAAAGGTGTGCGCCACCACCACCTGGCTAACACTAATCTTATCTCTACTAGAGGATAGTATTTTAAGTCTCCCCCTCAAGTAGTTCATTGGTAACAAGCTTGTGGGTGAGGCCCTGGGTTCAATCCCAGGCACACAAACAGCCTCAGCAACTGGAACAAGCTAGTTAGGGTCCAGGAAGAGACCAACAGACCAATGGACTGGAATAGAAAGTCTAGAAATAGACTGGAGAGCACATGGGAATCCAAGAGTTGATAAAGGTGTCCTGTCCAAGTGGGTTAGGGAGTCTTTAATACATGGGGTTGGGATAGCCAGGTGGCCAGCTGGGGGGCAAAAATAGATGTGTGCTCTCAGGGAACACCAGGATGAGCCCCAGAGGATCAAAGATTCAAGTGTTAGAAAAACCCAAAATAAAACCATAAAAGCGTAGCAGAAAACTCGGGAGGATTTATAATCTCATAGTGGAAAAAGTCTAATGATGACTGAAAACGCAATAAAAAAAAGATTGATAAAGGCAACACATAAAAACCCAAAACTCCTGCATGGGGAAAACACTATAAATCAAGTCATAAGGTGACCGGCAAATGGGGAGAGGCCTGCATTGACAGCTCAGATCACAAAAGCCTGTTTTCCTCATTTATAATGACTTCTTGGAAATTGATGAGAATGACCAACAGCCTAATAGAAACCCAGGCACAGTCTGCAACCTGACGGTTCCCCGAGGAATAAACACAAACAGCCTTACACAGGGAAACAGTGCTTGCCTAGCAGCCTCAAAGCCCTGGGTTCAAGCCCCAGCATCACATAAACAGGGCACAGGGGTGCACACCCCTAAACTTCATAGTAAGTTTAAGACCAACCAGGGATACATGAGAACCTGTCTCAAAGAAAGGCAGGTACTGGAGAGATGGCTCAGGGTTAACAACACTGTACCCACGGCGGGGGTGGGGTGGGGGTGGGAGGCGATACACGACACGAGGACATGACACGCTCACTACCAACTAACCGGAACTGCAGTTCCAGGGAATCCAACGCCCTCTTCTGGCCTCTAGGGGCACTGCACACAGGGCACTTTCCCATGCAACACTTACGCCCATAAAGTAAAAATGACTAATTTTTGTTAAAAAGAGAAAAAAGTCCTGTCATTCATCTGTACATAAACTGGCAAAGGCTTGAACAGGACATTTAGGTAGAATCCATCCAAACTACAAAAAACGTCCAAATGTCCCTATTTCTGGGAATTTTTATCCTTCAGGTTTTCTTGAATGAGTGAGAAATGACATATGTCAGGAACTGTTCCCCACCATACGATCTGCAAAGGCACTGGGAAAAGACTGGACAGCCCACATGTCCGTCAGTAAGAGGGTGGGGTTCACAGAGCACAGGCTTGCCCAGGCAATGGAATACTATGAAGTAACCAAAAAGAATAAGAAGGATGGGCATAATCCCACAACTTGAGACGCTGTAACAGCCTGAGCTACAGAGAGGGAAATTCCCCCTTGCCCTCAAAAAGGGGGTTGCCTAGGATGGAGCTTAGTGATTGAACATTTGCCTAGCACGTGCAAGGCCTTGGGTTCAATCCAAACATTTAAAAAAATACATAAAATGAATGAGATTCGTATGTCCCTATAGGGCTGGGGATGTGGTGTACTTGGTAATGTCCTTGGCTAGTATGGGCAAAGCCCTGGATTCTGTTCTCTGCTCCACATAAAACCAGGGGTGGTGGCACACACCTATAATCCTAACACTCAGAGTAGAGGTAGGAAGAACAGAAGTTCAAGGTCTCTTTGGGCTAAATATTGAGTTCAAGACCCCCCAAAAAATCATAAATCTCATTATACTACTTAAAAGCTCCCTGGTGGCTTTTCTATCACATCCATAGCAAAATCAAGTACCTTTCCTGTGGCGCCCAAGCTCCCCAGCATTCAGCCATCTATCCCCTCAATGGCTGTTAGCTCATCACCCAGATCTCTCTCGCATCTCTGAAGTCTCTGTTAGCTCATTCTCCCCTAGGCATGCCCCCACTCCAGGGCCTCTGCACTGGCTCCTTCACCGGCATGCATCTGGTCTCTGCTGAATCTCTACAGGGGAGGCCTTCATTCACCCAAGTGTTGGTTTTCCAAAGAGCAGCGTTTGCTAACACTTCCCAGGCCCAGCCCGGCTTTCCTTTCTTCTTCAAAGCATGCACCTCCCCCGACAGTGTGGTATCTGTCCACTCTCTCCTCCCACAGCTATGGTCCAGGCCGGGAGGAGCCCTGCTCACAGCTTTGCCTCCATCCTCTGCAGAACCTCACACGGCCAATATCTGCAGCTGAGGAGCCAAGATGCCATCTGCAGAGCGAGCGCTGGGCAATTCGTGCAGGCCTGCAGAAGAGTTTCCGTAAATGTGATTCCTCTGCGACACTGTCACCCTCTCCTCACCCCTGTTTGTCCAGGAGTGTCTCTCACATGACCACACGCTCCTTCTCCGGGGTGCCCCCCCCTCCCAGCTCGACTCTCTCCTTTCCAAGTGACCTTCACATTTGGCTGTTGACCTAAGAGTGTGACATGTCTCCTCCATGAGACAATGGCTCCCCTGTGCAGGAACTGTGGGAACTGCCTGCACCTCACAGGCTCCCCTCCTTTCCCAGAGCTCAGCCTGGGGAGCTGTCTACAGGGACCACGATGTCATTTCCTGACTCTGGTGAGGAATTCCCCTGCCGCCTGGTTCCTCAGTTGTCAGTAAGTCTCTTCTGCCATCTGACTGGAATCGCTTCTGCAACCATCAAGAATTAATTTCCTCTTTGTTTCCTGCGGGCTTCTCAGAGCAACTGGGCCAGGGGGTTTTCACGTGTCAAATTCTGTTGGCTGTCAGGGGCTGGGAAGTGACCCCTCACCATAGGGTCTCCAATCTGGGATCTCAGGTAGAGCCAGAATAGCTACCTACTGTTTTCTACTGTTTTGTTGACAGTGCTGGGGATGGACACCAGGGCGTCGGACATGCTAGACAGCTTTCGACCAGACCCTCCTTCTTCCGTCATCCACCCATGCGTTAAGTCAAAACAGACTGCAAGAGTAGCACACACCATCTCTCTCCTACAAGTCTGGCTTTCTGTCTGTAACATGGAGATAAGAATAGTGCACGTGTGTGTGTGTGTGTGTGTGTGTGTGTGTGTGTGTGTGCGCGCGCACTCTGTCCTTACCTGGCTCCATCTCATTCCGTCATGTAGCCCAGGGTTGTTAACAAGTGCATTTCACAGATGAGGAACCTGAGGCTTACAGACTTGATGTGACTTGTTCAAGGTCACACTGACAAAGAAGGACAAGGATGTGTCGAGAGGCCCTACTTCTCTCCTCCCATACTGAAAAAGACAAGGGGGCTGCAGAGGGTCCCCATTATCTACTTATATAACAGGGTTTCTTGACTCTCTGGAGAATACAGGAATACTGGTTTCTAGTCAGGTGTAGACACACCCACCATTGTCAGAGAGGAGACGCTGGCTTCACTCCTTACACTGGGAAACTGTAGAAAGCATGGACACTCTGTCAGGGAAGGTGGGCTGGGACTCTATTCCAGTCACCAGGGAAGGGCCAAGTGGGGTGCAGTGAACAGCAGCTGCAGCACATTTGAACAGGCACTTGTCAAAGGGGGTCCAACACCACTTACAGCTGGCACACACCTCTCTCCTCATGTCACCCACTGATACCTTTTCTAGCACAAGAATGAATACTCCTGGCCACAAATCTCACAGGGTACAGAAAGTTTCAGGGGCCATGGAAGCTAATAGGCAACCACAACCCAGCAGGGCTCCAGCATTTAAGAACTGCACCAACTCCATTAACACGAGAGACTAGCTGGGTGTGGTGGTGCACATCTGTAATCCCAGCACCTCAGAGGCTGAGGCAGGAGGATTGTCAGTTTGAGAATAGCCTGGGCTATACGACAAGGTGCTGTCTTGACCATAAAAAAGGCAGGAGAGATTGCACAGACTACCAGGAGCCCCCAGGAAGGTTCCCTGACTCTGTAGGGATTCCTGGAAAAGGATTGGCCAGAGTAACGTACCTAAAAGTCCCAGGGTTCAGGGAGGGTACTCTGCACCAGGACTTGGAGAGCAACAGCCATTGGTCCCCAAAGCTGTGATGATAGCTCACCCCTACTGCCTATGCTCAAGGACTGCCATGCTGGACTTGTCCTGACCTGTCCTGGGGGACAAGAGAAAACACACCATTGGCCTCCTAAAGACTACCAAATCCCCAGATCTTTGCAAGCTCAGAGCTGAAGGAGGGACCCGTTGGCTGCACTCCAAGGCCATACAGAACACCCGCTCACATTCTTGTTCTGGTGGAAGATCCACCTCAACTCCCCTCCCCCATCTCTTTCCCCAAACCCGCCCCTTCAAAGCCTGCCAAACACAGCTGCTCCCCAGAAAGGCTCAAGACCACCCCCACAGGATATAAGCTGCATCCCAGAAAACAGACACGTGGTTCTTCTGGTCACTCAGCCCTGTCTCCTCTCTGAGGGGTCGGGAATCACGCGGGAATGTTTACCCATTAAACATGGGCTTTTCCAATTCGGGCTGATTCGGTTTGATGCATCGGTGGAGAGGCCTTCAGGGTGGAAAAACTTATCAATTCTCACATCTCAAAATTCTACCCTTCCCTAGAGAAGACTCTAACACCCACCAGAATATCCCTTTTCCTTCTGAAGTAGTTCAGGTTCCCGGAAGGATTCAACCCTCTTTATGGTATTCTGGCCTCCCTCTGAAATACTCTGTGTCCTCTTGATCTTCTTCAAATGTTCTAGAACTTTCTGAGATAACTCAGTCTCAGTGGAATTCTTTTTTCTGAAACACTTTACATTTACTTATTGGGTGTGGGTGTGGGAGGGTACACGTCTGCTCATCACAGCATGCATGTAGAGGTTAGAGGGCAACTTTCAGGAGTAGGTTCTCTCCTCCCACCATGTGGGCTTGGTGGGAAGTGCCTCTTTACCTGATGAACAGCCATCTCACCAACCCATTCTGAGGAATTCCTCAGACCCAGCTGTGTGATAATTCAGTCATCTCCGAAGACCTCCAGCTCTTACGAGCAGCACACTCCTTGTTAAACTCTAGCCTTGTCCTGATAGTGCCAGTCTGGATCCTGCTGGAATTCACTGGCCTTCCTGGCCTCCTGCACATGGCATCGAGAGAGTAAACATTCCGGTGGGAGGAAGCTGGGAAAGACCACATGGGCTTCCTCACGGCACTGCAATCCCACAGAACATTCCAAAAGCCCCAGGCACCAGAAACAGGTTTGCAGTTACCAAGTGTCAGGGGCTGCCTGCTTTTGACCTGCCAGGTCAGCATGTTATAAACTCCATGGTCAGCCCGGTAGATACAGTCCTAACACTGGCCCAGGCTCCCTATGACGGCTTTGAGACAGCATGAGGTTGTTGATAAAAAGGTAGCTAGAAACCAGATGTGCTGGCTCATGTTAGCAATCCTAGTACTCGGGAGTCTGGGGCAGAAGGATAGTCATGAGTCTGGGGACAACTCAGATCACACAATGCTAGGCCAGCCTAGGCTACAATGTAAGACCCTGTCTTCAAAAAACAAAACAGATGGGCATAGTGGCCCATGCCTTTAATCCTACCCAGCACTTGAGAGGCAGAGGCAGACAGATCTCTGTGAGTTCAAGGCCAACCTAGTCTACAGAGTGAGATCCAGGACAGCCAGAGTTTTATATATACATATATAGTGAGATCCTGTCTCAAAGAAACAAACAAAAAAAAACAAAACAAAAAACCAAAACAACAGATAAACAAAACAGAGAAACCTCTGTGCACCTTTCAGTAAATGGCACAAGGGAGCCAACGTGTCCCTACTGGAGCAGGCAAGAAGTGCTCACAGGAGCTGGGGCTGGTGGCTCAGCCTGGAACTCCAGCACTCAGGAGGTCACAAGTCCAGCATGAACTGCATAGCAAGACCCTGTCTCAGAAAATGGAAAAAAAAAAGGGGGGGGGGGTTAGAACAGGAAGAAAATACTACCTGCCTAGAATTGCTGAGCCTGGGCACAAAAGGCCAGAGCCCAGCAGGTGGGTAAAGGCTTGGCAGTAGAATCACCATGGAGACCCATCTTCTGCTCATCTGTGGGGGCAGCCCCTGTGTTGGCTGTCCCTGTCTCCTCCTGACACCAGCCACCCTGCTGCTAAGCTGTGCTGATGACTGCGGATTTGCTCCCCAGATGAAAGCTGGCCTGTGCAAGCTGCCGCATCTGGGCAGAGCTCTGCTGTCTGGAGCGCCCCAAGTAAGTGTCATTGCTGGCATTGGAGCCCCTAAGAGAAAGGTCACCAGGGGCCACCTGCTCTTTGTCCTTCAGCATCCACCTAGAGACAGCTGGGGGTGTGGCTCAGGGATAGGGTGCTAGGCTCTGGGTGTGAACCCCAGTGCTTGGAACAACAGCAAAAGCAATCAACTTCGAGGTGGCCTCTGCTGGGAAGGCATGCCCCCACCCCAGGCCAAAATGTGTTCCCTTCTGTGTCCCTGTTTCCAGCCAGCATTCTAGCTGGCATCTCAGATAAGTAAACGTGGAGCTTAGAGTCTAGGAAGAAAAGAGGATATCATAGCAAATAGGACTGAGGGTAAACTCAGTGATAGGGAACATGTGTGTGCACATGTGTTGTATGTGCATATGTGTATATGTATGTATACATGTGTTGTGTGTGCATGTGTGTGTGTGTGTGTGTGTGTGTGTGTGTGCCTGTGTGTGTGTATGTGTGTGTATGTGTTGGTTAGCTTTGGTTTGTTTGCATTTGAGACAGGATCTCACTATGTAGCTGGCCTGGAACTTGCTAGGTGTACTAGGTTGGCCTCGAACCCACAGAGACCTGCCTGCCTCTGCCTCCCAAGTGCTCATTTTTGTTTGTTTGTTGTGTTGTTATTTTGTTTTGTTTTTTCATGTTTCTTCCCCCATTATGTAGATCAGGCTGGTCTTGAACTCACAGAGATCCTCCTGCCTCTGTTTCCCACGTGTTAGGATTATGCACATTCACCAGCATACCCATACTTATTGGCTCTTTTTATCCAAAGAACTCAAGAACTCAATTCAAGACTCATGTGTTACATGTAGTCATGACTCTTTCTTATGATACAAAATTGTCATTTTTGGTTTTTCGAGACAGGGTTTCTCTGTGTAGTTTTGGTGCCTGTCCTGGACTCGCTTTGTAGTCCAGGCTGGCCTCGAAATCACAGAGATCCACCTGGCTCTGCCTTCAGAGTGCGTGCGCCACCACCGCCCGGCATCAGGCTGGCCTTATTTAACTCACTATGTAGCCGCAGATTGACATCCACTTGTCAAAGTGCACTGGCCAAGGGTCTCCACACTGTAGACAGGTCCGGGAGCTCCCTCACAATGATGGGTACCCCAGCCCTCTCTTGAAACTGGAAGTGGTGTGGAGAGCAGAGCTTGACAAACTGTTTCTGTAAAGGACCAGAATATAAATATTTTTGGTTTCGCTGGCCATCCGGTCTTGGTTGCAGCTACTCTGCTCTGTCATGGTAACTAACGTGAGAGCGACTGTGCACAATACATAAATGGAGCCTGGCTGTGCTCCCAACTTTGTGCACATTGCAATTCGGTTTTAACTTAATTTTCTTATCCCTGAAATATTATTCTTCCCCCCTTTTTTTTTTGTCTTTTTTTTTTTTTTAAAGTCATTTAAAAATGTAAAAACCTTTGTTGAGGAGCCCTTGAGAGATGGCTCAGCAGGTAAAGGCAATTGCGTCAGCCACCAGAACTTGAGTTCTAGGTCTTAGGCCACATGGTTAAAAGGAGGGCCTGGCTCCCTCAAACTCCCCTCTGACCACGCCCACCCCCAAACAAACAAATTAATTAATATAATTCGAAACTTAAAATATATGGCTAAAGCTGGAAGTGGTGGGCTGTATCTGTAGGTCCGGCTATTCAGGGAGCTGAACTAGAATCTTTTGAACCCAGACATTTGAAGCTGGTCTGAACAACATAGAAATTAATCTGTCTCTTAACTTATTTTTCTTAGCTCACTGGTTACTCAGAGCCAGGTGGAGGGCCGTATTTGGCTTGATCACTTGATTGGATTTTTGCCAAGTATCTGTGGAAGTAAATAATGCTTCTAGGCTGGACAGGCAGTGGTGGTACACACCTTTGATTCCAGCACTTGGGAGGCAAAGGCAGGCAGACCTCTGTGAGTTCGAGGCCAGCCTAGTCAAAGACAGGACAGAAAAATCTTGTCTCCTTGAACCGCCCCCCCACCCCCAAAAAAGAATGCTTCCTGGTGCCATATGTCCTTTACGGACATGAGCAACTGCTGGTCACCAGTTCAGCACTGTGGCTGGTCAGATCTATGGTAGAAAGAGGGGTCACTCTTGGCCGACACCGTGGTGTCCACTCATGCCGTGTGAACAGGCTGCTCTTTACCTCCACCCCTCTGGTGGTTTTAGCACCTTCCCCCGTACATGTGCTGAAGCCTTCCTCCCTCCCCTATGTGGCAATGTTTCAAAAGAGGACCTTCCCAGAAACAACTAACGTTCAAATGAAGTCATGATGATAGGGCCTTAATCTAAAGGGTTAAGGGTTGGGGAATGGAGAGATCTAGAGAGCTTGCCATCACCTTGCTGTGAGGTCAAGGCGGAGAAGGCAGCTGTGTGCAATTCAGACAGCATGCCCTCACCAGAAACCACCTGTGCTGAGCCTTGATCTGGGACTTGGAGACTCCAGAACTCTAAGACAGCATATTTATGTTGCTTAAGGTATGTGCTCTGTGTATTTTGTTATAGTCCAAAATGGCTGAGACGGCATCGTTGGCAAGTCTTTTGGTGTGTTTATTTGTTCTTTGCCTTTATTTATTTATTTATTTCCAGACAGGGTTTCTCTGTGAGGCCCTGGCTGTCCTGGAACTAGCTCTGTAGACCAGGCTGGCCTTGAACTCACAGAGATCCACCTGCCTCTACCTCCCTAGGGCTGGGAGGCATGTGCCACCACCACCCAGCTCTTTTATTCTTTTCTCTCCTATTTCTTCTTAACAAAGGACATTCTGGAGACTGAGCAGTCTCCAGATATGGAGTCTCCATGTATGGTTCATGTTACAGCCTCTTCTTTTGGCCTATTGACAGCCACTGCCCTGCCCTGGGCTCACACTTAGATGGTATTTTTCTCCAAAGAACATTTCATCATCCATAAAAAAATGGATCATAGTTCCTCAATCAAATAACACATAAAAAGTCAGAGTACAGGCCATTGAGATGCCAGGTTTGACCATCTGAGTCCCATCTCAGGTACCCCCATGCTAGAAGTACAGAACCAACTCTTAAAAGTTGCCCTCTGCTAGGAGGTGGTGGTGCACACCTTTAATACCAGCTCTTGGAAGGCAGAGGCAGCCAGATCTCTGAGTTCAAGGCCAGCCTGGTCTACAGAGAAAGGTTCAGGACAGCTAGGGCTACACAGAGAAACCCTGTCTCAAAAAACCAGGAGGAAAAAAAAGCTTTATCCAGAATATACAGTCAGGCAGTGGTGGCACATACCTTTAATACCAGCATTTGGCAGGATCTCTGTGAGTTTGAGGCCAGCCTGGTCTAGAGCGTGAGTTCCAGGACAGCCAGGACTACACAGAGAAACCCTGTCTCAAAAACAACGACAAAAAGTTGCCCTTTGATCTCCATACTCACACACCCTCCCCTGCACAAATAACTAAGCAGGGGCCCAAGAGGTGGCTCAGCAGGTAAAGGCATTTGATGCCAAGCCTGACCATCCGAGTCCAGTCCCTGGAACCCATATAGTGGAAACAGAGAAATGGCTATGAGTATGACTTCTTTAGGTTTTAGAAGCAGATTCTAGAACATGTTTCTAGTCTGCGAGGGTAAGTCTGTGACAGGGAGAGATGGCTGGTGCAGGAGAAGGGATTGCAGAAGGTCTGAGTCCCCAGAAGGTTAAGCGGGGTGAGAGTCCATTTACAGTGCGTCTCTAGCCAGGCCCAGGTAGCTTCCTCCTGAGGTCATGCAGACATGGCCCTGGTCTTGCGGCTTCCCCACTTCCTCAGGGAAGGTGGGAGTTTGGATCCTTGTAGGCTGGGCTTCAGGCAAGCACTGGGTCTTTGGGACTTTGCCAAGAGGACTACAGGACCAAGGACAAGAGAACCCAAGCTGGCTGAACACGGAAGTGGCTACAGGAGATGGAGGACAGGGGGTGGGTGGGCTGGCTTTGACTTTTGCTTTTGGTATCAGTTTTTGGAGTTGTTTTAAAGGAACATGAACACAGGGCAATGAGGAAATTAGACTTGGTGGGAGAAGTAGCAGCCTCAAGAGACTCATCCTGAGCCAGGTGGTGGTGGCGGCAGGGGCAGCGGTGGTGGTGCACGCCTTTAATCCCAGCACGAGGGAGGAGGCAGAGGCAGGTGGATCTCTGTGAGTTCGAGGCCAGCCTGGTCTTCAGAGTGAGATCCAGGACAGGCACCAAAACTACAAAGAGAAACCCTGTCCCGAGAACCAAAACAACAACAATAAAATAAAAAATAATAAAAAATAAAGAGACTCTCGTCCTGTGGCTTCTTGGACCCGCGCTTTCTTTGTATCTGTGTTACAAGACTGTGGTAGACTCCCTACCAGAGCCCCAGCGTCCAGCCCAGTGCCGAGGAGCAGCTCCAAAATTTGAAGTTTGATGGAAGGAATGAATTACCATCACAGCATTTACCATGTGGCAAGCTCTTGGTGTGACAGCTCCCGGATTTCTCCCAAGGCTTCTGTGAAGTGGGGTCCACCATGGCTCTCGTTTTACAAATGAAGAAATGAGGTACAGGAAGCAAGGACAACTTGTCCAAGGGAGACAGACGGAGGAGGACAGAGTCTGACTACCAGGTAGCATGGGCCGGAAGCCTGTAGTCAGGAAGGCTTCTCTGAGGAGGGAGCACGCTGGGTAACCAACCGGAAGGAGCCAGTTCCAGACCTGCAGAAGGAAAAGGTGCTCCAGGCAAGTTATGAGTGCTCTGCTGAGAAGGGGGTGAATGTCAGGGAAGGCCCCTAAGGACCCCGGGGAGCTGGATTTGGAAGAATTACAGAATAAACTTGATCGTTGGAAGATGTCCCCCAAGATCAGCGTGGGTCTCTCTCTTTCTCCCTTATTCCCTCCCTCTCCCTCTGTCTCTCTTCTCCCTCCTCTCTCTCCCCTCTCTCCCTTCTCTTTATTTCCCTTCCCAGTCGTCCCTCTCCTCCTCTCCTCTCCTCTCCTCTCTTGTCTGCTTCTCTTCCCTTCCCTCCTATCCTCTGCCTTCCTTCCCCAGTCCTGTCTCCCCTGCCGCCCACTCTCTCTTCTCACCCCGCTCTGAGGTAGAGGATAACTGCTTTGCTCTGGCTAGCCTCCAACCCACAGGGTTCAAGCACTCCTCTTGAGAAGCTGGAGTGCGGCTGGCGTGACCATCGCTTTTGTATGTGGGCTCCCTGTGGCTGGAATCCCACGGGGCCATGAAAAACGTTTACTTGTTAATTGAGCGCATGGACCAATGGCCAAGGCCAACTCAGATTGTGCTCTGTAATGGCGGCAACGCTACCCAGGCAGGATGAAGCCACCATGCCAAAGTCCCTGAACCTCCACTAGCTCTCTTTCCCCTTCACCCTCCTCCCCCACCTCGTATTTTCAAAAGAGAGAAGCTTTCTTCCTCCCACCCCCCAGACAACAGGGTTACTCTGTGTAGATCTGGTCATCCTACAGCTCAGTTTGTAAACCAGGCTGGCCTTGAACTCAGAGATCCACTGCGTGCACCACCACGCCCCAGTGAGAGAAGCATTCTTATCTGCATCTCTCACTTGCTGTCCCTGGTTACACTGTGACACTCCTGAACTTGTACTTGTCTACGGCCATACCACCCTGAACACGCCCAATCTCGTCTGAACTTCTACTTGCTCACACACAGCCCCCACCCCCACCCCGCACCCCTGCCTATACATAGAGACACACCTGATGCATAATGTGTCCTAGTGGTTGAGCCTAAAACTGGTCATCATGTCATTGCTGACAATCAATGTAGCCCCCACACCCATCTGAACATAGATTTCCAACCCCTTACATCCCTCTCTCCCCAGACAGGGGGGTTTCCTCGGACCTTGGTTTATGACAGAAGAGGTAATACTGTGGAGGGGAGGGGAGGGGAGGGGAGGGACATCAAGTTGGGGAGGGTTTAGGAAGGGACCCCTAAGAGACACTATGATTTAGGACTGCTAGTTTTTTTCTAAAACTTCTGTATGGCTGTGGCGTGATGGGAGCCGATTCTCTGAGAAGCAGTTACCCAAAGGCAAGGTCCTGATCACCACCACCCTGTACCCAATCCCTAAAGATGGGGTAGCAGAGTATGGTGACAGGTGACAAGATCCAGGGTAGATCTGCTGGCAGCAGAATAAGGGGAATAGACTCTGTGAACTTGGGCCAGACTGTCATGGCCTGGCTCTGGGTTTTCCCACCTGGAAGATGAATGGGGAGCAGGAGCCTCAGCGATGGCCCACATCTCTCTGTGTCTTACTCTAGTGACTCTGAAGGAGCAGGTGCCTCTGAGGATGAGGATCATTGTCCCTCAGAGGAGACCTTTGGGAAGGAACTGGGTGCAGGGACAGGGCTGTGAGAGCCCATCCGAGGTAACCTTGAAAGGCGGGAAGTGGGAGCCAGCGGACCTTGGATCTGGGGGCCCCTCCCGGCTTTGGGCAGCTGGCTTGGGGCTGAGGCGTGACTGTGAATTCTCCTGCCGCCTCCTCCTCCTCCGCAGCCACCAAAATAAGAGAAGTCCGAAGGGCTTCCTCCTCCCTGCCCAGAGTAGGTGGTAGGGACAGAAGCGGGCAGTACCCCACTTCTCCCCTACAACATCTCTCCTGGCTGTTGTAAGCTAGGGTTGCCTCGCCCCAGATCGAGACGTCAGCAGCTGGCTCCCCTGGGACCAGGTAGGCAGCCAAACCAGGTCGGGGCTGGAAGGGCAGGTGTTTCCCCGCACCCCCTCACCCTGGAGGGAAGATTTGGAGGTAAACTTGAACTTTGAGAGCAGAGCAAGTTGAGAGCAGGGCCTCCACCCAGAAAAAGAATTTAGGAGAAAAACTAAGGAAACTTGGCAAAGACTGATAAAACCTGGGGAGAAGGCTGAGGGAGCATAGGGAAGGCAGGCCAAAAATTCCCCCAAAAAGCCTCAAGCGGGAAATGGAGGGAACTTATGGAGTGAAATTGGTAGAATTTGGGAAGCGGGCTGAAAGAGGTGCGGGAAGGCGCTGTGGGCTCCCCCAAAGGGGTGTGGGAGAGCACTGAGAGGCTTGGAGGGTAAGAAAATGGGGAGAAGTTGAGGGGCTTAGGAGGGAGTAGGTGTAGGTGGGGGACACTGGAAGAATCAGGAGGCATCCTGAGGGGAATCTGGTGTTCCAGTTCCCGAGTTCCCGAGAAGGGGGTCAAAGGGTGATTTCTGCAGAACGCGGAGTCCAGAGTACAGTTGTGGGTCTCGGAGGACCGCTGTCTGGATTCCTCAGAAGTCGAGGGAAGAAGAGCGTCTGCAGCCCCCAGGCCTTCTTGCTGCATCATTGGGGGAGGGGGCAGGTCTCTGATGCCCTGGGGATTCCTTCCAGGCTCTGGAGGCGTGGGTCCGGGTTTCCTGGGGAAGTCCTCACCCTGGGCACCAACAGACCTCCCTGGGTGCCTCTCCCTCTCCGCGGTGGCAGTCTGGGTCTGCGTCCATGTCGGGATCCGGGAATTGCTGGCAGCCCCGACGGAAATCCTGCTTTTGACCGCGAATGCCCGCAGGGGCTGTTTCCATGGTAACACAGGGCCGTGAGGCCAGTTGGCCCTGGGCCGCTGCCGGCTCGTGGCTGGCAGCCACTTTCGATCTCTGCCTGAGTCCCCATTTTTAGTCCTTGGTCCGGGTATGTTGCACAACGGAGTGAGAGAGTGCCGCTTGGTGTTCAGGGACTTGCTGTCTCAGACACCTGGGCCTTGACAAGAATGGACCCTTAATTGCTATGTAGACCGCAGGAGAGTTAGGAGGCGTCTCCGGATTCTTGTTTTCCTCATTGGAACTTTGGGGAGAAACTGACCCTCCCCCATGCCAAAGCTATGCCTAGTGGCACATGCCTATAATAATCTCAGCACTCAGAAAACCAAGGTAGGAAGATTGTCACTAGCTTGAGGCCAAGCAGAGCTGCATAAGCAGAAGAAAGACGAGGTGGGGGGCGCGGGGGGGGGAGAGCGGAGACTGACTAGGAGTGAAGTAGAGGGGAGGGGAGGGGAGGAGAGGAGAGAGGAGGAGAGGAGAGAAGGAGGAGAGGAGACAGGTGAATCTTTATGAGGTCCAGGCCAGCCTGCTCTGCAAGGTGAGTTCTTTGCTTTCTCAAAACATGGAGGACTGCCGGATGGTGGTGGCACCGCCTTTAATACCAGCACCAGGGGAGACAGAGGCAGACGGATCTCTGTGAGTTCGAGGCCAGTCTGGTCTACAAAGTGAGTTCCAGGACAGCCAAGGCTACACAGAGAAATCATGTGTTGACAAAACAAAACTGGGGCTGGAGAGATGGCTTAGAGGTTAAGAGCACCGACTGCTCTTCCAGAGGTCCTGAGTTCAATTCCCAGCACCTACATGGTGGCTCACAATCATCTGTAATGAGATCTGGTGCCCCCTTCTGTATAAATAGATAAATCTTTAAAAAAAAAAAAATGAAGAGAATAAACAAAACCGGGTTGGGGATTTAGCTCAGTGGTAGAGTGCTTGCCTAGCAAGTGCAAGGCCTCAGGTTCAGTCCTCAGCTTGGGGGGACGGGGGAACAGGACCAGAAAGCTTCACTTACAGGGTCTTTGCACAGTTGGCACTTACTAAATGTCTCTGAATCTGTGGGGGAAGGAGGCCCACAGGGCGCAGATCTGTACCCGACTCTCCACACCAGGTAGCCTCAAGTATGTTGTAGTCTTGAACTTGATGCTGTGAGTATCCTTCAATGGGAAATATGAGTATCCTGTAATGGAAAGTGGATGGATTAGGTTAGCAGGAAGGGGCAGAAGTCTAGGGCATCTAGAAATGGCAAAGAAGGTAGCCAAGCTGAGGCCTGAGTCTACCATCATTCTTAGTTACGCTTGTGTGAACCAGAGAGAGAGGGAGAGAGAGAGAGAGAGGGAGAGAGAGAATGGGGTGGGGCTCATGGCTGCATGACCAACTCTTGTTCCCCAGTGTGAAGGAGGCTGTGAGCGTGTTGTACACCCCTCCCCCGTACACCCCCCCCCCCCCCCGCAGTGGGCTTGAAGTGAATGTGTTCAAGCCTGGGTGCTTACTTGTGGGTATTCTAGGTCTTTCCTGCAGCCCCCTGAGTGACAAGGGAAGTGACTGGCAGGCTGGGTACCTACAACAGAGCTGAAGAAGGAAGGAGGAGCCCAAGTGCCTGGCACACAGCACATTAGGCTGGCCCACGGTGGAGGAGGGCAGGCTGCCCCCATCCCACTCACAGGGCTTCCCATCTGAGCACAGTGGAATTTATACTCAGTCTCTAGCTCCCACTCTTGGCTAGAACCCCAAGTCCCAGGCTAGATAACCCAAATATTCTTGTTTTAGAGGCTGGTAGGTAATTTCCTGAGATATGTGGAACCACTTTTTCTTTTTTCCTTTCTTTCTTTCTTTCTTTTTGGTTTTTCGAGACAGGGTTTCTCTGTGTAGTTTTGCACCTGTCCTGGATCTTGCTCTGTAGCCCAGGCTGGCCTCAAACTCACAGAGATCCACCTGTCTCTGCCTCTGGAGTGCTGGGATTAAAGGTGTGTGTCACCACTGCCTGGAGTTCTTTTTAACAGAATCTCACTATATGGCCTTGAGCTCACAGAGGCCCACCTGCCTCTCTCTGCCTCCTAAGTGCTGAGATTGAATGCTTGGGCCACCATGTCAGCTCTCTCTCTCTCTCTCTCAGACAGCATCTCTCACTGTGTAATTCTGGCTGGCCTAGAACTCATGTAGACCAGGAAGGTCTTAAACTCACAAAGATCCACCATCTCTGCCTCCTGAGTGCTGGGGTTAAAGATTCATATTGCTGTGCTCAGCCAGATAGAACCACTTTTACAAGTGGGGAAAACTCAGTTGATGTCCTAAGAACCATGGAAGGGGAAGAGGTAGGACAGTTCAGAGATGTGGCATGACTAGAGTCTGACATGCCACACTGGACCAGATGTAGGTCTCAGGAAGGATGGTGTAAAATGATAGGAAGTTAGTGAGGAGTTGAGGGCCTAGTAGGGTATCAGTGCTCAGTGGGAGGACTGTCGGGGAGCATGAGAGTCTTTAGGCAGGGCTCTGAGGCCGGTGGGGGATGGCAAAGCCTACACACCACAGACACTTGTATTTACCCCTTCAGCCCAGGTCTAAGAAGAGACCGGAACTCTTGCAGGATGGTGGTTTCCTGCCACTGCCCAAAGTCTTAGTTCCTGTTTGATGAAGTCCTCAGGGTTTACTATGCTTTTTCATCCCTCCCACCTTCTCTGGGAACTTCTCTTTCTTCTCGGTCCAGGCCAGCCCTGCATCTCTGTCTACCTCCCCCCACCTCAGAGGGACCTTTGCAACGAGATGGAAGGAAATGAAAGTTCACCACTATGTGGCTGATGCTCAGGGACCTGGCAGCATCTCACCACCAGGAACAACAGGGAGAGAGCTGTCTACTCTCAAAGAGGTGAGCTGGCTTGTCCAGTGCCTCAAGCCAAGTCGTCACACAGGGACAGAATTAGAACTGAACCCTGTCTCTGGTTCTCCTTCATACTTGGAGGAGCTTGTAGAGTCCCAAGTCTACATCATCACCTTGACATGGTTTTAGGAAATATGACCCTTGGGAAAGGATGAGAAGCTTGGGCCTCTTGTGTCCAGGAACACGAGTGTGTGGGAGGTAGGCTTCCTGTTGGGTGTTCGGCTGCCATAAGACAGGTTTAGTTGGCCATTGGCCATGTGGGAAGAACGACATTTACCAGCCAGGGACAGCATGGTCCTGCCTGTGCTTTGAAGAACCCAGCCACAATGCCAGGAACAGAACTATGGACTGGATTTCACAGTCATTTGCATCTCCAGTTGGTCTGTGCAACCTCAGGGAAGTCGCTTTTCTGGTATATGCAAGAGGCAGGTAGAGCAAGTGCCTCTGGGGGCTTTCTCCACTGCTGCGGTTCTCGGCCTCACTTGGCCACTGCACACTGAGCTAGAGCCTCATCTCCTGAAATCCTCACAGCTGCTCTGCACAGAGGGCGCAGGTGAGAGGACGATGCTCAGATGTGTTGTCTTTTTTCATCCAAGGCTACAGCCAGCTGAAGAACAGAGCTGGGGGCAGAGCCCTCAATCCCAGCCCTGTGGCAGAAAGACCACAGGTTCAAGGGGAGGGTTATACAGAGGGATCCTGTATGCCTTGGAGGGAGGGAGGGAGGAAGAGGAGAAAGATAAGAGAGGGAGAGAGAGAAAGAAGGCGCTTACCACACAGGGGCAGATACTGAAGTGGGTAGTATTGTGGTTCAGGCTTAGACCTTAGTTGTGATACCCGTAACCTCCAACCTTGATAGGGCTCTTGAACTGAATCCTTTCAACCAGACTTACTTGGAGCCGGAGTTCAGCTTAGTGATAGAGTGTGCGACTGATGTGTACAAGGTCCTGGGTTCAAATCCTAGTACCAGAACAAAGTTAACTCCCTTATTCATAAACAAACTGAGGCCCCTGACTTGCCCAGAATGCTGGTGGCCACTTCTCATACTGCTCTGTTTCTGATGTTAACAGGCAGCCAAAGAAGACTAGGGAAGATTGACTAGAGGGCCAGGGAGATGTGTTGTCTTTCATCCAAGATGGCTCAGAAGTTAATGCTGACAAGCTTGACAATCTCAGTTTGATCCATGGAACACATATGGTGAACGGAGAGAACAGATTCCCACAAGTTGTTCTCTGACCTACACACACACACACACACACACACACACACACACACACACACCAATAAACAAGTATAAAAACAAGACAGAAGGGGAGAGAGAACAGAACACTTTGGAGCTGAGCTGTAACTAGGATTTAGCCATGTATTAAAAGGGCTGGCACACAGTGGGCATTCAAAGAGGTATGTGTGTCCCTGCTCCTTCAGAGATCGCAGTAGAACAGTACCCAAGGTGGCCAAGCTGGTCGGTATTGTCTCACTTCCCAAGTGACTTAACATCGCTGTCCCTCAGTGTCCTACTCCAAGAAGGGTTAAAAAGAAAACCTGCTTCAGGAGGTCACTGAAGAGAGCATGTGTAGAAATGTCTTGGCAAGATGCCAGCCAGCCACTGTAAATGTTTAATAAATTAGCACATTTTCACTAATAGTTACTGCCACCCAGACTTCCGGAGAGTCCAAAGACTCCCTAAAGAGTTAGCGCTGGGCATGAAAGCACAGAGGCAGAGGAGAGCCCTCTGGCTGTTTCAGGTTTTCACTAGACGGACTCCCTCCCTCTTCCTGTCTCTGGCTCTCTTCACCTCTGCCTCTGTCACTCCATTTCTTTCTCTATTTCTTCTTCCTTTTCTTTTCTTTTTTTTGTGGTGTGTGTATGTGTGTGTGCATGTCATATGTGAGTATGGGTGTGTCTGTACATGCATGTGAAGGCCAGTGGGCAATGCTTGTGTCTTCTTACATTGCTCCCATATTTATTTAAATGCGTTTGCTTATTTGTTTTGTTTTGTCAAGACAGACTTTCTTTGTGTAGCCTTGGCTGTCCTCGAACTCCCTCTGTAGACCAGTCTGGATTCCTGCCTCTGCCTTCCAAGTGTTGGGATTAAAGGCATGGGTCACTACTTCCCAGCTAAAATTTTTTCAATTCAGAAAAATGTATAGTATATGGGGCTAGAGAGATTGCTCATCGGTTAAGAGCACCAACCGTTTTCTAGAGGACCTGGGTTCAATTCCCACCATCTATATGGCAGCTCATAAGGATCTGTAACTCCAGTTCCAGGTGATTTGACAGCCTCATACAGAGATACATGCATATTTAAAAATAAATAAATCATTTTTAAAAGTGGTGAAAATACAAAATGTGTATGGGTGTTTTGTCTTGCATGGATGTTTGTGCACCCTATATGTGCCTGGTACCAATGGAAGCCGGAAGAAAATGTTGGATCCCTGGAACTGGAGTTACAGATAGTCATGAGCCACCATATAGATGGTGGGAATTTAACCCAGGTCGCTAAATAGCCAGTGCTCTTAACCATCTCTCCAGCCCCTCTTTTTTTTTTTTTTTTAATTTTTTTATTTTTTTTTATTTTTCGAGACAGAGTTTCTCTGTAGCTTTGGAGGCTGTCCTGGAACTCGCTTTGTAGACCAGGCTTGCCTGGAACTCACAGAGATCCGCCTGCCTCTGCCTCCCGAGTGCTGGGATTACAGGCGTGTGCCACCACCGCCCGGCTTATTTTTTGAGACAAAATCTCGCGCTGAACCTAGCGCTCGACTAACTGGCCATGGAGTCCCAGGGATCATCTCACTTGCCCACACTGAAATTTTAGCTCCACACCACCAGCTTTTACATGGGTGCTAAGGATTGACCTCAAATCCTTAGCTTGTGTGACAAGCACTTAGCTAACTGAACTGTCTCCCTTGTCTTCCCCAATCCTTCTACCCCCCTTCAGTGTTGGGGCTTGAGTTTACGGCCTCAGGCATGCTAAGCTATAGCCTCAATGCTGTCTTTCTGCTACTAGGGATCAAATTCTGGAACCCAGGGCCTTATGCATGCTAGGCAGGCACTCTACATCCTCAGCACTTGATGTGGGGGCGCAAAGTCCTGCTAATTAGCCTACATCAGCTTCAATCCTGCTGTCTTCCTGCCTCATCCTCTTGAATGCTGGGATTATGGTGGGTACACTACTACACTGGTCTTCTGGTACACTTTACCTGGCATTTCTGTCCCTTTGTCTCTGTCTCAGGTTCTCTCTGGCAGCGATGTGTTGGTTCACTGTTGCTGACTCAGGGGAACTCATTCTCTGCACCCCTCTCTGGGTCATCAGCAAGTTGCTCCGGAGCTTTAAATCAGCCACACTGGGAATATTTACACCATGGAAATTAGCAAATGCTACAAATCAGGGCTCAGGGTTTTTGTTACTGTTGTTGTTATCCTTCTCTGCCCCCACCCCGAAAATCAGTTTATGAGCACACCACACTGTCTGTCTCTTTACATCTCCCTAGGTGCCAAGGTCTTTCTCTGTCTCTGTTTCTCTCAGTCTCTGCCTCTCCCTACTCATCTTTCCATTGGTGCACACCATCACAGGGCCTGGAACACGGCCTCTGTCACCATGCCTGAGCCCTTCAGTATACTCACACCAGAAAGCCAGGTCCACACAGGACCACAGTCCTCAAAATCTGGGGTGACAGAGCCCAGGGGGCTGTCCAATTCTGCCTTCTGGGTACACTGCCAACCCTGCCAGGACTCACACCCATAGAGGTTCTGTTTGAACCTTCCTCCCTCACGGCCTGCAGATTATAGGAGTTCCCTTGGATCGCCCCAGCAAGAGGCACTTGGGTATATTGCAAGTGGCAACATAGTTGCAACTGAGGCCCCTGGGCTGTGTAAGTTTGTATCCCGTAGGGGAGGCTCTGTAGGGCTGCGTCTCCAGGGGAGTGTTGTGTTCATCCCAGCCAGTCCTACCCAGGCAGTGCGCTTACACATGATTTCAGGAATGGGGACAGGTTTTTCCCCTGTGACAAGCAATGCCGGCAGGTGGCTCAGGTTCTAGTCTCAAAATATGGGATTTCTCATGTGTGTGACCTCAGGCAACAAATATCTAAGCATCTCCATGCCTCAGTTGCTCCATCAATAATAATAATAATTAAAACTTGGTTTGCAGTAAGAGTAAAATGAGGTGGAACAGGCCAAATGTTTAAAGCAGTGGTAGACACACAGTGAGGGTATAATTTTTTAATTTTCTTGTGGAGAGGCTACATGGTGTGTGTGTGTGTGTGTGTGTGTGTGTGCACACATGAACACACGGACAATGGATGAGGCTGTGGGTTGCTGTTTGTGAGTATGATACAATCCAGGCGTGTGTCTGGAAATAAGTTCAGATGAACTTGGATTCTGTATGACCTGTGTGTTGCTGAGAAGATACGTATGTCTGAGACTGTGTTATAAATCTTGTGTAGCTCGGTATAGGTTTGTGGTGCTCTTTCTGTTTCTGGGAGAGGAACTTCGCTCTCAGCTATAGGCCTAGGTTCTTGGGGAGGGGACCCTCTCCCCTCCATATCTATTCCCCCCCTCCCTCCCTCCCATACATGCACCAGCCTGGAATGCTGGGCCCTCTCAGAAATACTGGTCCCTCCCTCCCTCCCTGGGTCGTGGCATCCTGAGGTGAAGGTCTCAGTAAAGCTGAGTGAACAGAAGCTGTGTTTGGACAGGCCTCTCGGCATAGCTTGCCTCACAGCTCACCACGTACATGTTACCCCTCCACCTGAACACACACAGGAGAATGGTTTTGGTGAAGGATGAAAGGAGCCAGGAGGTAGTTTAGAACTCTCAGGTGACTGAATCAGACCCCAGCAACCAGACCTATTAGATCCAGGAAGGAAAGCTTCCTGGAAGAGGTGAGTGTTCTACCTAACTGGAGGAGAAGACACCATGGGGAGAACCGGATGGGAACTGTGATCTTCAGGACCCAGCAGAGAAGCCTGGCTGTCCCCACCTCACGACAAAGCTGTGTCACATCTTAGGAAATCAGCACTCTCCCCAGGCAGTTCCTCTCTGGGTGTTGCAATGGTGGAGATTTTTGGCCGGGGGTGGGGTGGGGTAAGGGGTGGGGCGAGGACCCCTTGCTCAATGACCTTCCTGTGGAGCTGCTCGGAGGACATAGCACTGGGGGAAGTTTGGCTTGTTCTGGGAGCTCTTCAAGAGACCGTGGTGGTCTTGGCCTTTAACTGGGACCTCGCCCCGATTCTGCTCTGCGGTTAAAGGTCACTTTCACTCTGTGACCAGAGTGTGTGGGGGACACAGGTCTGCTGGGATTTGCCTAGGGCAGAGGCAGGGTTCGAGGGAAAGTTCATTTTTAGGAGACCATAACTGAGGTCCTGTGAGCCAAGCACGGTTTGATAGTGCTCCAGTTTGAAAGATGAGTCTGGATACAGCTATGATTGTGTGAGTGTGCTGACCTGAGAAGCATCTAGACAGACATGTGCATATATGAGTGTGCATGTATACACATATGTATAGGTACGGATGTGCATGTTATTGTGCACCAGAGCTCATTCGAGAGCGTGATGGTGTGCAGTGATGCTGGCAAGGACAGTCCTTCAAGCATGCTGTGGTGCTGTATGACTGTGTACAGATGTGTGTGTGTGTGTGTGTGTGTGTGTGTGTGTGTGTGCCTTGTCGCCACGCCTCAGGTGGGACTGAGTGCAAGAGCTGGCACAGGTGGTGTGTCCTCTGTGGGGATGGCTGTGCAAGTGTTCCAGGAGTGGTGAGAGAGGAAACAAAGGCAGAGGGCACGGTGGGACAGAGCTCAGGCTTCTGGCTCCCTGAAGAGGGTAGGTAGGATCTGGGCAGCTGGCTGGCAAGGCCTTCTTCATCCTTCTTCTGTCTCACCCTCAGGGTTCCTGCACCTTCCAGGGACCATGCATCAGTCCTATTGACCCAGGACTAGGGATCTGTGGGGTGAGTACAGTGTGAAGCATGCTGAGGCTTTCAGGGTCAGGGAACAGGGTGGGGTCGCTTTCCTGGGCCCCACATGCCTGCCTCACAGCCCCCTCCTCCTACAAGGGCCCTGTTGCTAGGAAACGGATAGAGGAGCCAGAATGAGGCAGCTTGAGAGGCTGGAGGCTGGACTCATGACAGGAAATGGCCTTGATCTCCCTCTGCAGGGAATCTCCAGGTGCAGGCTCAATGCCCTCACACGTTCACAAACATGTGCTGCTTTGCAGATGTGTTTTACAAAACACACACACTGAGAGAGAGAGAGGAGCAGATACTTCCACACAGAGCTGTGTACAGGCACAGTCACATAGACCTGCATGTACGCCCGTGTACAGAGAGAGAGAGAGAGAGAGAGAGAGAGAGAGAGAGAGAGAGAGAGAGAGAGAGGAGAGAGGCAGGCACATATAGTTCCACACACAGCTGTGTACAGTCATAGTTACACAGACACACACATATACAGATGCACACATAATCACTTGCCTACCAAACTCATACACACACTTACACATAGCCAAATACATGTACAGACATGAACACATTTTTATTTTTAGTTTTAGTGTTTTTTGTTTTTTTTTTTAAGATTTATTTATTATGTATACAGAAGAGGGCGCCAGATCTCATTACAGATGGTTGTGAGCCACCCTGTGGTTGCTGGGAATTGAACTCAGGACCTCTGGAAGAACAGTCGGTGCTCTTAACCTCTGAGCCATCACTCCAGCCCCCAGTTTTTAGTTTTTAAAGACAGAATTTCTCTTCATAAGTGCCGTGGATGTCCTGGATCTCACTTTGTAGACCAGGCTGGCCTCGAACTCATGGAGATCCGCCTGCCTCTGCCTTCCCAAGAGCTAAAGGCATGCACCATCACTGCCCAGTCACATTATGTTTTTTGAGATGAGCTCTCCTGTGTTCCAGGCTCACCTGACACTTGATATGTAGCTAAAAACGGCCTTGAATTTCTGATCTTTCTGCTTCCATCTCCTAAGTGCTGGGTGAGTGTATGTAGCGCTGGGAATTGAACCCAAGGCTTCATGCATGCCAGGCAAACACTCTATCAACTGAACTATGTCCCAAGATCAGCACATTCTTCTCCACACAGAGACATTCTCCAGGAACTGCATACACACCCCACAAACATATGTTTAGAGACACACAAAGATACTAAGGGGGGAAGAAACAACATAAAGGAGTCACAGAAACAGAATGTGTCAAAGCAAGAGGAGTCAAAAGTGCATAAACTGAGCCCTGACAGAGACTGGAGGTATGGCTCAGGGGTTAAGAGCACTGGCTACTCTTCCATAGGACCCGGGTTCAATTCCCAGCTCATAACTGTCTGTAACTCCAAGATCTGACACCCTCACAAAGGCATACATGCAGGCAAAACACCAATGCACATAAAGTAAATATAAATTTAAGAAAGACTGGCGGGGTGGTGGTGGTGCATGCCTTTAATCACAACACTCGGGAGGCAGAGCCAGGCAGATCTCGGTGAGTTTGAGGCCAGCCTGGTCTACATAGTGAGATCCAGGACAGGCACCAAAGCTACACAGAGAAACCCTGTCTTGAGGTAAAAAAAAAATTTTTAAAGAAGACTAGGAGGCAGACCAAAGGTGGACCAGACCTTACTTAGGAAGACCCCAATTTGTGCAAATGTGTGTGCTTAGGGTGGTACGCCAGCCAGGCCACCCTGAATGAGGCCTGTCCCCATCCTGCAGCAGGGCACCTGGAATGGGCTGTGTGTTTTGCAAGAAGTTAGAGCCTGCATCCAAGGAGGATGTTGGCGTGGAAGGGGACTTCAGGAACCAAGGGGCTGAAGAACGCTATTACCCTGACCCCACTCAAGGCCACGGCCGGTCGCAGCCCTTCTCTCCTCAGCCCACCAGCCCAGCTTTCCTTAATGTTGGCAACATGAGGAACATCTCAGGTGGGTCTCAAGGGCTGGAGACAACTGCAGCCTGGGTTCTGGGAAAACTAAGGGAAGCTGAGATTCCGACTTGTCCTTAGAAGCCTCTAGAATGAATACGAAATGCAGCCCTATTTTCTAGGTCTTTTTCTGTTCCCAGTGTTAATTGCAAAGAGAACCCTTCCATTTGGAAGACTGAGGCAGGATCATCATGAGTTTCAGGGGCTCTGATTCAAAAGCAACACACACACACACACACACACACACACACACACACACACACACACGCTTCTATCTTCTTAAGAATCACTTCACAAGGTGAGACTCTTCTGGATGGGGAAGAGGAAGAAGGAACAACTTAGGAACTTTCCAGGGTGTTGAATTTATTTTTCCTGGACCTAGTGGGGCAAGTTGTGAACCCCAAATCAGAAATCCCACTGGTCCCTGAACTCCTTTGGGAAGCTAGACATTGTGATGATGGGTGGGGAACTGGATTCTGCGGGGCGCAGCCTCCTTGGTTCCCTACTCTGTGTCCTACTCTGCTGAGCAGCTCTGACTCTGCAGGGACTGGAGTGACCACGTTCGTCGCCCTGTATGACTATGAGGCCAGGACAAGGGATGACCTTACCTTCAGCAAAGGCGAGAAGTTCCACATCCTGAACAATACGTAAGTGATTGAACTACCTAGTTGAGGGCGTGGCCTGGGCTGTAAGTGACCGAACTGCCTGGGGGCGTGGCCTGGGCTGTAAGTGACTGAACTGCCTGGGGGCGTGGCCTGGGCTCTAAGTGACTGAACTGCCTGGGGGCGTGGCCTGGGCTGTAAGTGACTGAACTGTCGGGGGGCGTGGCCTAGGCTCTAAGTGACTGGGCCACCTAGCTGAGGGTGTAGCCTGGGCTGGGAGCAAGTCCCAGAGAAGAGTAGTAACCTCTGGCCTCTGTCTGGAAAGCTCCAGCTTGTGGGGGACACATATACATGCCAATAAAAGTCCCGGATGATGGTTGGAGTGTAACTCACGGTACAGGGCTTGCCTTGCCTATGGGCCTTGGGTTCCATCGAAAGCACCGCAAACAAACGACAATAACAGGGAAACACTGATTGCTCCCTACCACAGGGAGAGGAAAGGTGAAGGGCTTGGATACAAGCAGAATACTGAACTTGGTCCCCAGGGTAGTGGTGATTGAGGAAGGCTTCCTAGAGATTTTTAAACAGAGACTAGAAAAATAAGTAATGAAGGAAGATGTGAGGAAGAGGGAAAAAGAATAGACAATTTTTCTAGAATGCACCAAGTGGTTGCACATGTATATCATAATGAAGGAGGCTCAAGGCTGGGAGAGTGACAGCTGGTAAGGGGTGCCTGCCACCAAGCCTGACCTCGGGAGTCTGACCCCTAGACCCCCCCACATGGTGAAAGGAGAAAATTGGCTCCTGTAAGTTGTCTTTTGGCCTCCACACACACTAAATACATGCAAAAACTAACTTAAAAAAAAAAAAAAAGATGTTGGGTGGTGGTAGCACACGCCTTTAATCCCAGCACTAGGGAGGCAGAGGCAGATGGATCTTTGAGTTCGAGGGCAGCCTGGTCTCCAGAGCGAGTTCCAGGACAGCCAGAAAAAAGGGAAGAAAGGAAGGAAGGAAGGAAGGAAGGAAGGAAGGAAGGAAGGAAGGACAGGAGGGAGGGAGGGAGGAAGGAAGGAAGGAAGGAAGGAAGGAAGGGAGGAAGGAAGGAAGGACAGGAGGGAGGGAAGGAGAGAGGGTGAGCAGCAGGGCTGGAAGTGTGGCTCAGTTACAGAGTGTGGGAACACGTAAATATTTGTCAAAGGAGGAATGAAATCTCGTCCAAGAACAATCCAGGAACAAAATGCACCTGAGGTAGAAGGCCTCTGCCTTTTTTTCCTGGAGCCTCTCCCACAGTCCCCAAAGCATTGTTCACCATGCGTCGTCATCTCTTTGACCGTGTTCCTGACTGTAGAGCCAGACTTTAGGTTTGATTCTTAGTGAAGAGAGGAGGAGGAGGGGGAGGACGGGGAGGAGGGGGAATACAGTTTAGAAGAGAAAGCAGAAGTTGGAGCCGTAGGCAGGTCAGAATCCAGAGGCCTTCAAAGCTCTGTTGTAAAGCCAGAATTTTATCCGGAAGGAAATCTGTAGCCATGGGGAGTTCCCAGTAGGTAGGGAATCTGGTCAGCTCCACTGTGGCTGCTCAATGGAGGAACCAGAGGAAGCAGCCTAGGAATCCTCAAACAGTCCTTTTTCAGGTGAACAGCGAGGGCAGCTGCTGTGGATGGAAGCCGGGCAGACTAACCTCTCTGAGTGGGGAGGGGTCGGAGGTGGGAATTGGCAGGGCCACTCTCCTGCTCAGGTGGCTCTGCCTGGACCCCTGCTGACTACCGTGCTCTGTGTCTACAGGGAAGGTGACTGGTGGGAAGCTCGGTCCCTGAGCTCAGGACACACTGGCTACATTCCCAGCAACTACGTGGCTCCTGTGGATTCCATCCAGGCTGAAGAGTGAGTGAGTGGGATTGGGCCAGCCCTGTAGAGAAAACCCTAGTGTCTAATGTCCAAGGCCATCTCTTAGGAGATGCCTGCCCCACTCTCAGTCTGTCTCCTCATTTACAACGTTATAAAGTTATTGTAGAGCCCAAAGAGGATGACAGCCAGCGGAGGTGGCGCACGCCTTTAATCCCAGCACTTGGGAGACAGAGGCAGGATCTCTGTGAGTTCTAGGCTAGTCTGCTCTACAAAGTGAGTTCTGGGACCAAGACAGTCAGGGCTACGAAGAGAAACCCTGTCTTGAAACACCCACCCCCCAAAAAAGCGGAAGATGTCAATGATTATGGTTACCGTAGATAATGCCGGACAGCAGGTGCTGTGTTCTGTAACTGAAGGTTTTCTGTGTGATCAAGTTAGAAACGCTGTTGTTTATTTTACAAATGAGGAAGCTGGCCAGGTGTGGAGATACACATCTTTAATCCTAGCACGTGGGAGGGAGAGGCAGGTGGATCTCTGAGTTTGAGGTTAGCCTAGCTTACACAGTGAGTTCCAGGCCAGCTACATAGTGAGACTTTGTCTCAATTAAAAAAAAAAGGGGGGGGGAGTTGAGGTATAGAGAGAATGAATATCCTGCTCAGGTTTTCATAGCAGGTAAGGTGTGGAGCTGGTGTGTGAACCCAGCTAGACACACAACATGTGCCACCCAGTATACACCTTGCCTATCTGTAACAGTAATATCATGTCAAAATGTACCTGTCTGTCTGTCTATCTATCTATCTATCTATTTTAGCAGAGAGAGTGTAGATTTAAAGGAAGAATCAAAGAACTTCTGGGAGTAGGAGGTATGCCCCGGTAAGGGGCAGAAACTAGAGAGATGGCCCCATGATCAACAGTGCTTACTGCCCTTTCAGGGTCTGGAGTTTGGTCCCCAACACCAAGCCAGGCAGCTCATAATCACCGGTAACTTCAACTCTAGGGCATCTACACACACACACACACACACACACACACACACACACACACACACATACACACACATGAGTGCCTGTCCAGCAAATACTCACACAGACATACACACACATGCACATAATAATAATAGGTTTTTTTAAACCTAAAAAGTAGAACTGGGGCACTGGGATGTATGTACCTCACTTGGTAGAGTGGAGTGTTTGTCTAGCAAGCTTGAGGCCTTGGATCTGATTTCCCAGCACCATACAAAAAGTCAACCATGATGGCACTTGCCTATAACCCCAGACATTGGGAAGTAAAGGCAGGAGAATCAGAAGTTCAAGGTCATCCTTGATGTAGTAAGTTTGAGGCCAGCCTGTAAGAAATGAGATCCTGTCTCAAACAAAACAAATAACCCACAAAAACAAAGCAAAACAAGATTGGAAAGATGGCTCAGTTAAGAGCACTGGACCCAGATTCAGTTTCCAGCATCCACATGGTGACTTACAGCTGTAACTGCAGTACCAGGAGACCTGACACCCTCTTCTGGCCTCTGCAGGCACCAGGCATATATGGGGTACATGGACATACATGCAGGCAAAATACTCATACACATAAAGTTAAATTAAGTCTAAAAAAAAAGCTGGTAGAACTGGAGGTATAGTTCAGTGCAGAGTACATATTTAGTATGAAAAAGGTTTGCAAGGGAACAATACTTACAGTTAATTTTATTAAGTAGACAGAGAGGGGCTGGAGTGTAGCTTAATATGTGTAAGGCCCCAGATTCCATCTTCAGTATCCATCCCCCCCCCCAAAAAAAAGTTGTGCTTGCGATGTGTCCCATGCATTTGTGAAAAAAAAAATGGTGGAAGGGACTTTAAAGAACTAGGCTGTGCATGGTGGCACATGCCTGTAATCCCAGCATGTATAGTGAATTTAAGGATAGCCTGGGCTACTTGAGACTATCTCCAAAAAACCCAATCCAAAACCAGAATGGGAGTCCTCAGAACTTGGAGATGAGTTTGTAGTTGGACTGTGGGGAGTGAGAGGAATTGGGGATGATCCAGTATCTTTTGAGGAAGCAAGTTAAGTGTGGTGCCAGCTGCTAAAATGGGGGCACGGCTGCAGGTAGAGATACAGGTGGGGTCCATAGGGGTGGAGGAAGCTGCCAAAAGCTAGACCAGGCTGTGCTGTGCATGAGATGTGTCTGACCATGCACTACAGTATCCCAGAGGAAAGGGCACCTGCTCCTAATTGTCACTGAGACTGTCCCTTGTTGTCTGTAGCCCTGGCAGAGGGCGTACCTGTGCTGGTGGAGCTGGGACTCACTTGAGTAGACAATTAAAGCTGCTCAGTAGGATGAGGGGGAAGGAGAGAGAGAGAGAGAGAGTGGTCCTAGGATCCGGCTCTGGGGATCCTTGGAGAAGGAAAAGCTCCTGGAGAAGTGAGGAAATCAGGCCAGGCCAATGCAGACCATCCAGGACTGGAGGGGAAATTCCTGCAACAGGAGAGGGCTGTCTGAGGCCACCCTTGTCCTTGGCAATGGGATGGCCTTCCTAAGGAATCTTGTCTCATGGGGAGTAAAAGCAGGGCCTGACAGCAGAGTCCAGGAGGGAGGAAGAGAGCAGAAGAGGAGGAAGAATTGACCCAAGAGGGGACGATGTGGGTCTAAGTGAAGGCAAGGTGAGAGTCCAGGGCCAAACGTGCAGAAGATACCTTAGCAGGTAAAGGCCCTTGCTGATAACCTGAGTTTGATCTCCAGAACCCACATGGTGAAAGGAAAAAGCCAATATTCACAGATTGTCCTCTGACTTTCACCCCTTTGTTAAACATTCATGCATACATGTGCACATGCATATGCATACACAAAATAAATACATAAAATGCAATACTTTTCCTGTTTTTTAAAAAAAAGTAGGGGGCTGTAGTGATGGCTCAGCAGTTAAGAGCACCGGCTATTCTTTCAGAAGACCAGGGTTTGATTCCTAGCACCACTTGGTGACTCACAACCCTCATTAAGTCCAGTTCTAAGGATTCTGATGCCCCCTTCTGGCCTCCATGGACACTTGCACTCATATGCGTGTGCACACACAGTAATTCAAAGTAAATAAATCTTTAAAACACAACATGGACTCAGAGCTTCCCCCTAGGAAGGAAGAAGGTATGTATGTTTAGAAACTGACAGATGGACAGTTTCGGGGGGTTGTTCATGGTGTGAGGTGGGGCTTCTTGAGCAGGGAGACACGGGCAAGTCCAGAGCATAAGTAGGATGAGGCCATATTGTGGAGAGGATGTCAGGAAGCATGAAGGAGGATGGGTAATGATGCCAAGGTCCAGGGGTTAGGGTACATGCCATGTCCATAGCTTGAGCCGCATGTTAAAGTCTAATGTGCTCAAAGCTGTGTCGTGATTAAGAGCACAGGCCTGAGAGTAAGCAACTTGGGTTCCTGTTCGGGAGTCACGGTATGGCCTTGGGCAAGTTGCTTAACCACTAAGTAGTTAGTTGTAGTTAGTTTAGTTTCCTCATCTGTCTTAGGAGTTTCAACATGGCACTTCCCTCCGAACTTTATTAGCGAGCACATTTATGTGCAGGGTCCATCTACACAAAAAGAGTGCCCAACCTATTAAGGTTTGTTTTTTTGTTTTGTTTTGTTTTTCGAGACAGGGTTTCTCTATGTAGTTTTGGTGCCTGTCTTGGAACTCACTCTGTAGACCAGGCTGGCTTCAAACTCACAGAGATCCGCCTGCCTCTGCCTCCCGAGTGCTGGGATTACAGGCGTGCGCCACCACTGCCTGGCTCTGAGGTTTGGGTTTTAGTTTGAAGCAGGTCTTGTTATGTAGCTCGGGCTGTGTCACACACAGGATGTCTTCCTCCTTGGAGCTGGCTGACTTTGTTGACCCTTAAGGAAGTTACGAATGTGGGCTGTGGGTGGAGGGGGCTTTGGGAAACTCCAACAATGAGTGTGCTCCTAAGTCCTTCAATCATTTCTTCTCCTTGCTGTCTGCCCTCCTAGGCACACCCTTGGCCAAGGGCTCTTCCTGTCTCCCAGATTTGCCTAGTAGGCAGGTACAGACTGACCATGCCAGCGTTCCCAGATGTGCCCATCTCCCTTGGTTTGAAGCTTTCTATTGAGCCCATGTGGCACAGTCCCTTTAGCAATCGGGGGAGATAACAACGGAGTCACAACAGACTCTTTTAAAGCACGTGTGGTCACTTCCGCCCCCACCACACCCCATGTACTTGCACAGTTGGGTCGGGGCTACAGTTCAGCCACAGAAAACATGAATGGGGGGAAGAATGTGGGGCTAGGGTGGAGTAGGGGTCTGGATGATCATCTGTGTGATGGGAAAGAACTAGGGTGGGTGAGGACTTTAGGCAGTCCATATCAGCTAGCCTGGTGGAGAGGTCAGTTCCCTTCTGAGCCTTGAGTTCCTCCCTTGTAAAATGCCTTGTGGAGAGTGTTCTAGGGAGATGAGTTAAGGGCCTCTGGCAATGACCATGAGGTCACTGAGGACTGGGTTCTACCAATTTGATTGTTTGTTTGAGACAGGGTCTCACTATGTAGCCTTGGCTGGTTTAGAACTTGCTATTGTTTACTTATCCTCGTTCTAGTCGTGGGTGTGATTATCCAGTTATCCTCTCAGAAATCCCTTGTGCCTTCACACACCTAAAACTGCGGCTCCTCGCCCACCTTAAGAGACCTGAGGCAGGAAGATGCTGTTGAGTCTCCCCATGTGCCCTGGGCTGGGGTGGGTCAGGGGAGGGGGTTCCCTCAGGCGACTCCCACGCACCCCTCAGGTCCAATCATGGTGTGGTGAGTCCCTGCCTCTCACTTCCTTCCCTCCCCCTCCTCAGGTAGCTGAGGGCATGGCCTACATGGAGCGCATGAACTACATCCACCGAGACCTGAGAGCAGCCAACATCCTGGTGGGGGAGCAGTTAGTTTGCAAGATCGCCGACTTCGGGCTGGCTCGCCTCATAGAGGATAATGAATACAACCCCCGCCAAGGTGACCAGCCTCACCCCACCTCCCTAGAGATCAAATGCTCGAAGGGTTGCCATGTGCCCCACTTAGACAGAAACCCTTCCCCGCCTCTGATGATCCCAGACACCCCCATCCTGATGTAAATGAGATGTAATTCTGAGTTCCCATCCCAGCTCACCACGTGTCTCGAGTTCCCTAGCTTCTGTGGTTTGCCATTTCTGATCAAATGAAATACTTAGATGACAGTAAATCAATAAGTATTTACCAGCTACTGACTAAGTCCCGGGCACTTCTATAAGTCTTAAACAGAGGACAATAGAGTGCAGTAGTGCCAGGTCTGTAGCCAGAACACCTCGTGTGGCTCCCAGACACTTGTTGGTTGTGTGAGCTGGGCAAAGAACTTATTTGGCCTCTTCTCTTCCTCACTGGTAAGACGAGGTCTATGACAGAGGGCTCAATGTGTTAACAACGCAGGCATATTGCCTAAAACAGTACCTGGGACCGGGCGGTGGTGAGGCATGCCTTTAATCCCAGCACTCGGGAGGCAGAGCCAGGCGGATCTCTGTGAGTTCGAGGCCAGCCTAGGCTATCAAGTGAGCTCCAGGAAAAGGCACAAAGCTACACAGGGAAACCCTGTCCTCGGAAACCAAAAGACAAACAAACAAAAAAAACAGTACCTGGGCCTGGAGGGTGGGGTGGGTGGATATAACTTGGTGCTTAGGGGGAAGTGAGGCTGAATTTGCTCCCAGTACCATAAAACCCAAACAAAGACAAACAAAACTGGGCCCAGAACTTAGTAAAGGCTAGAGATATTCTAATGTCTTGTCATGAGAAGCGTGACCCTGCGTGGAAGTGTCCAGCACTGTACTAGACACACAGTAGGTGCTGGCTACCTGGATAGCAGGTCTTTTCTGCTGTGTACAGTGACTTCTATGCTCAGGGCCCCCAAGATGCCTAATCCTAAAGTCCTCATTCTCTCAGTCTAGCAGTTTTCATGGACCCCCCCCCCCCCAACGCCCACGATAACCTTGCCTTCTTTCCCCAATCTCTCCAGGGACCAAGTTCCCCATCAAGTGGACAGCCCCAGAGGCTGCCCTCTTTGGCAGATTCACTGTCAAGTCGGATGTGTGGTCCTTCGGGATTCTGCTCACTGAACTGATCACCAAGGGCCGAGTTCCTTACCCAGGTGAGCTGGGGGCGGAGGGTCTGGTCACCTGGAAGGGCCTTCTCCACACCTGCTCTTGCGCTGGCTGACAGAGCTCCACCTCTTAGGCATGAACAACCGGGAAGTATTGGAGCAAGTAGAGCATGGCTACCACATGCCGTGCCCTCCAGGCTGCCCAGCATCCCTGTATGAAGCCATGGAGCAGACCTGGCGTCTGGATCCAGAGGAGAGGCCCACCTTTGAGTACCTGCAGTCTTTCCTGGAAGACTATTTTATCTCCACAGAACCACAGTACCAGCCTGGAGACCAGACATAGCCTGGCTGACTATCAATGACCCTCTGGAAGTATCTACTTGCCCTTGCCAATCCCCAGGGTTCTCTAGTCCCAGTGCCCCCAGACTTGGAACCCTGTGGAATCCAAGAAGGCCAGATGCTCTGAAGCCATTTTACAGATGGGGCACATGGAGGCTAGGCACTCATCTCTTACCTTGTCTGACCCCAGGCAATCTACTTTCCCTTCCCACCCCAAAATCTAGGGCACCCCACTCATTTTGCAGATGGAGTGAATGGATGCTCAGAACCCATCTCTCACACATTCTGACCCCAGGCAACCTAACTTCCCTTCCCACCTATGCCCCACCCAAAAATCTAGGGCACCCCACTCATTATCAGATGGAGTGAATGGATGCTCAGAACTCATCCCTCACACACTCTGACCCCAGGCACCATTTTTCCTGTCCCACTAAGCTCCTCCATGCTGTTAGCCTCTTTCTTCCATCTCCTAAAAATACTCACACTTGGTCTAGTTATTTATAAAATTGTATTTCCCTTCCTTCACTTTTCTCTCATTCCTGCTTTCCTACCTCCTGTCAGCCTGCTCCAGCCCAGGCCCTAAGAACTTAATTACTGCTCTTGGTTCTCTTGGATTTCTCCAGGTTCCAAGGGCAGGGAACATCTTTGTCTGACCCTCTTCCTGCAAACTGGATGCTCTGGTCCAGGCCCAGGTCTGAGGGAGAGAGCTGTGAAGGCTTACCACCTCTCTGTGTAGTGTGTTTATTCATTATGTAAGTCAGAACAATGATGTGAACGCTGAGCCATGGAAATTCCCTGAGCCATCTTTGGGGAGGGACGGTAGTCCACAGGAGGTAAACAGGGTAGATTTGGCTATTGGGGGGAAGGTGGTAAGGAGTTCCCTCTTACCTACTAAATTCAAAGTACCCAGTGCATGGACTTTCAGAACACCCCAAAGTTCCATTGATCATCCACAGGTCAGTTTACCATGAGTTGAGAAACACAGAAAACAGGCAATTGGAAGCAGATGAATGTGTCTCTGAATCTGTTTACAGCTAATTTCTTACCTGATGTCAGCCAGTTTCCAGCCCATCACAGGTACACTGGGACATTGTCTTAGTTTTTTTGTTTGTTTGTTTTTGTTTTTTGAGACAGGGTTTCTCTGTGTAGTTTTGGTGCCTGTCCTGGATCTCGTGCTATAGACCAGGCTGGCCTTGAACTCAGAGATCTGTCTGCCTCTGCCTCCTGAGTGCTGGGATTAAAAATGTAAGTCACCACTGCCTGGCTACAATCTCTAATGCACTTAGACAATAGCAAAGAATGGCCCTACCTCGGACAACCTGGCAGCTGAATGCCTCTATTTGGAAACCAGGAGAGCAGGAAGTATGCATTCTCACCTCTCCCATCAGGCAATGTTGACTGGCCCTCTGACTTACTAATGGGGTAGAGGAGGAAAGAGTCCGGAGTTGGGAACCACTGCTGCTCTAGGCAATTACTGAGAGTTGACTCTGATAGACCTTTCACTGAGCAGGACCCTGGGTACATAAAAACACCTTTAGTCCCATCACCTGGGGGGCAGAAGCAAGCAGATGTCCATGTTTGAGGCCAGCCTCCTCTACATAGAGAGTTCCAGGACAATCAGTGATACATAGTGAGACCCTCTCTCAAACAAACAAACAAACAAACATGCCTGCTGAACATCAGATGTGTTTGCCTCGATTCCCCCAATGTAATCTAACAATGAGACAGTATTCTATGATTAGTTCCACTGGATAAGAAAACCGAGGCCCATGAGTTATATGATATGCCTGGATTACTTGTTGTACGAGGCAGAGCTGATGTTACACAAAGCCCCTGGTCTCTTCACCAGACTGCATTACCACTGGGCTTTCATAAGGGTGTGTATCCTCTGTCTCTCTCTCTCTCTCTCTCTCTCTCTCTGTGTGTGTGTGTGTGTGTGTGTGTGTGTGTGTGTGTGTGTGAGAGTGTGTGTGTATGTGTGTTCTCTAGCTATTGGCAGAAAGATTCCCTAGAAACCCCGGCCAAACTGGGAGTCTAAAGGAAAGGGGGCAAGGTGGCATCTATTGAGAATTCCCTGTGACCAAGTCTGTGCTGAGGGTTGTTAAATGGAATCAGACTATGGAGAGAATCCAGATGGCCGCTCAGAGACATTGTCACAGGATGGTAGCCTTAGCTCTGCAGACAAACTAAGGTACCAAGGCTTCTTGAGGTCACAGTCTCCTAATCAACTGAATTCCCAGGAGCCGGATATACAAGCCAGAAGGTAGCATTTCTTTCTTCCAGCCATGGAGTAAACAGTTAAGAGCACAGGTCTGGAGCTGTACTTCCTGCAGTGACCTCTGCCTCTACCACTTGCTGGCTATGGGGCTCTATGCAAGTTTTTAATTCCCGTAAGCCGTAAAATGTTGAATACAAGTCAGCTGCCGGTCACTGTCATTTACAGAATGTTAACTCCATGCCAGGTGTCCTGCTAAGGGCATGCTGTCATTTCAACCCCAAATAACCTAGGGAAACAGGAGGCTGTTCTAATAAACTGAAGCACTGTGAGGTAAACTATACCCCCCCCCCCCACTTTTGAGAGAGGCTTTCTCTACATTGCCAGATTTCTCATAGGCATATACCATCATGCTCTGCCTAAGTTAAATTTTTGAAGGTGTCCAGCACATAAACTGTAGATCAGGGGCTGAGACCAAGTCTCAGGCCCCAGATTTAGCGCTCAGCCTCCACAACCCTTTCCTGGAACCAGGATATTCTTGTCTGCCTCCTGGGGCTCTGCCTGCTGCCTATGTGGTTTCAGTAAAGGCCCAGCAGTGCAGTGAACCATCTGGAGTTCTCCTGGCCCCTTGCTGCTCTTCAGTAGACCAGAGCTTCCCTGTGTCTTCAGGTTCCCCATCATTCCCTCTGGAGCAGCTGGATGAACCTCCTCGGCACCCCCATTTTAGTACCGCCTTCTGTTCCCTCCAGATAGAGCACAATGCAATTGATTAGACCACAGCTCTCGCCATTTCAATCACATCCTCTCGCCCTGCCTCCCTGAGATTACAGGGGGGTCACCTTGATTGCAGCTTGCACCGTTCACAAAACTCTTCAGTCGTTTACAAAACTATCTCTCGCCTCATTCACTCCCCCACCTGGCTCTTCTCCGTGATGTGTGGATTTTACTGGCTTAAGACTTAAGGAGGGCAATTTTATTTCCAAATTCATACTGGGGGAGGGCACCTAATTGACTGATGCGGGGTTTCACTTGCGTGGTCTAATTTGATCCTTGCCACGAGGCTCTGCAGCAGTGTGAGATTATAAGCATTTACCAAAAAAAAAAAAAAAGGCTCTGACCCTCACCCAAGGTCATACAGAGAGATGATGGAGTCCGGTTTGAACTTGTGAATCCCACTATCACATCCCTTTGATAGAGCTGCATGACAAAATCTAATACTGACCCAGGGAGGCTATGGGTATAGATATGGACCCAGAGTGTCTCCATACACACTGCCGATTGCCCTCTTTTGGGACTAAAGAGATGGCTCAGTGGTTAAGAGTGCTTGCTGCTCTTGCAGAGGTCCTGGGTTCAATACCCAGCACCCATATCTGGAGGCCCACAGCTGCCTGGAGCTCCAGGGGATTCCATGTCCTCTGATACCTGCACTCACATGTGAACATTAACTCATGCAGGTATACGTATATACACATAAGTGAAAATAATAATACTTATATACACATAAGTAAAGATAATAAATAAATAGAAGCCCCAACCTAGCCATTTTTTTAAATTTTCTATACCTGTTTTTGTGATGTTTTGTTTGTAGTTTTGGGTGAGCTTAGCTCTCTCTTTGTTGTTGCTGGTTTTGAGATGGACGTGGTCTATGTAGTCCAGGCTGGCCTTTAACTCAAAATCCCCCCTGGTGCTGCTTCTCAAGGGCTGGGATTAAGGCATCTGTAATTTTGCATTCATTTAGTGTTCTCTCCATTAGGCTTGTCTTGTCCAGGAGGCAAGCAAGGCCAGTGTAGATGCCCGGGGAGATTTCTTGGAGTATGTGAAATAAATCGACCAGATGAAATAACAGAGTGAGGTGATCCTATGCAAAGGCCCAGGAAGAATAACCTGTGCAAAGGCCCAGAGGCAAGGCAGAGGGAGGCTCATTCGGGCAAACACAAACAACTACATATGAGACGGTTGAGGGTGTAGGGGAAGCCGGCAGAGTACTGGTGGTGGGTCAGAACAGGAGAAGCAGGCAATCAATAAATCATCTGGGAGTCCAGGGTACATTAGAGGAGAGTTTCCTGAGTCCCACTGCCCCCCGCCCCAAACTGCACTGGATGACTCCCCTGTCCTCTCCTGTAGATGCTTCCCAGGTACAGATAGGAAGCCTCCTCCCTCTCTCTCCCACCCACCCCACGCACATGGCCAGGATGGCCCCGCGGTGATGCTTGCCCCCCACCTAGTGGAAACTCTGAAAACTACATAAAAAAATGAAACTTTTTTTTTTTTTTTAAATCTAGGTGGGTTGGTGGGGTGTCAGATTCCAATTCCCATTCTCAAGGTACACAAAATTTAATGGTAACAGGGTTCAGAGGAAAGACAGAGAAAATGATAGTCTAAGGTGTGTTGGTGAACAGGGGAGGATTCAACCTCAATTGGGCAGGAATTTTTCTTTTTCTTTTTTTCAAGACAGGCTTTCACTATGTAGATATGTCCCAGAACTCACTCTGTAGACCAGGCTGGCCTCAAACCCACAGACATCCACCTGCCTCTGCCTCCGGAATGCTGGGAATAAAGGTGTGCACTGCTATGCTAGGCTTGGGCAAGAGCTTTTCAGAGGGGATGAGAAAACAAACCCAGTCAGGTGGAACGCTTTCAGTCCTGCACTCTGAGACAGAGGCAAGCTGCTTTCGGTGAGTTCCAGACCAACCTGGAACTACATAAGCTACAAAGTGAGACTGTCTAAAAACACCAACAAAACAAAAACCAAAGATGAAGAACTGGGGCTGAGGTTCAGAGCACTGGCTGCTCTTCCAGAGGTCGGGGGTTGGATTCCTCACACCCACAAGGCGGCTCACAAGCATGTGTTACTCCAGTTCCAGAGGATCCAATGGCCTCCTCTGACTTCCAGGGCACCAGACTTGGTGCACATATAGCAGGCAAACACTCATACACATAAAAATTTTTGAAATGCAGGTAAAAAGGGCGGGGTGTGGGGGGGGATGACTAGGCATGGTGATACATTCTAGCCCTTGAGGATTGTGAATCTGAGGTGAGCATAAGCTACATAAGGAGAGACCTTGTTTCATTCGGAAAGAGACAAGAGAAGAAAAGGAGCTGGGAGGGGCAGTCTGCTACAGCAAGCCTATGATTTCACCCCTTAGGATGTGGAGGCAGGAGAATTGAGAAGTCATGATCATCCTTAGCTACACAGTGAGTTTCAGGCTAGCCTGGGCTATTTGAAACTCTGTATCAAAGTACTCCCACTTAAAAACATTTTTTTTTCCCTTTTTTAAAGAAGCAAGAGACAGAATTAAGTGAACTGAGAGGCAGGAAATGAAAACTGTCAGGAAGTACATTACCTACATTAGGTAGGGTTGACTGGAGGGGACTTCGCTTTGCAGGGAGTTAGTGCCTAAAAATGAAGATGATGAGTTAGCTAGTGTCTGGCCAACCATACACTTGGCTGGGATTCTAACCCTGGGGCAACAGGAGGCAAAGTAGAGATGTGTGGGTTTTTTTTTTTTTTTAATCATGTATATATGTGTATATGTGTATTGTGCAAATGGGTGTGTACACATACACACAGTGTCTGTGTTGCCAAAGGCATGCCATTCCCTGTAATTGAAGTCACAGATGGTGGTGGACTGCCCAAGGTAGGTGGGTGCTGGGAATCGAACTCAGGTTCTTAGAACAGCTGTAAACCTGTGAGCTATCCCTCCAACCCCACTCCCCGTTTTGTTTTGCTTTTTTTTTTTTTTTTTTCATTTATATTTTATGTATGAGTGCTCTGCATGTATACCTGTGTGCCTGAAGAGGGCATCGGATCCCATTACAGATGGTTGTGAGCTGCCATGTGGTTGCTGGGAAGTGAACTCAGGACCTTTGGAAGAACAGCCAGTGTTCTTAAACACTGAGTCATCTCTCCAGCCCTTGTTTTGCTTTTGAAACAGGGTTAGGTCAGGCTGGTTCGGGAGTCCAGGTTAGCCTCAAATTCATCTCCAGAGTACAGGCATGAGCCATTCTGTTCAGCCACCACAGAGTTTTGAGTGTGAGGGGAAACAAGGCTACACCCACTTTTCAGAAGAAAACTCCGGTGACCAGTGTGGAGGGATTTGACAGGAGCATGTCCAGCCTGAACACACAGTACCACACTAGGTCACACTCACAGGACACGGAGTCTTGACCAGGCTTGAACCCCACATACCAATATACTTGATAACACCTACAGACTTATCAGTGGTAAGCGCTCACAGAGGGACAACAATGTGCTGACCTACAGTCTAAGAGATTACTGAAAGTAAACCAAGGACATACACCTTTACCCCTGGACACAGGGAGAGAGCTGGGACCTTGTCCTGATGGGCACGGGAATTCACACACATGCAGTATAGCTGTCCAGGACCCTACCCTGCCCCCTCTGTCTTCTCCAGGTCCCTCACCACCTCTGGCAGGAACAAAGCTGACCTTTGCCCTGTGGCCTCTGGCCTCTCCTCCCACACCCCCTGCCCCAGAGGGAGGAGCTGTTTGAAGTCTGGGCTGCAGCTGGGGTTTCCTGTTGCCTGGAGGAATGTAGGAGGACTTGCACAGGGGAGGGAGGGGGCTGGGCGCAGAAGGAGGGCTAATGGGGGGCCTGGGGGCCTGAGTCTCCACAGTGAGGGGGGCTTCCTGCTTCCCTGATCTCCTGGGCCCCAGCTCTGGCTGCTCCGTCCGAAGCAGGAGTAAAGCAGGGACCTCATGGCTCCAGTCCAATGGGCCTCTTGTTCTCGGATCTGCAGTTCAGTGGCTCAGGAAAGTTCAGGAAAGCTTGTTAGCTTTCAGTTTTTTCTTGTATGGACTAGGCTGAATTGCTCTCTTGAATCCAGACCTCCCCTGAAGAAGCCGCAGAACCTCTGTACTCAGAGAGGGGGCACTACCTTTTCTTCCCTTTCCATGAATCCCAGGGATTTGTCAATTATTGCATCCTTTTTATGACTTGATAATTTCTCCTGTACCTTGCCAGTTTTCAAAGCATTTTTTTTTCCAAGAGAGAGTCTTATGTAGTCCAGATCAGCTTTGTATCTCTCTATAGCTGAAGATGACCTTGAACTTCTGATCTTCCTGTGTCCACCTCTCCTGTGCTGGGATTATAGACATATACCACTATCCCAGTGTGGTTTGCAAATCACTTTGGCTTCTATATGTTATGTTAGTCTCAACCTGACTCTATTTCACTCATGAGGAACCTGAGCCACCAACAAGAACACACAAAAAAATAACAGCAATATCAGGTATGCCTGGGTCCCAGTTTACAGGGCCTCTAAAACCTCAGGTCCCCACAGCTTTATCTGGACTTTCAGAAATATTTCCTGGGGTCTGAATAGACCAGGTTGTCTCCCACTGAAACAAAAGTGGTTGGAGGAATCCGAGCCCAGAGAGAGAAGAGATGGAGACTTGGAGACAGCTCTTTTCAGCTTGTGTTACCGACGCAGATATGTAGACTGGACACTAGGTGGCAGCAGCATCCCACAGAATATTTCACGTGTGCTGTTTGGGGGAACCCCCAACATACTTTGGAGAGGCTCCATTTAAAAAAACAAAAAACAAAAAAACCTGCCCCCAAATTCCAGGAAGACTCTGATGTACTTTGTTCCCAGTAATCTGCAACACTTTGGGCGACCATCACGTCCTCAGAGTGGACACCTGCAGCATCTTGAAGTGCAAGGGACACACTTGAGATATTCTCCCTAACTTCTGTGCCCTTTCACCACCTAACTAGCATTCTTTCCCCCCTTTCCATGCTCTTCCCAAACTCCAGTCAATCCCTCCTTTCCCGCTACCTCCGCTCCATCCTCTCCCTAAAGGTCTTCACATCCTGTAGTAGCGCCTCAGGGTGGTAAGGGTGCATGAGGAATTAAAGACTGGGGGATCTAGGCTTCTCTCACTCTCTTCAGTGTTAAAGTCTACACTGTGGGGTTGGGGGTGGGGGCAGCTATGGCAAGACGCCAAAAATGTCATCTATTTGTGGTAACCTCAGAGTTGGGGTTTGGAACTACAAAAGGGCCTCTAAAGTACCTATTGCTTTTATTAATAGCTGACCTTATCATAATCAATTCGCAGGGTTACTGTGTCTGTAAGAGAAGCTGCCCCTCGTTAGAGGTCTCCCCAGTGGGCCACATGATGCCACATCAGTGGGTATACTTTTTAGACCCGTTCACCTCTCCTATTACTTGTCTTTGGGAAAATTCCAATTCTTCTATAGAAGGGGGCTTGTGGGGAGTGGGGGTACAGGGATGGTGGTGAGAATGTGCTGCGTTAGCATATCGTCACCATGTATTTTCGATACAGGTTGAGTAGCTATGACCCTGAAAGACAGAAGACGACATGAGAAACAGGACCAAGCTTAAGGAGAAGTTTCAGGCATGGGACCGACTAAGTCAGCAGACACTGGGCAGAGGAATGTCAACCACAGCCATGAAGTTGGGATCAGCTCGGGACCAGTCAGCAGACATGTAGCGAAGCAGTGATCTTGCGTTATTCATCTGCTTCTCCTGCAAACCTCAACGCTTGAAGTGCCAAGTACACAGACACACGGAAAGGTCAGCCAGGAAGAGGGATATGGGGAATCTGTGTCACTGCCCAAGGGTTAAGTATGCGAGCTTTGGACTTATCCAGACCCTGGAGCCACCACTTTCTAATCGGGACACCTGGGCTGCAGAACTCCTGTATCTATCTGTAATTGAAATAAGGTCTTCTAGGCTTGTTGCGAGGCTCAAGGGCTCCGCGGTGCCCGGGTGCTCAGTAAATGGCAGCCGCGGCAATTCTCCTTGTAGGGCTGTCCAGCCACCTCCCTGGAGTAACAAAGCCTTCCTCAGAGGCGCACATTCCCATCTGTGGGGTAGACAAGGCAGGGGGCCCCGAGCCAGGGGCTGGAGAACAGATGTGACCTGAAGAGGAGGTAGGTGAAAGTGCTGAACCCAACCCCCACGCCGCAGCAGGAGCTGGAGAACTGTTGAATTCGGCTTACAAACAATTGTTCAAATTCGGGAGGAGGCACGGTGTCCGTGAGTTGTCCAGGATTTTTGCGCCCTGGTCGCCCGTGGACGACAACAAAAAGTAGGCGCTGGAGGAATTAAATCCAGGGCTGAGTTTGAGGGGAAGGGACACTGAGTGCGGAGGAGGCTTCGGCGTTTCCAGAGCGGCTTCCTCGCCAGAAGCCTCTTCTCATAAGAAAAACGTCCCCAAATTGAGAGTGTCGGTTTTTTCTTCTCTCCACGGCCCCTCTCAACGTGTTTGGGACACCCCAGAAAGTCGCAGCCCTCTTGGCTCATCCTCTGATGCCCGATTCCACTCATTCCATTCTCAGACCCCGCCCCTGCGCTACCACCCGCAACCTCGGCGCAGCCAGAGCCCGGGGTAGGGGCCTCGGAACGCTGGGAATGTTCCTAACCCTTGAGGAGGATCAACAGTCCTAGATAAACCGAGACTCATCCCGGCCAGGGAGACTCAGGCGCAGGGTCCGCTTCGGGCCGCGCCGTCGGAGCAGCGGGAGTGGCCCCGCCCGCCTAGCGCGCGGAGCGGCCGAGCGGGGACTACAAGTCCCGGCGTGCCCTGCGCGCGCTCCCCCCTGGGGTTCCGGATGGTGAGCAGCGAAGGTAAGGCGAGCTCGCAGAGGCAGCGGCGGCGGCGGTGGAGACGGAGAGGCAGGCAGGCAGGCAGGCAGGCAGGGCGAGGGCGAGAGACGGAGGGAGGGAGCGAGCGAGGCAGACCAGACAGACAGACAGGCGGGCGGGCGGGCAGAGCGAGCCACCCGCCAGGCTGCGCTCAGCCCCGCTCGCAGCGGAGAGAGCAGAAGGCAGGAGGAGGGAGGGGAGGAGGGAGGAGGGAGGGAGAGAGGGAATCCAGCTACCACCACCCAAAGCCAGCGTCTGCTTTCTGTCCTCATTTCCTTTTCCCACCCAGCTCGGAGAGCAGAGAAAGGCAGAGAGAGCGAGAAATAGAGACAGGCAGGCAGACAGACAGACAGACAGACAGAGCGGGAGGGAGGAGGGCGGCGGAGGAGGAGCAGGAGGACTACGCGGGGCGCCTTCCCTCCCAGGTTTGCAATTGGGGGGGTTGGGGGCGGGGGTGTCCAGGGCTGTGAGAGTGTGTGCGCGGCTGGGGGAGCGAGTGGGGCGCAGATAGAGAAGGAGTGATCGTTGGGGGGGGGCGCCGCGGGAGCGGGGGGCCGTGTCCAGCAGAGTTAGCGGCGGAGAATGTGAGCCGAGGCGCGAGCCATGCTGTCAGCGACGGCAGGCGGCTCAGGGCTCCTCTACGACTCCTCTTCCCAGCAGCCAGGCGTCCGCGTCGCTGCCGCTGGCGGAAGATAGACGCCCCCCGAAACCCCTCGCCTGGCTCGGACCCACGGAGCCGGCAGCCCAGCACTCCGGTAAGTAGCGCCTCCTGCCCAGCTCTAGACGCCGCTGGGGACCGGCCGGCCAGGCTCTTTTGTGCAGCGCACTGAGGGGGGGGCCCAGCGCCCCCAGTCCGGTCCGCCGGACCCCGTGGCTGCGGTGCCCGCGGTGCGATCGGTCTTTGTTTCCACCGGGGCCCGCGGCTCGGCTGGGCTCGGCTCGAAGCCTGGCAGGCAGCGCCGGGAAGGGGGAGGGGGAGGTGGACGGCGAGGGGGGGGGGGGGGGGGGGGTTCTCGGGTTTCCTGGCCGCCCCGCGGCTCCCCCGGCTCGGGGGCGAGGTGCGCGCCCGGCGCTGCCGCGCACCCCCTCCTCCTTCCCCCTCCCTCCGCCTTTGGATTTAAAACTGCAATTTGCTCTCCAGCTTGCTGAGAATGTGGGGGGGTGGGATGTAGGGGGACCGTGGGAGCGGAGAACAAGGCTGAATTTTAGGATAGGCGCTGGGAAACGGGGAGACTGCGGAGGGAGGAGCCCCTCCCCTCCAGCCCCCAAATCCCAAGGTTCCGCTGGCGCTCAGGGAGTTGAGGGGCGGGGACCTAATGACCCGGAGGGGGTGTGGGGCGGAGGAGGGATTTGGGGGCGGCCTGGCCAGAGGGGTTGGGCCGCGTGCCCGGTTACCTGGCGAACAAAGTCGGCTCACTTTTGCATAAATAAATAAATAATCGCCTATCAATACGTTTCCTCTAGGGCTCTGATTGAATCGGCCCCTCTTCCCCAGGGGGTGGGGTGCTGAGTGACAGCTGTCAGCCCCCTAGGTCGGGAGCTGGGGTGAGCTGCTGGATCTCCGCTTTCTGGCTGAGGGCGCCTTCCCCGGCTGGGTCTGGGTCCCCGGGCAGAGCCAGAGGGGCAGGAGGCTGGCTCTAAGACTAGGAAATAACCTTGTTTCCTGTTGTACAGGAAAAGGGACAGCTACCCAGAGTTTGGGGGCTGGGGATGAGGACTGATGGGAGCTGGGGGGAGGGTTCCCCAGCAGCCTGACCCCCCAGCCTCCTGCCAGGCAAAGGGGCCAGCTGAGGGAGGAAGGATGTGGGCCTTGCTGGCCGGAGGCGGGAGCTGGGGCTGTCCCTGAGGCGGGCAGCGGGCACAGATCGCACAGAGCAGGAGGAGGGAGAGAAGCGGGGGCGGGAATTCTCTACCGCAGACCCTAGGGGCCAGGGCCAGATGTGGAGGGGTGGGGAGTCTCCCCTCCCTCCCAGCTTGGGGGCCCTGGGGCTGGGCTGGGAGGGGCTGAGCCTGGTGGCCTCCGTTCTGCACCAGTGCCTGACTGGCAGGGCCAGCTGAATTTGGGCCCAGGCGTCACCCTGGGAGGCAGGGTTGGGCTGCACCAGCCTGGTCCCTGAGCACAAGGAGGGACCCTTGGGGGGCCTGTGCCTGTCTGGCTGGGCAGGCGTTTCCCGCTGGACCAGTTGGTGTCAGGCGGGACTTGGCCCCAGCTCCCTGGGCTGAGCTCAGGGTGTGAGGACAAGCTTTGCCTCCGGGTCAGGGTGGCCACATTCTGTCCGCTCTTGCTGTTGCCGCTGGCAGGGAAGGGGCATGAGCCCAGGCCTGGGCAGAGTCCTGCCAGGAGCATTTGGGGTGTTTCTATTGTTGACTTGTTCCTGTTCAGTGTGGCCCGGTGTGTATGGCTGTGTGAGCCAGGGCTGTAAGTGAAAGATTACCAGCCTGTCCACCTCCCCACCCCTGCACAGGAGGAGCAGGCAGGCTCCGTTGTGGTGGTCAGCTGTGGAGGGACCCTCGAGGTAGCACATGCATGCCACTTGTTATCTCCTTCCTTTGAGCAGGGTCTATTTATTTTTATAGTAATGGAAAATCAAACTGGATAGTAAGTTGAATTCATTTCCCTGTGTCAATAGTTGGAGGAACCCCCAGAGACTGATGAACTTCTGGCCCCAGAGCTCCCACCCTTCAGAGGTGGCAGTGACTAGTGAGGGTTTGAGCTTTGGGAGTCCACGGGCATCAACCCAAACCAGTGACTCATCTCCCACTTGGTCTGGCATTGGAGCAGGTGCCCAGGTAGGGCAGACATTGCCCCCTCCCCAGGCATCCCCAGGGTACAGTCTGACCATTCAGTCACCTCCCTGGCCAGTGCCTAACTTGTGCCTAAACCCTCAGGGACATTCCCCTGGTGGGCTTTTTTCTCTGCCTGGGCTCCAGGCCCACGTGCTGATATTTATTTTCTGTACTAAAATCCATTTTTAATGCCGTTACTTTTGAAATAATATAGAGAGAAACAAATGTGATGTGTTTAAGTTGCCCTCTGTGAGTTTTTAATGTGATCTATGGCTGAGGTAGTGATGGAAAGAGCTGTTGGGCTTGGAGAAATCTGTTGTCAGAGAGAAAGAGGGTTTGCTGCTTATTATGGTTTGGGGCTGGGGGGTCTGGAACAAGGTTGTGGGGTTAGGGAACCCCTGACACCCCCAGGTAATGTGGGTGAACAGTTTAGTTTCTCAGTTTCAGTGTGCGAGGCTTCCAGGATTATATTATATGTTCCCCAGCCCAACTGATGGGGCCTTTGGTGATGGGGTGGGGTGGGGGGCAACCCCCCCCCCTGCCACCATGTGCTTAGATATTGGCAGGAAAATGTCTCTTGCTTGCTGAGTTAAACAGAGGTATACAGTAAGGGGGTTAGATTTGGATTCAGAAAGATGTTAAGGGGTGGGGGTCCCACCTGATTGTGACTTTGGGGCAGACTGTTCCTGGCAGAAGACAGTTGGGGTGGGTTCACCGGTAGAGCCCCAGAGAAGTGTCAGCCTGAAGCATGCCTCTGTTCCCTGTTGGACAGGGCTTTCCTTCTAAAAAAACCTTGATTTGGGTTTTCCCCCCAGGTCTACTTGTGTGCCTGTGCTTAAGTGCAGGTGTGTGTGTGTTTGTGTGTAGGGGTGGGGGCAGCTTGAACAAGCTCCATATTTTCTGCCAGACTCCCAAGACCAGGGGGTGCCATGCCTGTGTACCAGATGCCCTGGCCCTTCTGGTCTGGCTGGGTGAGGTCAAGCAGATGCACTGTTATGGGATGAAGCCAAGCTCTGTCTCTGGTGGCTGGGATCTCTTGGGACACAGAGAAGAGGCAAAGCCTAGGTGTGGTGGAGCTGGGGATAGCTAGTTGAAGCAAGGGTGATATTGTTGCTAATGCCAGCAGATGGGCCCCCCCAGGGAGAGAGAGTGGGGTTGGGGGAGGAGACCCAGACAGCCACATGCTGCTGAGAAGAGGGGAAGACAGAGGCCGTAGCCACTGAAGAGAGTGAGAGAGGAAACAGGCAAGGAATGCCTGGATCTTGAGGAGGCTCAGTGGAGAGCTCCAGGAACCTGAGAGGGCCTAGGCACATCCCACTGCCTGTATGTAGCCAGACTCAAGGGGGCACTGAGGACTTCACTGCCATGACTGAGTGCTAGGATTGTTTTTTGGCGGAAAGATTAGCGCAAATGTCTCTGGGAGGTGGGAAGAACCCACAGGATGAGGGGAGAGGGGATTCCAGGGGTCTTGCCTAAATACTTGCAGCCAGAGCAGCCTTTTCTCTCTGTCCTTCTCAGGTGTCTGGGAACCAAGCTAAGTTCTTGGGACGTGTGGGCGGGGCCTGGGCTGAGCAGAATAATCCACAGGTTGGAAGGTACCCTGTGCTAGGAGACACCTATGTTATAAAAGTGGGGGACCTTAGCACCCCTAAGGTGTCTGTCTCATGCGTTGGGATCTCTTCCCTTCCCACTTGATGACAGAAGGGATCTAATCTTGAGAGGGGAGCCACTTGCTCAGGGTCATAGATACCCAGGGTCTTGTCGCTGTAGCTGGAGAACCGGATCAGCTGTGTGTGGGGGGGCCTCATTGGCACAGAGGGGGGCTGGAGCCTGGGGAGAAGAGCCAGCAGGCACCCTTGTGGCCAGAGCCCCCTCAGGGGAGGGGGAGGCACTTCTGCCAGGAGTGAGGGAGGGAGGGGAAACAGTGAGTCAGGCTTCCAAGAGCTGAGGATGTGAGAGCCAGAGCTTGGAGGGAGAGGGCGGGAGGGCTGCTCTGAAGGGGGAGAGGGAGAGAGCCCAGCCAGGGGCGAGGAGAGCTGCAGAGGGAGGCAGCCAGCCCCTGGCCCCAGCCCAGTGGCACTGTGGGGTGCTGCCAATGTGGACCTTGCCTGAGGTGGGTCAGGAAGGAGTCATAGTATGACCCTCCTGCATCCCTTTCTCTGATCAGCCTACTTGCTGATCTGACCCCAGGGTCTCAGGAGGGTGATCGCGTCTTCCCATCCCCTTCCTCTTGCATCTCATTTTCTCTGTCAAGTGTGGGGCTTGAACTCTGAGCTATGGGAGAGGGAGTGGAAGAATGTGGGGGTGCAGTCTTAAGATGATGGCTGGGTACTGGGGCACTGTTGGAGCCTGCTGGGAATGCAAGGTAGGCAGCAGGTCTCTGGGTGTGTGCCACTGCAGTAGGGACCAAGTGAGTGGGCAATGGCACTAAGACACTGTGTGTGTGTGTGTGTGTGTGTGTGTGTGTGTGTGTGTGTGTGTTAGGTGGCTTCTGGTTTGGCAGTGGTGAGTGGTGCATAAGTTGCTCTGTGTCTCTCAGGATGACCAGTGCCTAGACTGGACTAGGGTCCACACATGGCCCAAACTGTCCTCTGCTTGTTTCTGGGGAGATACTAGTGTGCTTTCCCCCCACCCCATATCCCTGTGGGTAGATAGGTGGAAATGGCCCCATGGAGCTGCCAGGAACTGCCAGTATAACCCTTAGTGCTGGGAGGGGTCCCCAGAGACTGCCTGGAAAGGAGGAGGGAAAGAACCCCTCCTGCCCAGCTGACAGGAAGCCCTGGCTCCCTGCCCCTCCTTCCCTCAAGGCCTAGCCTTTCCCTCTCCCAGGATCCCTCTGTCTCTCTCATTGGCTAGGATATAAGGAAGGTGGGCACTGAGGAGCCCTCGCCTACAGGGCCGGGACTTTGGGAGAGAATCCTGAAGTGAGGGTAAAGTGAGCCCCCTGCTAAGCCATGTAGGAACTCAGCTGCAGATACAACCCTGCTTTCACTCTGGTTTCTGCTCTGGGGTCCTTGGCCTGGGAGTCTAGGGGAGGGGCCGCCTCTGCAGCTGGCTGGCCTCAACTCCCAGTGCATCCCAGATGGTAGTGAAGAAGCTGCAGGTCTCGACCCCCTCCGCTCCTGAGCCAGGAGAGGCCTTTGCTGACCTAGAGGAGGTTGAGAGAGAGCGAGTGGGCACCTTTAGAAGGACTAGCACAGACAGATGGATGGTAGAACAGATGGACAGAGACACCCACGCACAGACAGACCGAGGGAGACGGACAGATGGACTGGGACAAGGAGAGACGGACAGACAGAGGTGCTGGCAGAGAGAAGATTCAGAAACATGGAAAGGCTGGGAAGGGACAGGGACAGGGTATTCGAAGAGAGAGATGAGGAGAGCTGACAAAGAGGAAGAGATAGAGAAAGGGGAAACCCGGGTGGAGGGGGAAGAGAGAGAGGAGAGAGACACTGAGAGACTGACTGACTGACTGAGGCTACAAACCACAAACAGGAATTTGATGAGAATCTGGAAGGTGTTTTCTGCCTCGTCCCTCCCCAAACCCCCAGGCCAGCCAGCCAAGTCTCCGTTCTTTCCTCCCCCGGCTCAGTTTCCAGCTGCTAAAAGAGGTCAGGGAGAGAGGGAGAGGGAGAGAGAGAGAGAGAGAGAGAGAGAACAGCCTTGCAGAGCCCCTTCTTCTCTGCTCTCCTGTTGGAAGGGGATTGCTGAGAGGGCTCTTGTTCCCCTCCTCCAGCATGGAAATGTATGGCTTCCTTGGCTCTCAAGAAAGGTCCCTTCATGCTTACCACTCGCTGGAGGGTGTCCCCTTTTGTGTAAATGTGCCCTGGACTCCCACCTGTACATACACATTTTATGACTTGGTGCCTGGCCTTCACAGTCACTCTGTTTCCTACCCTGTAACAGCTGCCGGTGCCTCCTTAGCGATCCAGGTGGGGACACACAGACCTACTGTGAGTCTCGGAAGTGTCCCAAACTCAAACTCTGACACGTACAGTGAGAGTCACACCTGACATACCTGAGCAGAGAGGGCCTCCACTCTGACCCAGCTGGTAGAGAATCTACTCAGTGGATAGAAGCTCTCCAAGGTAGGCAAGGCAATAGCCTGGACACAAAGGTGCTGTGGAGGACTGGAGAGTGGGAAAAGCTACCTGAGAACTGGTAAGGGCATGTGTGTGTGTGTATACAAACATGAACACGCGTGAGTCTATCACGGAGTATGTGAGAAAGACTGAGCACCTGTGAGATGGGGTATGGGTGTGACAGAGTGTGTGTGTGAGAGAGAGACACACACACACAGAGGTCAAGATAACTGCTTGGTAGGTATCAATGTGGATGCATGTGTATGAGATAAAAGTGTGTAAAGAGGGGTTGGGGACCGGGCGATGGTGGCGCATGCCTTTAATCCCAGCATTTGGGAGACCGAGCCAGGCAGATCTCTGTGAGTTCGAGGCCAGCCTGGACTACCTAGTGAGTTCCAGGAAAGGCGCAAAACTACACAGGGAAACCCTGTCTCGAAAAAGAAAAAAAAAAAAAAAAAAAAGAAAGAGGGGCTGGGGCTGTAGTTCAGTGATCGAGCATTTCCAAACGTACACAAGCCCTTAGGTTCAATCTCTGGTATTACCAGAAGAAGATAAAAAGAAAGAAACCTTGACTTTAGGTCGCCTTGACAAGATGGTGTATAGCTAGCTATACTGTTTTTACAGAGCTGAGTAACTAGATGCAGTGTGCATCTGTGTCTTCAGGGGCCTGAGATCGAGCCACGTGTATAAGGGTGCAGGGGTGCACATTGTACGTGGAAGTATGTGGGTGTCGGTCTGAACTTAGGAGGTGTGCATAGGTACCAGTGCCTGTCACCCTGGCTTAGATGGGTGTTTCTCAAGACCTTGGGGGGGACCATTAGCATAAAAACATGACAAGGGCCACCGGGGGGCTTGCAGCTGGGGACTGACCCACACAGACAGACAGCCCAAGGACAGACGTGCCTGCCCTCGTCCTGCTCCTGCTTCTGGCCTGGCGGCTGTGGTTTTCAAAGGAGCCTTCCTAAGGACTCTTTCTGGGAAGTTCTCCTCCATCCCCGGCCAGTGTCTCTTCAAACAGTGATGCCCTCCAGGCGGCCTGCTGGAAGCTTCTGCTTGGACCATCTGAAGGCAGGTGGTGGGCTGAGGTTCAGTGTTGCCCCCCCAGGGTCAGAGGAAGGAGCTCTACTCCTGGGGCCTAGGCACAAGTGGAGACAGATGGACCTGCCTATCTCAACAGTGCGGTCACAGTACAGGTACCCCACAGCAGAGGGTTTCTAGAGGGGCAGGCCCCAGGTGGACCTCTGAGCAAAGGCTAAGATTCTGCCTTTCGTCTTCTTAGAGGCCTGTTCCCTTCCTCTCGCCATACAGATCCCCAGCAATTCCTTCAGTACCTCAGAAACATACAAGTGCCCCACGTATATGCTCACAGCCTCAAACAACTCCAAATAACTGATAAACATACCTACAAACACAGAGCCTCAACACTTCTACACACCAACCACTCAACACCAACACCTCCTTGATGTCCAACTGTCTCATAAGCACATAACCAACACACCCCCAAACACAAACACCGCACAGCTACCCATGTAAGCTGCAACACCTCCCCAAACACCGGGAGCCTGGTTATAATCCTGATACCCTCCCACACATGTGCTTTATAACCCCAGCATCTCTGATAGCAGGGACCCATACTTGTCCACCCAGGACGTAGTTCTCAGGCCTCTGGCACCTCCCCAGACACAACCTCCTTATACAATACAGCAGCCCCTGCCACACACTCAGGCCCACAGCCCCTCTCCAGTCCCAGCACCTCCAGATCCATTCCCAGTTAAGGTCACTGTAACCTGTCCAGAAACATCGCTTCATCTTTCCAAACCCTGATTTTTATGACTCCTAGACACCCCAACACACACAGCTTCTACCACATTTCCAAGTACATCAGAGCCTTCTCCAACCCCAACATTTCACCAGATATACTCAAGACCTGCTTACAGCCCTCCTACCTTCTTCCCACATGCATAGATTTCACATCTAGCATCTCCCCTCACACAAGCATTTACCCCCAGCTAAAGCCTGGCAGCCTGCATCCCCACCTTTTCAAATAAGCCCCCCCCCAACATACGCACACATATATACACATACAGTCAAGGCTCCTTATTTCTACCTTTATCTCAAACTCCCAGACAAAGCTTCCTCTAGCATACCTCCAAAGGTCCTCACAGCTTCTAATACCTTCCCCAGCATGCATGTGCATGCATCCCCACTCCCCATAGGTTTCCACACTTCCATAGGCAACCCTGCCTGAGTCCTAGCACCTCCCCAGACTTAGCCTAGCTCTGATTCTAGGCTCAACCCTGGAAAGGCACAGGGACACTCCTACACCTTTCTCCAAACACTCAGCTTGTCTATAACATGCACAGCCTTGCCTAGTCACCGCCCTGACCCATTCGCCCCTTTGAGCTCACATGTAGCTTTTCAGCTTCCCCGGCACCCCATGACACCCTGTCACACACCCCGCCTCAGCTTCATTTCTTCTGCAGTCCTCACTCCCACCAGCCACACATTCCTGCACACCCTCCCCCACTCAGCTCCTTACCCCCAGACAGCAGCCTCGCCTTATTCACACGCATTGCTCTCTGTCTACTGCCCAAGCCTCCTCCACTCCCCAGAGCCTCCTCTGCCTAGGGAGCCATCTCCACCCCTCACTGCCCCGGGCCTTTCATTCCTGGACAGTGAGGCTGGACATCTGGTTCAAAGCTGCCCCCCAGATCTTGGGCTGTGGACACTCTGGCCTAAGCTTGGGGGGGTTGAGCCCCTTTTGGGAATAGGCAAGGCCACTTGGCACCTGGACACCCTAGACTCTCAGCCAAGAACTCTTTGAGTACCTAGCTTCGCCTGGGCTCTGGCATGCATGTTGCGGGGAGGGGGAAGTTACTCCCACATCTCAACCTTGCCAGATCCCCCCCCCATACCTGAGAAGGACAAGGCCTTGGGAAAGGGATGGGGAGAGTGCTGGCTTGGTGGGCCCCCACAGATCTAGGCTGTGGGGCATGGCCTCCCTGGGAGTCAGTTCCTTTAGTAGATGCATGATTTTAAACGGAATCTCCACCATCTGTTCCACCCCCTAATTACAGATGCACAGAATCCGCCTCAGAGGGCAGCATGAGGGGAGTGATTTAGAGCCCGAGCTGCTTCTGCCTGCTTTGGGGATGGAGAGATGGGGGGGGGGGTGTTGGGTATTGCAGCCCCCCTAACTCACTTCTGTCTTGAGGGTCCCTGGTATCTCTTGCTGAGAGAAGGCTCATAGAGAGCTTCCTTGGTCTCCAAGTCCTAAAAGAGGAAGCAGTTATATTGCTGTGGGAGGGGTCCCCAAAACACTGCCTAGCTAAGAAGTTCCCAGCATAGCAAGTGATAGGTTGCACGCTACATTAGGCTCTTAAAAAATTCGGAGGATACGTCTCCTGCCTTTGTGCCCTTGGGAGCCACAGGCACTAGCTTGACCAAGCTGTCTGTTCACCCTGGGGGTAGCAGGGATTGGGGAGATAGGGGAGTCATAGCTGAGATGGAGTAGCCAGGTTCTGGCACACCAGACACGGGCAGGCACTCCAAGTGCTACCAGATGTGTTTGTACATAGTGCCCATCCGCCTTGGTACTGCTGGGTATGCCTGACCCCAGCTGGAATTGTGGACTGTGGGACTGGGTCAGCACCAAGGGGGAGAGGGTCTGAGGGATGTGGGACTGAACCCTGAGGATGGGCTCATCTTTGTCCTTGGGCACAAGGGACCTGGGCCCCTGCTGGCTTGGTCATGGTGCTGGTGGAGGCAGTAAGCAGCAGCAGCAGCATCAGCAGCAGCAGCAGCATCAGCAGCAGTAGGTACACTGCGGTAGACTCCAGAGCATTCACTGCAGGGAGAAAGGGAGAGAGGCTGGGCTGGAGGAATTTTAGGTCGCTGTAGGCAGGAGGGTCTCGGAACCCTGTGGAGCGGGCAGTCATGCAGAAGTAATCCTATCTGCCTGCCTGGAGGAGTGGAGAGGAATTGGGGTGGGGGCCGAGGTTGGGAGGGAAGACAGGCTATTGCTCCTCTGAACCCTGCCCCAGCCAGCCCTGAAGGGAGCCAGGGACTCCAGGTCCTTTCCTGAGGAACCACCTTGTCTCCACCCTCCCACCGTGGCACGAGCCCCCAGAGGGCCAGTGTCACAGCTGGCATTGTGCTCTCACCTCAGAGTTTCATAAATAATGCAGCTCAGTGGTGGGAGCCAAGCCTGTCCCTAGTCACCTTGGGTCACACGGTGTGGTACCTCTAGCTAGCAGTCCATAGCAGAGCCCCTTTGCCTTCTAGCCTGCTTCTTTCCTGCTGTGTGAGCCTGAGCCAGAGGCCTAGCCACTCTGGGCTGGGACCTTGGCAGAAGAGTATGGAAGAGCCCAGAAACCCCCGTCTTTTTGTCCCACCTCCTGGCTTTCACAGGCTAACTGGCAGCCAGCTCAGCCAATCCACGGTGGAGAAGCATGGCCTGCTCTCCCAAGGCCTCACCTTCTGGCCCCTCCATTTTGCAGATGGAGTAACCGAGTCCAAGGGCGGGAAGGATGGTCAAGGCCAGCCAGCAGATGAACCCCCTCCTTCCCACCGCATTCTGCTGTCACTCAGGTTCTTCTCAGCTCAGCTAAGAGCAGGGCCTGGGGGGGGGCAGGCGGGGGATGTTTGGGAAAGTGGTTGCGGCTGAGAGGTTGCCATGGCGATACTGCAGGATGCCGAGCAGAAGTGGGGGTCCCACAGGGTCTCTGGGGCCCCCAGCTCTACACCTCTGTGGGCTTCTCTTCCCATCTCCTGTCCCCCACCCAGATGCCTGTCAGGCGGCTTCAGTGACAGGCTGGGTGGGTGACAGGTGGTGCAGGTGATGGGCTGGGTGGGTGACAAGCCTGGGTAGGTGACAGGTGGTGCGGGTGTGAGGCAGGCAGGTGACAAGCTGGGTGGTGACGGGCTCTGTGGATGACAGGCAGGGGGTGTGGTTGGCGAGGGTGCTGTCTCCTGGCTGGTGGCCTGTTGCGGCCCCCCTACCCTCATGCGCGTGCACACATATAGACACACTGGGCTCAGAGCTTGGGGCGAAGATACTAATGAGGCTTATTACGCGCGGAGGGGCAGGTGCCCCAGCTCACTAATGAGAGGCCTTTAACGAGTAGGGGAGACAGCTGTGGGGGCTTCCAGGAAACTTGGCTGGCCCTCCTGGTCTGAGGCTCTGGGGGTCCCAACCTGGCTGGAGGAGGTTGGTTTCACCCTCCAGCCACATCTGGGTCCCTCCTTCCCTTCACTTCCTGGCCACTTGGGTTTATGTGAATATAGTATTAAACAGTTAGGAGAGTAGTCACTGTGTGTCAGGCACTGTGCCAAGGCGTTTGCCCGCATTGACTCAGCTGGACTCAACAATCCTATGAGGGTTACAACCCCATTTCACAGATGTAAAGTCCAAGGTGGAGAGAAGGTATGGGAATTCACACAGCCGGTTCGTGGTACAGCCATACATTAACTCAGGCTCCCGTAGCTTGTCCTGACGCTGACCCTCTCCCTGAGTCTTAGTTTTACTGATCCCCAAAATGGATGCAGGAGGGAGAGTAATCCTAGGTTTTGAGCACCGACTTGGGTGACCTCAGTTTCTTTCAGTTAGTTACCTGGGCCACCTCACCACCCCATGTGGCCCAGTTTCTGTTGACTCCCTTGCACTGGAGAGAGGGCAGGGCCTGATGTTGAAGGGGCAGAGCTGACTGGAGAATACCTGGTCTCTCAGAACCACTTCCGGTAGTGTGTGGTGGGGCCCAGAGAGGAGTAGAAGCCACCCAAGGTCACACACCCTGGTGAGCTGTAGAGCCTCTCTGGATTCCAAGTCTTCGGGCCTGTAGAAAAGGTGGGGCTTGGGGTGACGACGGGGCTGGGAGGCACCTCCTCTTGGGCCCCACCCCACCACCTAGTTTTTTCCCTGGAGGTTTTGAGCCCCCAGCTCTTGGGAGAGTGCAGGGTTGTTGGCTGACTTTTTAGGGCCATGCCCCCTCCTATCCATCTGAGTCCCCAGTGTCGTTAAGCCCCTCCCTTTGGTACCCGTTGGGGCGGAAACTCCCTGGCAACAGCTGATGGATGGGTTGGGGCCTTGACATTGGCCTGGGGCCACAGCACAACCCTGGAGGGACCAGGCTGGGACTGGGGGACTTAGAGGGGAATTCGAGGGAGAAGAATGAGGCTCATAAATCTTGGAGTCTCTGGTTCCTCTTCAACCTTAATCTCTTACCAAACCAGCTTTCCAGCTGCTCATCCCATGTTGCTGGGGGTTGAGAGAACCCACCTACCTGCCCATTCTCTCTCCCAGACTCTGATGGAGACTCACCCCTCTGACATGGCACTCACGGGAAAGAGAGAGGCGCAGCAGCATTGATGGGCAAAATTAAGAGGCCTCTGGATGGCTGGGTAGAGGGCTTGTGATAGGTAGAGTTGAGAGGGCTTCATTCCCTCAGTTTCTCCAGCTGGTGCTGCTCAGCTCAGTCCAGGAGGAGAGCTGGGACCAAGAGGATTTCACAGATGCAAGGCTCATAAGTAGTCTTGGCCTGAGAATCCCCCAAGTCTTGAGAAGAGAAGCACAACCCTGTCATGCATCCCTGAGACCCAGAGGTGAGCCTTAGAACCCAGAGCAGGGTGTGTGCTGAGGTCAGGCTTGGGCGGGGCTTGGTAGCTGGCCTGGGAAAGCAGGCTTCAAGGAGGCCAGAGGAAGGGTGGTGGTGTGCCTGGGGGTGGGGGCTGGGGAGCCATCTTTGGTTGGAAGGCAGGGGGTCTGGCTTTCCCACAGGCCCAGGCAACTGTAGGCTGGAGTACTGGGGCCCTCCCAGCTCCCCAGGGAACCCGTTGCTGCTGGGCCTTGGGGACTCAGGCGTCCTGGCGGGTGAGGGCGGGTCTCCAGCAGGCGCCCTGCCAAACCCCGCAGCCTGCTCACCAGGAATCTTGTTGCTGAGAGATGGAAAATCCCGGCTGGGCCTGCAGCTCATCCCTCCCCTCCGGGAGGAGGAGGGGCTCAAAGATTCCTTCCTGCACCCCCCCCCCATCTGGGACAGAGCCCTCTTGGCAGTGGGTGGGGCTGGGGGGCCCAGGACAGGCCTCTAAGGCCCAGTCACATGTCCTGGAGCCCTGCCCAGTCCACAGTGGGCACCAGGGCACTCTGGAGGCCGAATGAGCCTGTTGCAGCAGAGGAGGTATAGAGGTGCCAAGGGCCAGAAGGGGCCTGAGTGGGGGCTGGGGGCTGGCCCTGGCCCCACTGGCTCCCCCAGGGTGGAGGGTGAAGAGTCGGTTCTCTCCTTGGACAGGAAAGATGAATGATCCTATTATGGGAGCGTGATTTTATTCCACGTGTCACGGAGTCTGAGATTAACTTGCTCACCAGTCTGTGACAAACCCCTCACACCCAACACACACACAGACACACACATGCAGAGGTGGAGAGACACACACACATCTACAGCGTCACAAACACAGATAAGCATTGCTGTGCGACGGGACCTAGCATGGCTCACCCAGAGGCACACTCATAGCATACACTCAGATACACCAAAGCTCTGGGCCCACAGCTTCAGAATAGTGTGTCCTCCAGAGGAAGGCCACCCGGATCTGCCCCCGAGGTCTCTTGCATCCACCCCTTAAGCATGCAGAGTCAAGGATACATGGTACCCCACAGACACAGATAAACTTAGACACAGAAAACCAGACATTACCACCCAGACAGGCATAGACCAACAGCCACACTCTCAGACAAAGGCCCTGGATACAGACAGACAAAGACAAGTGCAGACACACGGCTGGCAGGGCTCACACAAGCATAGGCGTGCACACCCGGACATAGACAAAGACAAATAAATGCCCAGAGGTTTTACTGTGGACAGATGTGGAGGCACACGCACATCTGGGCCTCTGTCTCAGCCTCCCTGCTTGGGAACACAGTGATCTGGCACCTGAGAGGCTCTGAGGAATCTTCTGCTCCCTGAGCCCCAACCCTTGGCCTCCACCTCTGGCACCAGGCCTGTGGAGAAGCCACCCCAGCCACACCCTCAGCAGAGCCCTGACACCTCTTCACTTCTATGTTGGTCATGCTCACAGGGACACCATCTTCCCCCGTACAATCTTACAGCAGCACCCCCCCCTTACAGCCTCACCCCCTCAGTCATGTGCCCCCCCTTACAGCTTCACCCCCTCAGTCATTCCTCCTTCCAGCAGACATGTGCAACTTCATTCAGGTACACACAACATCCTATGTGTGTATATGCACACATACATAGTTTCCTCACTTACACACCAATGCAGTCCCACAGCCTTCATGGCTTCCTTGCACAGAGTCCAGTCAACCCCCCTCCCCATTTCCCTGTGTTCTCACACACAGGTTAATTCACAAATGCAACACACATGCATCCTCACCTCTCACACAGGCATGTATGCACACACACTTCCTGAGAGTCCAGTCAACACCCCCCCCCCATTTCCCTGCATTCTTACACACAGGTTAATTCACAAATGCAACACACATGCATCCTCACCTCTCACACATGCATGCATGCACACATTTCCTGAGCCTCCCTTCACTTCCCATCCTCTGCCTCTCACAAACACTCTGGCTGCCAGGAGTGGAGCTGTGCTGCAGAGCTGGCCCTTGTGGCATCTGTCACTGCTCTTCACCGTGTCCTTGGCCTTCCTAGCCTCAGTCTCTCCTCCACCTCCGGCCCTACATACTGTGGCCTTGTATTCTTTTGTCTTTGTTTTTCCCTGTCTAGTCAACAAGTGTATATGGAGCACTCCTTCCCTACCACGGATGGCTTGAGCACTGTTTATGGGTGAAGCCCCAGGGAGACTGATAAAGACAGCTCCTTCTTCCTTCCAAGTTTTGTGACCATCCTGGCTATTTGTTGCTTCCCTCTTTCTACTGGATTGGAAGGTAAACCTTGGTCTTGGCTATCCGGGGATGTGTATGACGTCATAACAGGAACACTGTGGGAAGGGTGTTCTAGCCAGAGGGAACAGCATGTACAAAGCCTGAAGGGGATCAAACTTGGACGTGTGGAGAGAATGGAGTACAGTTGAAGAGCAGAGGAGGCCAGAAGACAGGTGGTGTGCAGCGCTCACCCTGCTCAGGGAAGTGAGATTTGTGCAGTGAGCCACAGGAAGACACAGGAAGGTTTTTGTTGTTGTTGTTTTTAAATGTAATTTAGTTCACTTTTACTTTACGTGCACTTGTGTGAAGGTGTCAGATCCCCTGGAACTGGAGTTACAGACAGTTGTGAGCCACCATGTGGTTGCTGGGAATTGAACCCCAGTCCTCTGGAAGAGCAGCCTGTGCTCTTAACCTCTGAGCCATCTCTTCAGCCCCCACACAGGAAGTCTTTAGCATCAGAATCTGGATTAGATTAGATCATTAGACTGGAAACATGTAGTTGGAAAAGTTTGGATTGTTTGTTTTGTTTTTGAGACAGTCTCACTGCATAGTCCTGGCTGGTCTGGAACTCACTAGGTAGATCAGGCTGGCCTTGAACTCACAGAGCTCCTCCTGCCTCTGTGAGGCACCACACTTGGCCTTGTTTTGAGACAAGGTCTCCCCCTGTAATTCAGGCTATCCCCAGAAGTCATTGTGTAGCCCAGAAACTTGACGTCCTGCTTCAGCCTTCTGGGATTATAGGTGGTTTATCTGGGAGGTTTATGTAGTACAGGCTCGTGGGCTCATCTAGAAGCATGCAGCATAGATGGGGAGATTCATGTACAGGCAAGGATCGGTGTGGTTCCAGGTCCAGGGCTGTGAGGCTTCTATGAGCAAGGGCCATCATGGGACGACGGGACAGTGTAGGTGGTGCTGGGATTGTAGCTAGCCGATAAGTAGTAGCCGCTACGGTCAGGTATCAGCTGGACATGGTGGAGGACATCAGTCAGATGAGATCCACTCAGCACCCACTGAGTGTTGGGTACCATGCCAGGTACTGGGGTGGACAGTACCATTGGATAACATTATCAGGCAGACAGTAGAAAGTACTCTGGCAGGGGTGGAGGTAGACCAACCCTGATTGCTTAAAGGAGACAAGCGTCGGTACCCTGGCTAGCCCATGGAGCTGGGGGTAAACGGTAGAATCTGGGCAGGCTGAGGTTGGGGGAGGAGCTTCAGGTAGAACCATTTTTTATCTGCCATCAACAGCTGGAGGGCAGGAACTAAGAGGCTGAAGTCCTTCATCCACTGTCGGGGAGGCCACAAGGTGATGGAGCTGTAGCGAGGGGTTATGGGAAGGAGGGGTCAGTGTGGAGCTGGGTTTCACTCAAACTCTGAATGTTTGATGGTAACATGAAGTGTGGCCATTGAGATTCAGCTTCAGGCCCCACCACGTGCTTGCCCTGACCTCAGTTTCCTCTTCTGTGAAATAAGCTGTTACCTTGGGTGGGAGGGAACTCTGGCGTCATGTGAGGGTTGGGTGAGCCACCTGGAGTGTACATCTTTGGCTTGGATTCTGGGCCTCAGTAGTGCTGTCTTCCTGAGTGTCCTGAGAAAATGAAGTGAAGGGTCTCCAGAGAGGGGACTTTAGGCACCCTGAAGAGAGGCTACAGCCCAGCCCAGAAGACAGAGGTCTCTCTAAAGCCTGACTCCACCCCTAGAAGGGACCCAAAAGAGAGGGCCTGTGTCCCTCTTCCGTCCTGCCCTAACTTGTGTGGCAGTGGATATGGGCCATGTGCCCAGGAGAACACAGTCTAACCTCCGACCTGGGCTGTGGCAGGCCCTACCTCCCATTGATGGGGGAGCAAGGTTCAGGAATACAGTTCATGGAATCCTTTGGGGGTGAAGAGCCAGGAGGCCAACTGGGGTATCAGAATCAGGTGAATGCCTTCAGGGAGCTATGTTGTGTGAGGAGTTGTAGTGTGAGGCAAGTGATCTGCCACACGTCCCCTCAGCTGCCCTGGATCTGGCTTGTGAGGGGCCTTTTAAACATCTCACCTGTGAGGTGGGGCTAGGAGAGAATTAATTTCCTGTGCTATTTTAATTTTGCTGTATTTAATTTGCTGTTTATTTTAATTAATTAACAGAGTTAATCTCTTATTCTAACTTGCTGCCTCTAGCTCCTCTTGCCTCTCAGAGAGGTAGAAGGCCTGGCCAGGTGACGCTCTGTGGGAGAAGAGCAGGGCTCTCCCTTTACCTTTCCTATCACAGGGTTTCCTCCACAGCCCCTGCTTCTTCCCCCAGGGACTCTTCCCGCCTTTTCCCTCCTTGATTGGCTTCAGGCTTTTGGCTCTAGTGGGTGTGGCCCTGAGAAGCCTGACTCGAACCCTTGTCTATTTCAGTGATATGGGCTCGTGAGTGGGAACTTGCATTGGGTGGTATTTCAAGACTGTTGGAGAACTTTTGAGGCAAAAGGATGTCAGTTTTTACTGATAGCTCTCTGCACTACTGGTGCTCAGATGACAGGCTCGTTGTGTGGCCAAGGGTCTAAGTTACCAGCATGACGGAGTACCTGTGACCTATCCATGGATATGACCTCAGTTATCTCTGGGAGGGGACAGGATTACCCCCTGGTCAGTGTGAAGAAGGTAAGGCCTCTGAGGGGCTGTGGCTTGCCTGAGGTCACACAGTAACTAAGAGAAGCAAGGCCTGTCTTAGGTGGAAAGGGTTAACACCTGGAGACCTTTCGGAGTGGGAGGTTTAGGCCAGATGTCTGATGTGGTCAGGAAATGGGGTCCATTGGCTTGGGAGGATGTGGGGTTAGGGAGTAGGTCCCTGTCACAGTGGTTCCCCCAAGGGTAAGGTTTCTGCCACCTCTCAATTTTCCTGAGCTCTTCACTCGCCTATTTTTTTGTTTTTTTTTTCTGTTTTTGGTTTTTGGAGACAGGGTTTCTCTGAGTAGCTTTGCGCCTTTTTCCTGGAACTCACTCTGTAGCCCAGGCTGGCCTCCAACTCACAGAGATCCGCCTGGCTCTGCCTCCCGAGTGCTGGGATTAAAGGTGTGCGCCACCACCGCCCGGCGCCTGTTAGGAACTGAGGCTGTCTGTGGCCGACCACAGGAGGCCTTCCATGGCAGGGCAGAGCCTGCCTACTTTCATTAAGTGCTTTTCCCCCCTGGTGCTAAGAATTGAACCCAGAGCCGCATCCACATTGAACGCGCACTGTTCCACTGAGCTGCTCCCACCCCCTCATCTTTACTTAGCAACCACTTAGGATTTTACAAGCAATAGCCATGGCTGGTGTCCTTGTTTACGCTGCCACCCATGGTCTCTGTATTACTTCTCTCTCTCTCTTTTTTTTTTTTTGGTTTTTCAAGCTAGGATGTCTCTGTAGGGCCTGGAACTCACTCTAGACCAGACTGGCCTTGAACTCAGAGATCTACCTGCCTCTGCCTCCCAAGTGCTGAGATAAGAGGTGTGTGCCACCACCACCCAGCATTTTTTTTTTAATTAATTTTTATTTTATGTGCATTGCCTGCATATATGTGTTTTGCCTGCATGTATGTCTGTGTGAGGCTGTTGGATCCTCTGGAACTGGAGTTACAGGCAGTTGTGTGCTGCCATGTGGGTGCTGGGCATTGAACCTGGGTCCTTTGGAAGAGCAGCCAATGCTCCTAACCCCTGAGCCATCTCTGCAGCCCTACTTCATAAGTTTTAAGTACTTTTGTTACACTTATTATATTGTAAACATTCAACTATATTGTTGCTAATCTCTTAGGGTGGGTGATTGATAAGCTAACTAAACTTGAAAACATAGTATCCGTAGGGGTTAGTGTTGGCCAGTCTCAGGCATTCACCTGGGCAAGTCTTGATAACTTACCTCTCAGATGAGGGGGCTCCTACATCACAGAAGCAGGGCTTAGAGAGCTACAGGGCTTGCCCAAGGTCCTACAAAGCTGCTACTTTTGAACTTGGGATACTGGGGACAAGATCTCTTATTTGGAACCACGGTGTTCTCTCCACCCCTCCACCTCACCATGGCGCTTTAAAGGTAGAGATGGGAGCCCTGGACTCATACGGAGAAAAGGTATCTTTGGGAAACCTCCTGTCTAGGTGAATAGGCAGACTATTCACCAACTCAAATATTTGAAAGGGCAGAGGGAGCCTACAAATCAAGGCGGGTGGATATGTGTGGGGATGGACAGACGGACAGGTATAGATAGCACCAGGTGTCCCTGGTTAGGGATCCTTTGTGGACATGGACCCATTGCTACAGTGGTGACTACTGGAAGGGGGGCATGGGAGAATTGGTTGGCCTCAGAAAGCTCCTGGTCCTACTGGAGGAATGAGGTTGATTGATGTATGTGAATGGTTCTCCAGGGTTGTGTCACACAGTAAGAGGAAAAGAAAAATCTAAAATGCCATGATGTAGTTGAAGGTTTAGATTTGGACCCTGTGTCTGCAGTTACTTGATTCCTCTTCGAGCCTCAGTTTCCTCGTTTGTCAAGAGAACGTGGTTACAGGACTGATGTTTTAGGGTTTTATTAGGCCCAGTGAGGTCAAATACAAAGGGTTTGAGCTGCAAAGCAGAGGTCAGCCGAGTGTCCAACGTTGATGTTCAGATCCAACTCGGGAGAGTCCCACCCCAGAGCACGTAGGTGGGAACAGCCGGGGAGGGTGTGTGTGAGTGTGTGTGTGTATGAGTGTGTGTGTGTGTGGGGGGGGGTGCTGTGGCAGACCCAGTGCTGGGGTCAGACGGCTGGTTTAAGTCACATTCATATGGCTAGAGAGATGGCTCAGGGGTTAAGAGTCTTGGAGAACACTTGTTCCTTTTCCAGACGACCCAAGTTCAGTTCACAGCCCCGTGTTGGGCAGCTCACTGTTATCTATGACACCAGATCCAGGGGATCCAACACCACCTTCTGGCCGCTGAAGGCATCCACACATATGACACACACATACACAGAAGTAAAACCAAAATTTTCAAATCCCACTCATGGTGCATGGCCTCAATTGTCAATAAAATGGATGTAATAGTAGCTCTCCCCACCTTATAGGGTATGGTGAGGATTTAGTTAATTTATTTAACGAGTACCACAAAGAGCCTGCTGGGTACCAGACAAGTTTCCAACCACTACAGATAGGAAGGGACTGAACATTGTAGCTGTCTTCTTTCCATCATAATCTGGAGAGAAGTGTGTGTAGGGGCTGTTTAGAAAGGAAGAATTGAGCAGGCTGCGGCTCTTTGGATGGAGATGAGCAACACAATAAAATGTCATGATGTGGGCTGGTGTTCCCTGAGCGCTTAGTGTCAAGCACTGTGTTCGAAGGCAGAGCATGTGTTATCCTCATCTTACAGGTAGGAAATGAGTTCCGAGAGGTACAGTTACATCCCTCAAACACAAACACAGCCAATCAGAAAATCACACACACACACACACACACACACACACACACACGAAAAAAATAAAGGAAAAAGAAAAAGAGAAAGCTAGCTAGTGGGGGGGGGGCTGCCCCTTCCTTCCTTCCTTCCTTCCTTCCTTCCTTCCTTCCTTCCTTCCTTCCAGACAAGTCTTTTTACATAGCCCTGGCTGTCCTGGAATTCACTATGTAGACCAGGCTGGCCTTGAACTCACAGAAACTTCCTTGCCTCTGTTTCCTGCATGCTGGGATTAAAGGTGTGTATCACCATGTGGACTTGGGGCTACATTTTTTAAATTTTTTTTTCTTTGAGACATGGTTTCTCTGTGTAGCTTTTGGAGCCTTTCCTGGAACTCACTCTGTAGACCAGGCTGGCCTCGAACTCACAGAGATCCGCACCTCTGTCTCCCCAGTGCTGGGATTAAAGGCATCATGTGTCACCGCTGCCCGGCTTGGGGCTACATTTCTTAATCAAAAAGATTCAAACTATGGGGGTTGGGGATTTAGCTCAGAGGTAGAGCACTTGCCTAGCAAGCACAAGGCCCTGGGTTCGAGCCTCAGCTCAAAAAAAAAAAAGTGTTATTTAGGGCTGGAGAGATGGCAGAGGTTAAGAGCACCGACTGTTCTTCCAGAGGTCCTGAGTTCAATTCCCAGCACCCACGTGGTGGCTCACAACCATCTATAATGAGATCTGGCGCCCTCTTCTGTGTACATAATAAATAAATAAATCTTTTTTAAAAAAAGATTCAAACTAGTTGGGGACTGGAGTCGGGGGTGTTGATCCAGCAGATGGGAGAGGACACCCTGGTCAGGAGAGGGACAGGGATAGCAAGATAGCAAAGAAGGGACCAAAGAGGACAAGGCCTGTGTGTGCATGCATGTGTGCGTGCACAGACATGCTCATGCTCAAACACAGAAGAAGGAGAGTAGGGAAAGAGACAGAGTGACTTGCTGTGTAGCCCATGCTGGCCTCGAATCTGAACTTGCTGCAGGTAAAGGGAAGTGGAACCTGGCTGGAATGCTCCCACACATGTGAGTTTTGAGGGATAGGTGAGCGGAAAGAGATGGGGGCCAGGACAGTCTAGGCAGGGCCTAAGCACTGGCCCCAAGGGGAGAAAGAGTAGTGTAGGTTACTCAGAGATGAGAGATGGGAGGAAGTGGCCCAGTGGAGAAGAGTTGGGAGGCTGGTGGGCATGTGATGGGTGACAGTAATGTGAGGCTTAGCTAATCACAGGAAAGGAGATAGAACACAGCCATTAACAGGGTAGACTCTGGGGTCACAGTCTAACCGAGCTGCTTCCTCCCCATTTTTTTAAGCACCTGACCCTCGCCTGAGACAATCCGTGAGCAGGATGGTGCCTGGAACATAGTCCAGATGTGACTCGTTCATTCACTCCTCAACTAACAATGCATATTTGGTGTTAGACTGTTCTAGGACACAAAGCAGTGAACAGAATTGATGTACTAAAAAACAAAACAAAACACTCTACCCTCAAGCAGATCTACACAGAGTAAAATAATTCACACAAAGGCAGGTAGAATGTATGGATTACTAGCTGGCTAGGCATGGTGGCATATGTCTGTAATCCTAGGAAAGCTAAGGCAAGAGAGTCATGAGTTTAAGGACAACCTGACTATATAGTGAGATCCTGTCTCCAAAATAAACAAGAGCAAATGTGTGTGTGTCTATGTGTATGTGCGCATATGCGGGCACACAGGGGGGAGGAGAGAGGTTTGCTAGATGGTTATTAGAAGTACCAAGTAGGGGTTGGGATTTAGCTCAGTGGTAGAGAGCTTGCCTAGCAAGTGCAAGGCCCTGGGTTCGATCCTCAGCTCAAAAAAAAAAAAAGTACCAAGTAGGCAAATGAAACAGGGTGGGGCTTAGAGAGTACAAGATTGCAAGAGTGCCCTGGATGTAGGTTTTTTTTTTTTTTTTTTGGAAATAAAGGTCTCACTGTGTTGGCCAGGCTACTGTAGGACTCCTGGCCACCCTCCTACCCTCCTGACTCAGCCTCCTGAGTATCCAGAAGTCAGGGTGCACAGCACCTCTCTTGGCACGGATGAGAATTTAAAATAAACTTAGAGATAGAGGCTATGGTGACTATTTGGAATTTTTACAAATTTTAGGAGAATACATCCATACACACACACACACACACACACACACACACACACACACACACACACAGTCTACGAGCACTCTAGCCTTTATGAAGATCATGTGAGGTGCAGATATTGCTGTGCCCATCTACAGATGAGGACACTGACACTCAAAGGGAAAAAGCAGACTGAGGGAAACTTAGAGAACCCGGCCTGACTTTGAGGGTGGTGCTATGCCCTTGACTCCCCGGGAGCCCCTGTGGCAAGGGGACAGAATAAGAGTGGAGGGGACTAGTGACAGCTAAGGGAAGCCAGTGTCCAGACATGGAGCCAAGCTGCACAGTTAGGGCAGTGGCCTACTTCCTGGAGCCAGCCGTGTGTGGTTGCCTCAGCCCGCTCTGCTCAAGGTGAGCTGAGAGCGGCTGGACCCAGGAATAACCCCAAGGGCAGAGTGGGGGCAACTGGCTAGGCCTGAAGCACTGGGTGACAGGCCGGCAGGGCAGGATCTGTCCCAAACTGAGTGAGCCTGTGGGTGGTGGTACCCAGACAGTTGGAAAGGAAGAAATCAGCCCACTGACCAGAGGAGAGGGAAGAAGGGTGAGGTGAGCAGTGGGCCCCAGCTGGCTGTGAAGGCCACCGAATGTCAACCTGTAGACCTTGGCCTTGATTATGTCAGCAGCAGCAAGGCAAAGACACAGTGTCATGAGAATGGGATCTGAGTAAGATATCTGGCACAAGCCAGGCAGTGGTGGCGCGCGCCTGTCATCCCAGCACTCAGGAGACAGAGGCAGGCGGATCTCTGTGAGTTCGAGGCCAGCCTGGTCTACAGAGCAAGTTCCAGGATAGGCTCCAAAGCTACACCGAGAAACCCTGTCTCAAACAAAAAACAATAACGGAAGAAAACACACACCAAAATAAACAAACAAACAAAAACAAAAGCTATCCGGCAGAAGGTAGAGGAGGTTTCGTGACGGTGATGGGGTGGAAGCCCACTGAGGAACCTCCACAGCTGATCCTGAGGAGGGATGAGGTCAGGCCAGGTAGACAGTTTGGTAGAAGGAATGAGACCTGAGATTTGACATGTGTGGATATTGGTCCTTCCTCGTGCAGGCCACTTCTTTTCTTCTCTGTGCCTCTGTTTTCTCATTTCGATTTTTAACTTTTGGGGCGAAGGATCCATTCTGAGAACATGACTAAGGCTTTCTCTCCAGGTAAACATAAGAATGATTGGGCGAGTTTGTGAAGCTGTAAACCTGACAAAAATGCTCACTGTGGACCGGGTGCTGCGTGAAGGGTTCTGTCTCACAGTCTTGTTAAAGCTGTGCAACAGCCATAAGAAAGGGATACCTTTGTGTGTGCTCTGTTTGGTGGATGCGAAGCTGAGGAGGCCTAGAGAGGCTGAGTGACTGGCTCAGAGTCACAGCTGGAAAGACTTTGTCAACCCGGCCATTAGGGTTAGCCCAGCATTCTAAGAGGAATGGCAGAGCCAGGCCAGGCCTGGGAGAACTTTTAAAGAAAGTCATGAAGAAGTCAGAGCAGGAGGTAGGGAAAAGGGCCTGCTTAGCCCTGAGGTGTGAGGCATCAGGTGATCCAAGGTGAGGGTGGAGAATGAAGATTTCATTTAGAGCTCCCTGGCCTGGCTTCCGGAATCTGCCTTCTAGGATCCTTCTGCTAATGGACCCGCACTGGAGTCTGCCAGGAAAGGGTGGTGTGTAGACTACTCTAACTTCATGATTATGTGCAGTGCCTGGCAGAGAAGGGCTTATCCCTGACCCTTTGACTCAGCCTCCAGTGCTGTCTCTGGAATCTACCCTCCCTCCCTGTCCCAAGGCCACCAAGAAGGGCCAATGGGCCTTGAACTCTCCAGGGGAATGCTGGAATGGAGACTTTCCATTCCAGAGAAGAGGCCTGGGGTCCATCGGATGAGATTACAGTAGCATCTGGAACCCAAGCTGCATGGGACCCATGTTAGGGTCTCATCAGGCTCTGTCGAGAAACACAGCAAGACGTGATGGAGATCAGACGAGGCCACTGGCTCAGGCTGAAGTCCAGATTTATGAGGAATCGAACCTGGTTGTCTAGAACAGGTCTTTTCGTAAAGAGGCAGATATTAAAAAAATTTAAGGCTTTGTAGGCCGTTCATTCTCTGTTGTGATACCTCGAAAGTAGCCTTAGATATGCATAAACAGGCAACCTGGCTAGGTTCCAGTCAAACTTCAATTATGAGATAGACAACAGGCTGGGCTTGGCCCATGGGCTGTGATTTGCCAGCTCCTGGTGAAAAGCCTTATTCTTTCTGAAGGGTGTGCAGATTTTAAACTAATATTAGTGATCTCTAAGCAAATAGATTTGGTGTATCGGGCAGGTTGCCTTAGAATGTGATCTAACCATCTGGAATTAGTGAGGAGAAAATGGACTAGTGCCAAGTGTGAGCACATCCCAGCACCGGAGAAGTCACGGCAGGGGATGATGAGTTTGTGGCCAGCCTGGGATACACAGTGAGTTCCACACCAGCCTGGGCTACAGAATACAGTCATGTCTCAAAAAGAAGCAGCGGTGACACCTGGATAGTGGCTGAAAATAGTTACAGATCTCGGACTCCGCTGGGCGGTGGTGGCGCACGACTTTAACCCCAGCACTCGGGAGGCAGAGGCAGGCGGGTCTCTGTGAGCTTGGGGCCAGCCTGGGCTACAGGGAGAGTTCCAGGATAGCTAAGGCTACACAGAGAAAACCCTGTCTCAAACCAAATACAACAATAACAAAAATCTCTGGCTTTGCCTAAATTCACAGAAAGCTGAGGTGGGGAGTATGGGGCATTGAGATTAAGACCCATGGGTAGGGCTGTGGTCTGGATATGGGGAAGTGGACAAGCGACAGCCAGAGATATTGATCTGCAGTTGGCAGAGTTTTGGTCATAAGCCAGAGCACCATCTGATCTGGAATAGCGTGGTGTAATAAAGCAGAGGAAGTAATGTATGTAATTAAAATTTTTCTAATACCTCTCTCTTTTTTTTTTTTAAATTGAGACAGGGTCTTACTGTACAGCTCTGGCTGGTTCTGGGGATTAAAGGTGTCTACCATGCCTAATACTCACTGTTTTTTAATTTTTAAGACAAAGTGTCTATGGCAAAGGAGGCTTGGAAAACTCACTATGTAGCCCAAGCTTGCCTCATCTCAAACTCAAGACCGTTTCTTAGACTCCCACACGCTGGAATGACAGGCATGTGCCACCAGACTGGGGCTTCTAATGCATTCACCGAAGGGGGAAAAAGCAAATCCATTTAATAACGTTTCTTATCTAACTCAGCAAACCAAAGATAGGATCGTCCCAACATATAATCATTATAAAACTACTGAGATATTTTCCCTTTTTATGGTAAGACTGACGTATCTGCTGTGTCTT